>NC_091979.1:246277746-246588371 GCF_044704955.1 Pristiophorus japonicus
CTCTCTCTCTCTCTCTCTCTCTCGCTCTCTCTCTCTCTCTCTCTCTCTCTCTCTCTCTCTCCTCTCTCTCGATCTCTATGCTCTCCTCCCTCCCCCGCTCGCCGCGCGCTCTCTCTCTCTCTCCTCTCTCCTCTCTCTCTCTCTCTCTCTCTACCTTCCTCTCTCTCTCTCTCTCTCTCTCTCTCTCTCTTCCTCCCCCGCGCGCTCTCTCTCTCTCTCTCTCTCTCTTCTCTCTCTCTCTCTCTCTCTCTCTCTCTCTCTCTCTCTCTCTCTCTCTCTCTCTCTCTCTCTCCCTCCCTCCCTCCCCGCGCTCTCTCTCTCTCTCTCTCTCTCTCTCTCTCTCTCTCTCTCTCTCTCTCTCTCTCTCTCTCTCTCTCTCTCTCTCTCTCTTCTCTCTCTCTCTCTCTCTCTCTCTCTCTCTCTCTCTCTCTCTCTCTCTCCCTCCCTCCCTCCCCCGCGCTCTCTCTCTCTCCTCCTCCCTCCCCCCACCGCGCTCTCTCTCTCTCTCTCTCTCTCTCTCTCTCTCTCTCTCTCTCTCTCTCTCTCTCTCTCTCTCTCTCTCTCCCCCTCCTCCCTCCCCCGCGCTCTCTCTCTCTCTCTCTCTCTCACTCTCTCTCTCCCTCTCTCTCTCTCTCTCTCTCTCTCTCTCTCTTCCCTCCCCCGCTCTCTCTCTCTCCTCTCTCTCTTCCCTCCCCCGCTCTCTCTCTCTCTCTCTCTCTCTCTCTCTCTCTCTCTCTCTCTTCTCTCTCTCTCTCTCTCTCTCTTTTCTTCTCTCTTCTCTCTCTCTCTCTCCTCTCTCTCTCTCTCTCTCTCTCTCTCTCTCTCTCCCGCTCTCTCTCTCCTCCCTCCCCCGCTCTCTCTCTCCTCCCTCCCCCGCTCTCTCTCTCTCTCTCTCTCTCTCTCTTCCCTCCCCCGCTTAGCGGCATGAACGGCTGCAGAATTCTCCTGTCTGAAGCATTTTCACACAGGTAGGAAGATGGTTTATTTAATCTTTTCTTGGCTTATAAATGTTTATTCAGGTTGGATTTATTTGTAGAAGTATAAATAAGGATTTATTGTCGAATTTTAATGAGTTCCCTTCCCCCCCCCCCCCCACCTCGTTCTGGACGCCTAATTTGTAACCTGCGCCTATTTTTTTAATGTGTAGAACAGGTTTTTTCAGTTCTACAAAAATCTTCTGGCTCCATTCTACTTTAGTTTGGAGTACATTTTCACTGGAAACTTTCAAATCAGGTGTCAGTGGCCGGACAACGCCCCCTTTTGAAGAAAAAATTCTGTTCTAAACTAGAACTGTTCTACCTGACTAGAACTGCAAAAAAAACAATGTGGAGAATTGCTATTTCTAAATTAGTCCGTTCTCCACCAGTTGCTCCTAAAAATCAGGCGCAAATCATGTGGAAACTTGGGCCCTAGATGTGTGTGAGTGGCAGAATAATCACCAGCTGCCATGGGAAAGAGAAAAAAAAGCACTTTGGGATGTCTGGTGGTCGGGAAAGGTGCTATATAAATGCAAGTCTTTAAATATTGTAATGTCTATTCAACTTGGAAAACTTATGTTTTATCAAAAGAACTTCATTCAGTATGCAAAGTTAAAGGAATGCTGCATTTGTAATTTAAAATTATTTTAGTTGAGCCCCTTGCACCCTATCCTACCGTACCTCCATAGGTTCAATATCAGAGTCACCAAAAAAATGACTTCTTGTCCAGGGTGGAGCAATATTTATGCTACCTCTATTAAATCATCGAAACTTTGAGGCCCAATGGGATTCTAATGACTATTTGTCAGTGCTCGCCTAATTGAAGATATTGTAAGTGTGTGATATAATGCATCATCTTCCCATTCTGACACACACAATGCAGTCGAGGTAGAATTAGTGCCAGCACTGAGTGCAGCTGTGATATATCCTTGGTGCACTTTATGCAGCAATCATTTTTATAAGGGCAGGGTAGGTTGGCTGACTCACTGCTTTGTAAGTAATTACCTTTCACATGGAAAACAAAGCCTGCAGTCTTTCTTGAAAATGTCACTAGGTTTTTTTATTAGTCGCTGAATAGGTCACGAAACTTGCAGTGTTTTTACACTCGAGCAGTAAGCCCACAAACCTTTTTGTAAAGGTCTCCAATTCAGTCCTGATTGAACCCACAGGTCCGTTCCAGCTCCAGCTTTCCCAAAGCTAGAAATCCTTTTGCGGCTTTGCAAGTAGCACCCGTGGAGACGGCGTGACATTAGCTAACCCACTCCGCAGAAATCCTCTGCAAATCCCACCACTTCTTCCAAAGAGGCTCTGCTGTGGTTTCGGTTTCTTGTGAGCTTCATAAGTCCACCACTGGAGCCATGAGAAAACTCTCCTGGGATTATGGAAGGCGTTTGCAGATTGGATGAGTTCCAAAACGCTCCTCCTGTAGGGCTGGGTAGGTTGGGTTTGTTTTCTTTAGAGCTGAGGGGGAGACCTTATTTAGGTGTATAAAATTGAGGGGCCTGGATAGAGTGATAGAGGAAGGATCTATTTCCCTTAGAGGGATCAACAACCTGGGAGCATAGATTTAAAGTAATTGGTAGGAAGTTTAGAGAGGATTTGAGGGGAAATTTCTTCACCCAGAGGGTGGTGGGGGTCTGGAACTCACTGAACGGGCGGTAGAGGCAGAAACCCTCACCACATTTTAAAAAGTACTTGGATGTGCACTTGAAGTGCCGTAACCTACTTGGCGACGGACCAAAGCTGGAAAGTGGGATTAGGCTGGATAGCTTTTTGCTAGCCAGCGCGGACACGATGAGCCGAAATGGCCTCCTTCCGTGCTGTAAATTTCTATGATTCTGAGACTGATGCCAGTCCCGTTAACACAGCATTAATGGGTAGAAACTCTCGGCTGCAGTCCTGCCAAACGCCGACCCGTGCTCACCAATGATCCCTGTGATTTATTTTTCGTGCGCGGTCCCATTAACTGGCTGCGTGGCCCATTCTAATTTTCACGCATGCGCGGTTATTCCCCTTGAAAAGCCGATGAGCGGCCTGTGTGGGACCTGCAGATGGCCGCGCGGCTTAGCGGGAACATTGGCGCTCACTACCAGTGGCGCTCCTCGCTGGGAGCAACTGGTCACAGAATCAGCCGTGTCATTCATCACAATTTCCAACGGCCACTTTATAATTAAAAAAAACAGAGAGGTGGTTGCACAGAACTGTCACGGGGAAGGTGAGAAAGTTAGTTGGTTGAGATTGAAAGGCATGGGGATGCGGTTCCAACTCACTCGAGCCGTATTGCTTAGCGCCAGATTTTATTCCCCCACCTCTCTTGAAACACGGAGTTCCAGCACCTGCAATATTTCCCTCGAACTCCCGAGATATGATTTTTTTTTTTAACAAGGATATTGATACAGGTTGAACCCCTCTTATCCGGAACCACCCCTCGTCCAGAACCAATCCCGGCCACTGGGTGGTACATGTGTAGAACTCCGAAATGAACAAATTGAAGTCCTTCCTCGCTGCTAACTCCCACAATCGCTGGCCTGACCCCGCGACCCACTGCCCCCCCATGATCTCCCTGCCCCAAGCCAGCCAGACCCGATATCCCCTTGCTCAGTACCTGTACCATCCAATTTAACGTGACCACCCCTCATCTGGAAAAATCCCTTATCCAGAACAGGCCAGGTCCCGAGGGTTCTGGATAAGGGAGGTTCAACCTGTATTCTTATACAATTTTTGGTGGCAGTTTAAAGTGTTCAGTGCAGACAATTAATATTCGTAAAATGATCTCAAAATTGAAAAGCATTATATAGCTACAATTAGAATATTTCCATCTGTCTTTTAATGCAAATTCTGCTTAATACTCTTTTTGGGATTACTCATAGGTTTTTTTTCTTGATAAGTGGATACAAAATGGTCTAAGTGGTGTTTCAAAGTGAAAGGCAGACTATATCCTTCACAATTACAAACAGTGATACTCTGATCTGAGTTGCTGGAAGGATGGTCTTGTGTTTCCCCCTGTGTTTCGAAAGCAACAGCTTGTATTCTACTTGGATTTGAAAGTGGAATTTTGTGCTATACCTGTATCACTGACAAATTTGGTATGGGGAATTGTGCCAAGAAAAACCTTACCTTGCCACTTAAAGTAGTATTGAGTTAGTGTACCAGTGTTCTCTGTCTCTGGATCCATGGAATAATCTTTCATTATTACCCCACTGCATACACAGTACACTGGCTGATTTTCAAAGTGTCAGTACAAGCACCTGTGTCCAATTCTGGGCACCGCACTTTAGGAAGGATGCGAAGGCCTTTGAGAAGGTGCAGAAAAGATTTAAGAGAATGATTCCAGGAATGAGGGATTTCAGTTACGTTGATAGACTGAAGAAGCTGAGGTTGTTCTCCTTGGAACAGGGAAGATTGGAGAGGAGATTTGATAGAGGTGTAAAATGATGAGTCTGGACAGAGTAGGTAGAGAGAAACTGTTCCCATTGGCAGAAGGGTCGAGAACCAGAGGACACAGATTTAAGGTGATTGGCAAAAGAACCAAAGGCGAAGTGAGAAAAAACTTTTTTATGCAGCGAGTGGTTAGGATCTGAACTGCAGTGCCTGAAATGATGATGGAGGTAGACTTAGTTTTATCTTTCAGAAATGGAGTTAGATAAGTATCTGAAACATAGAAACATAGAAAATAGGTGCAGGAGTAGGCCATTCGGCCCTTCGAGCTTGCACCACCATTCAATAAGATCATGGCTGATCATTCACTTCAGTACCTCTTTCCTGCTTTCTCTCCATACTCCTTGATCCATTTAGCCATAAGGGCCATATCTAACTCCCTCTTGAATATATCCAATGAACTGGCATCAACAACTCTCTGCGGTGGGGAATTCCACAGGTTAACAATTCTCTGAGTGAAGAAATTTCTCCTCATCTCAGCCCTAAATGGCCTACCCCTTATCCTTAGACTATGTCCCCTGGTTCTGGACTTCCCCAACATCAGGAACATTCTTCCCGCATCTAACCTGTCCAGTCCCGTCAGAATCTTCTATGTTTCTATGAGATCCCCTCTCATCCTTCTAAACTCCAGTGAATACAGGCCCAGTCGATCCAGTCTCTCCTCATATGTCAGTCCTTCCATCCCGGGAATCAGTCTGGTGAACCTTTGCTGCACTCCCTCAATAGCAAGAACGTCCTTCCTCAGATTAGGAGACCAAAACTGAACACACTATTCCAGGTGAGGCCTCACCAAGGCCCTGTACAACTGCAGTAAGACCTCCCTGCTCCTATACTCAAATCCCCTAGCTATGAAGGTCAACATACCATTTGCTGCCTTCACCGCCTGCTGTACCTGCATGCCAACTTTCAATGACTGATGTACCATGACACCCAGGTCTCGTTGCACCTCCCCTTTTCCTAATCTGCCGCCATTCAGATAATATTCTGCCTTTGTGTTTTTGCCCCCAAAGTGGATAACCTCACATTTATCCACATTATACTGCATCTGCCATTTGTTTGCCCACTCACCTAATCTGTCCAAGTCACCCTGCAACCTCTTAGCGTCCTCCTCACAGCTCACACCGCCACCCAGCTTAGTGTCATCTGCAAACTTGGAGATATTACACTCAATTCCCTCATCCAAATCATTGATGTATATTGTAAATAGCTGGGGTCCCAGCACTGAGTCCTGCGGCACCCCACTAGTCACTGCCTGTCATTCTGAAAAGGACCCGTTTATCCCAGCTCTCTGCTTCCTGTCTGCTAACAGTTCTCTATCCACGTCAGTACATTACCCCCAATACCATGTGCTTTGATTTTGCACACCAATCTCTTGTGTGGGACCTTGTCAAAAGCCTTTTGAAAGTCCAAATACACAACATCAACTGGTTCTCCCTTGTCTACTCCACTAGTTACATCCTCAAAAAATTCCAGAAGATTAGTCAAGCATGATTTCCCTTTCATAAATCCATGCTGACTTGGACCGATCCCATCACTGCTTTCCATATGTGCTGCTATTTCATCTTTAATAACTGATTCCAACATTTTCCCCACTACTGATGTCAGGCTAACCAGTCTATAATTACCCATTTTCTCTCCCTCCTTTTTTAAAAAGTGGTGTTACATTAGCTAACTTCCAGTCCATAGAAACTGATCCAGAGTCGATAGACTGTTGGAAAAAAAAATGTGCAGGGCTATGGGTGAGGGTAGAGGAGTGGGACTAGCTGAGAGTTGGCACGGGCTTGACTGGCCAAATGGCCAGCTTTCGTGCTGTGCAACCATTCTGTGATTTTATTCTATGATTCTAGCACCTGATGCATGTATTCTGTATACGAGTACAGCACTTCACTTGGCAACACATTCTGAATATCTCGATCATATAGCATTCCTCACTACACCTGAACTCCCACACCATCTGATGCGAGCCATTCCTCCCCCTTCGCTCTACTGCTTTGTATTATTGTTTCCTACTGAAACCAAAAACGTTCAAGTGTGTCTACAGGTCTCTTGCTCCATAGGAGCGACCTTATTGCCTCCTTTCTTGGGTTTCTGTCAATATTCCTTTTTTTTTTAAATCACATTGAAAGAAATGTTTCTTTAAAGCAGAATTCTCAGACCAGCCTGCATGTGGCAAGTTTAATGGTTTTGAACATGAATAAAATTAAAATCTGAACTGACAAGTAGATTGTCTGTAAACTGGCTTACCGTGGTTTCAATAACTGAATAAATCTTTAGTTAAGATGAACATGCAATGGTTTCACCACCATGTGTTGTCTGTAAATAATTATTTTGTTTTGATCTGCAGCAATACCTCCAATTATCATGAATGCTTTGGAAAAGAGAGCGTTTTTAAAGGTAAGATTTTCGAATGTGTGTAAATGTCAAGCGAAGGACTGAATTTGTGAAATGCACCATGACAGCAGCAGAACAAAAATAAATCTTCCCGAGCGACCAAGCCAGTCGAGTGGGCTCCTGACCCAGACTGTGATGCAGGTTATTGTTGGACACTACAGTTCATTTCTTTTTTGTTATTAAAATTCAGCTGTGAAAACATGATTAAAGTTCTAGCACTCCAAGAATTGCCAATAGCAATACAAATACTGCTTCACTTCACACTATGGTAGATATTATCCCCTGTACGATTGTGAGACGTGAGCTTAGCGAGAAAACATCTCGCCTCTGTCTTTTCAGGGGTCACCGTGCTGAGAGGTTTGATCAGGGCATGTCTGGAACTTCCGACTCCTAGAATGTTGGCTGCTGGACGGAATACCTTCATCCTGCAGCAGGCACATCCCCCTGCAAAGCTTCCCTTTCAGTTTCATCAAGCTAGATCTGTGTCTACCATTGCAAACCCCTTCTTAATTTTAAAGACCTCTATTAGGTCACCTCTCAGCCTTCTCTTTTCGAGAGAAAAGAGCCCAGCCTCTTCAGTCTTTCTTGCTGGTTATAGCCTCTCAGTTTTGGTACCATCCTTATGAATCTTTTTTGCACCTTCTCCAGTGCCTCTATATTCTTCTTGCAATATGGAGGACAGAACGGTGCACAGTACTCTGTCTAACCAAGGTTTGATACAAGTTTAACATAGCCTCTCTGCTTCTCAATTCTATTCTGCTAGAAATCAACCCGTGCTTTGTTTGAGAAGTAGTACTCCATGAATTCACACAGCTTGGGAGTTTAATGGAGGGGGTACAGTTATGTTTTTACACTAGATATTCAGTGCCCCCTACAAACCAGAATGTGCCTTTTCCTGCCTAATATCTAGGTAATTATAGCGAGACTCAGGAATCAATAAAGAGCCCTTTTCACTATACTGAAATATATCACATGTCGTCCTTTTAGACGGGTGCATGAATGTACACTCTCAGACTGAGGTTCAGGTTGGAAACCAGCGGACAAATTCATTTAACATTAAAGATGTTTGAACAGAATACTGCTCATTTACAATAGATTTACAATAATTACCACGTTCATTATTCTCCTTGAAATGCGAAAACTACAAATGCACATCTCTGCGCTACCTCTTGATTTAAAAATTGATCCTTAAAGCACAGACCTTGCATGGTGAATCACTACCACCGAGCTACTGATTTAGCTTAGTTGCTTTGTTGACGTCAGACTGACTGCTCAGCCAGATATAAGCCTTGCACTTGTAAGCTTCTGGCCACAGCTGTCCATCACTGGAATTAATATCCCTGCCCCCCCTCACAGACCCAACACACATCTTCACCCCAGGCACGGTTACTAAGCAGAACCACTGCCCTTGCATATTAATCACCTAGGATGTTACGGATTTTTGAAAGAGCAATGAATCATGCCATTCAAATCCTTTGACTGACCTACCATTCGATACCCAGCCAGGTATAATGCGAGCAATCAAACCATGTCTACCAAAGACATTCTGGACTATGCGTTGCTCTGCCATGTCCTGAGGTGCAAATATTAACTGTGGTTAGCAATCGAGAATCCAATAAATCTAGCAAAGACAAAAAATGTTTGACTTTAGTCTTGGTGGTCTTGAGTCTACCGCTATACTGTGATGTGTTGGAATTGGTACTAACTTGGAACCACTGAGGTGGGTCTTGATGCATTTCAAAGTCCAACAAATATCAGTCAAATCTTATCTGTTTTAGACATGGAATTTTGATTGATTTTGGGTTTTGCAGAACTGTCAAATGCTGTGTAATCCTAGCATAATATTGAACTAAATTGGGCTCAGTGAGGTGATGTGTTTTGGGAATGGAGGGGAGGAAGATTTCCTTTTTTTAATTCATTGGCGGGATGTGGACAACACTGACAAGGTCAGTATTTATTGCACATCATTTATTGCCCTATAACAACCATTTCAGAGGGGCAGTTAAGAGTCAACCACATTGCTGTGGGTCTGGAGTCACAGACCAGGTAAGTACGGCAGATTTCCTTCCATAAAGAACATCAGTGAACCTGATGGGTTTTTATGACAATCCGGTAGTTTCATGGTCACCATTACTGATGCTAGCTTTTTCTAATTTAATTATCTGAATTTAAATTCAGCAGTTGTCATGATGGGATTTGAACTCGTGTCTCCAGACCAGGCCTCTGGATTACTAGGCCAGTAACATAACTCCTATGCTATCAGACCTCTCTTCGCTATCTGTTGCAAAAATCCTAACTGGATGTGCAAAGAACAACTAGTGAGCAAAGGTGATCTTCCCTTCGCCAGTTAATGTTTCACCTTATGAATGTCTGTTGCAACTCTCTTGGGCTTATGGTACACACACTAGTCTTACCTCGCATTGCTGGAGGTTTGATTTACTCCAGTTTTATTTGTATTGTAATTCCTACATTAGAGAAGGTTCAATTTAATTCTAATTGCCAAATGTGATATTTTTCCCTTCCTTCCTTTTTTTTGTTTCAGCGCTTCCCATTGTTCAATGCTCCTGTTCAGGTTGGACTGGTGGGCCTCTGGTGAGTCGCATTCCCACTGAGTTTAATACTTCAATTTTTATATTTCATGTGGTAAACTGTTTGTTATAAGCAGCAGAGACAGTACAGGTTAGATGGGGAGTGAGCAGGGCAGTGGGACTAGCTTTGGATGGCTCTAGCAGAAAACCAGCACAGATGCAATGGGCCAAATGGCCTCCCTCTGTAAATCTCTGCTTCTAATAATAAATGGTTGCTGGAGCTTGCATAAAGGAGTTCTTTAACTTATCCATATGTACCTGTGGATGCGAGTATGCTCACAGGTTTGTAGAGCTGTTGAGTTGGGAGTGGCTTAGCCACGTGATGTTCACAAGACTCAAAACCCCAGCCAGTTGGGTTTGGGGGATCCACGATGAGGCAGGTGGTTGTGAGCCTGGTGGATGAACTGGTAATGTGTAGTGTGATTGTTAAATCTTTTGTTAATAAACCAACTAGTTCTTAATAGCAATGTGTTGCTATGAATTCTTAAGCAAAGAACCCATGAAGCAAATACATTACAGTACCGTAGTAAAATTTCTGCTAAGAGTTTTTTGTTCCCCCACCTACAATGAGGATCAAATTTGTGAGATATCTGCCCTTTGTCCAGTCATTTGTGGTTGCACCCTGTTACACCACCTCATTTACAAAAAAGGGAAATTGAGTTAAGATATGACAAAATCAATTTCCAGCTTTAAAACAAAATCATGCTGAACTCTACAGAAAATCTACTGTAAAAAATACATGGGGACTGAAATCTCAGTGTGATATTGGTATAGAGAGCATGTGTGAAATCCCTCCGTCTGCTATTTTAATGAATGCATCAACAACAAAAACAACTTGTGTTTATATAGCGCCTTTAACATCGTACAACATCCCAAGGCGATTCACAGGAGCGTTATCAAACAAAATTTGATAGTCACATAATGAGAAATTAGGGCTGATGACCAAAAGTTCAGAGGTAGGTTTTAAGGAGCATCTTATAGGAGGAGAGGTTTAGGGAGGGAATCCCAGAGCTTGGGGCCTAGGCAATAGGCAATAGAAGGCACGGCCACCAATGGTTGAGTGATTATAATCAGGGAAGCCAGAATTAGAGGAGCACAGATATCTCTTGGGTGCGGTGGGGGAGGAGGGGGGGTGAGGGGAGATGCTAAGACATTTGTTTAAAATATTGGACAGAGACCGTTTGTATGAACACACAAGAAACTGCATGAGACAGGTGAGTCGAGGGTTATGGGGAGCGGGCAGGAAAGTGGAGTTGAGGCCAAGATCAGATCAGCCATGATCTTGATGAATGGCAGAGCAGGCTCAAGGGGCCAAATGGCCTACTCCTACTCCTATTATGTTGGTTATCAATATTGCACATATTGTTTGCAATTGTTAACAGCTCCACTGTTTACAATGCACAGACCTATTTATTAGCTAATGCTCTCACTGCAGGCGAGGTCTGATGGAAATTCTTTTCATTCAGAATTATCACCATATTTACCACCCGGATGCTAATCTCGGGGTATTAGCATTTTATTAAATCCATTACTGAGGGTCATTTTCATTTTCACTGTACAATGATTTCCATGCAATTGATCATGGATAGTTAAACTATATTTTATTATGGAAATTTTTAAAATATTATATACCAGTGTTGAGCAAGCAAAGCCGTGCCCTCTGACTAGTAAGTAGAAGGCAGTAATCTGAAATGATACCTTCAGAATTATAGGAGTGATTGGTAGTGAGCTTCAAGCCAGCTGAGGCCGAATCATTCAACCATTTTAATAGAGTTGCTAGAGAATTGCAGTCAGTATTTGTATATATTTATGTAATGCTGCCATCATTAGCAGCATATTAAGCACTCAAGAAACTGCATGAGTAACACATTAACACTTGAAGCAGCATTAGTAGCACACCAAACACTTGAGAAGCTGCATGATGTCAAAAGATGATGAATTATAGGCAAAGTAATATTGTGGCATAAAGCCAGTCACTCCCCTCCAAAAGGAAATGATGTAGGTAGTTGTGAAAATAGTCCCCAAATTTATACCATAGGTAAAAAGGAAAATGCCACAGTTGGATTGCAAAGCAAATTATAGACTTTTACAGCAATAAAAGAGGCCATTTGACCCATTGCACCTGTGCTAGCTCTTTGAAAGAGCTATCCACTTAGCTCCATCCCTCTGTCTGGCCTCCCACAATCTATCTTGCGTAAACTTGAGATCATCCAAAACTCGGCTGCCCATGTCCTAACTCGCACCAAGTCCCACTCACCCATTACCCCCGTGCTCACAGACCTACATTGGCTTCCGGTTAAGCAACGCCTCGATTTCAAAACTCACACCCTTGTTTACAAATCCCTCCATGACCTTGCCCCTCCCTATCTCTGTAATCTCATCCAGCCCCACAATCCCCTCTTTCCTCCCCCCCCGCCCTCCCCCCCCCCCCCCCCCAAGATATCTGCACTCCTCTAATTCTGCCCTTTTGAGCATTCTTGATTATAATCGCTCAACCATCGGCGGCCGTGCCTTCAGCTGCCTGGGCCCTAAGCTCTGGAACTCCCTCCCTAAACCTCTCTGCCTCTCTACCTCTCTTTCCTCCTTCAAGATGCTACTTAAAACCTCCCTTTTTGACCAAGCATCTGCCGTAATTTCTTTTTATGTGGCTCGGTGTCCTATTTATTTGTTTTGTCTTATAACACTCCTGTGAAACACCTTAGGACGTTTTACTACATTAAAGGCACTATATAAATGCCAGTTGTTGTCCTTTTGTAGTTTTCCTTTATAAAAGTTTTACATTCTGCTTCCATCACTGTTTATGGTGATTCATTCCATGCCCTAACCAACCCTCTCTCCTTTACTGTTTCCCTTTCCAAGGCCATCAAGATAGATTATAGTTACATAGCAAGTGATTTGTTATTAATAGTAACCTGCTTTTTGATTGTCTCCATGATTTTTCTATAAAATACCAGTAGTTAGACAGAAAATAGTGTATTATTGATGAGCGTAGAAATTCATGGATTTGCCTGAGGTTATTGCACCAAATTCTTACTCTAGGTAGCCAAAAGATGTACTTATTTTTGTAACTATATTTTGGAGTTCATTTAACAATTGAGTGAGATACGGCAAGTTCTGAAGACCTATGAGATTGCCCAAACTGTGCCTGTGGTCTGTGGGCCCTGGCAATTCGACTGAGGCCCTGGCAACGCCAACCTTTTTGATGCTCTGTTTCTGACTCACTGACTTGTCCTGTATGGATTCTGTGGCATTTTGTCGGTGCTGTTGTCTCATTGGAAGATAAATCCTAAATCAAAACGCCAAGATCTGTTGGTACTATCCACTTGGGATGAGTGCAAATTATCGCGGCATGGATTTAAATTTTGCGCATGGCCATCTAGGCCCGATGTTCTGCATCCAGCAGATCCATAGAGACAAAGAGCTAGGATGTCTCTAGCTTGTGGCTCCTCTAAGAATGAATGATGATTACATAAGAGCATAAGAGCTAGGAGCAGGAGTAGGCCATTCGGCCCCTCAAGCCTGCACCGTCATTCAATAAGATCATGGCTGATCTAACTCAACTCTACTTTCATGCACTATCTCCATATCCCTTCATTCCCTTACTATCCAAAAATCTATTGCTCTCTGTCTTCAATATACTCGAAGACTGAGCCTCCACAACCCTCTGGGTTAGAGAATTCCAAAGATTCCCCACCCTCTGAGTGAAGAAGTTTCTCCTCCTCTCAGTCCGAAATGGACGACCCCTTATTATGAGACTGTGACCCCTGGTTCTCGACGACTCAGCCACAGGAAACATCTTCCCTGCATCTACCCTGTCAAGCCCTGTAAGAATATTGTATGTTTCAATGAGATCACCTCTTTTATTATTCTAAATTCTAGAGAATATTGACCTAGTTTACTCAATCTCTCCTCATGGGACAGTCCCCCCATCCCAGGAATCAGTCTGGTGAACCCATGTTGCACTCCCTCAATGTTGGTCAAAGACCTAGGTTTTAAGGAGCATCTTAAAAGGAGATGAGGGAGGGAATTCCAGAGATTAGAAGGATGACTTGCATTTATATAGCGCCTTTCACGACCACCGGATGTCTCGAAGCACTTTATAGCCAATGAATGTAAGGAGACCAACATTGTACACAATACTCCAGGTGCGGTCTCACCAGGGCTCGATATAATTGCAGTAAGACCTCTTTACTCTTATATTCAAATCCTCTTGTAATATACCATTTGCTTTCTTAATTGCTTGCTGTACCTGCATGTTAACTTTCCGTGATTCGTGTACAAGGACACCCAGGTACCTCTGAACATCAACATTTCCCAATCTCTCACCGTTTTTTAAAAAAAATACTCCTGCTTTTCTGTTTCCTACCAAAATGGATATCTTCACATTTCTCCACATTATATTCCATTTGCCATGTTCTTGCCCATTCACTTAGCCTGTATATATCCACTTGAAGCCTCTCTGCATTCTCTTCACAACTTACATTCTCACTTAGCTTTGTATCATCAGCAAACTTGCATCTGGCCATCGGCGATTGTAAGAGAAATAAATCCTTTTTCAGCTCCATCCAGCGTCCTGTGGTCGTGGCATTAACTGTTCACTTAATAATCTCTGCCCTAGGCGATCTACATTTAATACGTAGAAAAATTGACCTCTGTTATTACTGAGCTATTAGGATAATCCTGACAATGATTTGAGCGTCTTTGTTGCTGCTTGCATATTCTCGCCTTGTCTGAAATTCTGAAATATGTGCAGTAGTATTTCTGAGCACTGCCTATGCTACCAGTATAATCATCCCATCGGATGTCACACGACCTTGAAGGATGTGAAGCACAAGTGGCCGATCCAAAAATATTCTCTCCCCTTATCTAGTTGGGCTCTCTCTAATTCTGGCCTCTTGCACATCCCCGATTTTCATCGCTCCACCGTTAATGGCCGTACCTTCAGCCGCCTAGGTTGAGTACAGCTGTGGCTCCGTGGGTAGCACACTCGCTTCTGAGTCAGAAGGTTGTGGGTTCAAGTTCCACTCCAGGGACTTGAGCACAAAAATCCAGGCTGACATTCCAGTGCGGTGCTGAGGGAGTGCCGCACTGTCGAAGGTGCCGTCTTTCGGGTGAGACGTTAAACAGAGGCCCCATCTGCGTTCTCAGGTGGACGTAAAAGATCCCATAGCACTATTTCCAAAAAGAGCAGGAGAGTAATCCCCAGTATCCTGGCCAATATTTATCCCTCAATCAACATCACTAAAACAGATTATCTGGTCATTATCACATTGCTGTTTGTGGGAGCTTGCAGTGCACAAATTGGCTGCCGCATTTCCCACATTATAACAGTGACTACGCTTAAAGTACGGCTGTAAAGAGCTTTGAGACGCCCGGTGGTCATGAAAGGCGCTATATAAATGCAAGTCTTCTTTCTAATCTCTGGAATTCCCTCCCTAAACCTCTTTTCCCCCCCCCCCCCCCCCCTCTCCTTTTAAGATGCTCCTTAAAACCTGCCTCTGACTAAGCTTTTGGTCACGTGTCCAAATATCTTCAGTGCCAGGTTTTGTTTGGTACCGCTCCTATGAAGCCCCTCCGGCCGTTTTACTGTGTTAAAGGTGCTGTACAGATACAGGTTGTTGTCGAGGCAATTTACTTCTCCACAGGGAGGAAGTTGGCTGGCTTTCTCACCCAGGTTACTTTAGCCTGCCCCTTATCAAACACTCGCAAATGCTGCATCAGTGGAGGCTTAAGATGGAAGCAATCAATTCACACGTGTAGGCTCAAAACAACATTGTTAACCAACTTTCCTTCCTTCCTTCAGCTTGGTGTTTGCCACTCCACTCTGCTGTGCACTTTTCCCACAAAAAAGGTATGTAACCTTCCACTGTGCCTCATAGCTGTACAGTATCCTTTTTATAAGCAATCTCCTGACTAATTGTGTTAATGAAGTACAGAATCTAATTATAGTGGTGTTCCCGCCGTTGATTTTTGTGGATGCTTGTCGGTATTGGCCCGTTACATTGGACAGTTTTCATCCAACTCTAGCTGTGCCAGTGTCACTGCCCGTTGGCACACCAAGTGGGCTGTGACACAACACGGCCTCAGTCCTGTTGTTCCCAGTGTTGGCTAGGCCGGCTGGACAGTCCAGTGCCTCCCTGGAAGAGAAATCCGACGGGGATGTTGTCCGTTTGCTTTCATTCGCCTCCTGCTGATTATCGAAAAGAGGACATTGAGGCTCTGGTCCTGTGCAATCTTAATGGGTAAATTCACCAGTGTGCATTCCCTTCATTAGAGGGCAAAATATCCTGACCCTCCCCTCAATATTGTAGATTAAAATTGCCGAGCGAGAATGCAGCATTCCGTTCCAGTGGAGACCCCGATGTCAAACTCCTTGAGAGAGAAATGTTAAGTGCCCTGCAGTGCCAGTTACATCTGTCGGGGGTGCTGTGATGGGCCATTTCCATTTTAAATGTCACCCGTAACAGTAAGTAGAAAATCAGAAAGCATGATGGTGGAAATCTGAAATAAAAAGAGAAAATGCTGGAAGCATGGTGCAAGCCAGGCAGCATTTGTGGCGAGAGGAAGGTAGGGGTTAACTTTTGTCCAAACCGGTTCAGTATACAATGAGAATTTTGATTATTGTAAATGAATCAGTGAATCCTCCTGCAGCTGGACAACATGGCCACCAAGTGGCTCTGCACCAGCCTGTTCCTTCTTGCAGCCTGTGTTAGATAGCTGAACAGCGTGCTTCCCCCATGGCCCTGAAGTAAGAGATCCCAGCGGCGGATTCCAAAAAAAGTTCATTCTATCCCTCACCCTCACCCGCAATCCATTCAGAAACATTCCTTGCTGAACTGGAACTTGCTCGTTGAGAGCTTTTCTACCCCTTCCTCAAATATTCGGTTATCGCTAGCTTTATCCGATCTCTGTTTCCCCCCCACCCCTTCCTTTCCCAGCTGATGTCTTTTCTGGCTTTCCATTGGAGAAGAGGAGGAAGACGAGGGTCAGTCAATCTGATTATCTCTACATTTTGTCGTGCTGGTTAAGCGTGGCATTGGCTGAAGCCCAAGAGCAAGTTTCCTGAGCGTCCACTTGGTGAAAGACAAAAAGAGGGAAAGAAAAGTTTGTTGCAGTCAATTTGTGTTGTGTGTTTTAGAATCATAGAAATTTACAGCACGGAAGGAAGCCATTTCGGCCCATCGTGTCTGCACCGGCTGACAAAGCGCTATCCAGCCTAATCCCACTTTCCAGCTCTCAGTCCGTAGCCCTGTAGGTTACGACACTTCAAGTGCACATCCAAGTACTTTTTAAATGTGGTGAGGGTTTCTGCCTCTACCACCCTTTCAGGCAGTGAGTTCCAGACCCCCACCACCCTCTGGGTGAAGAAATTTCCCTTCAAATCTCCTCCAAACCTCCTACTTGAAATCTATGCCCCCTGGTTGTTGACCCCTCTGCTAAGGGAAATGGGTCCTTTCTATCCAACCCTATCATCATTTTGTCTTTTTGTTTCACAGCTCCATGAAGGTGTCGCACCTGGAGCCAGAACTTCAGGCTCAGATTCAGGCCAGCAATCCTGATATCGATGTTGTGTACTTCAACAAGGGCTTGTAGACAATCTCTCAACAAAATCAACCGGGCCAAGACCGTCAACCATCCAACTCAACGTCAACAGAAACCGACTCTTAAATTGTCCATAATATAACTGTCCTGTAATCTGCCCATCACAATTACCTTTCACACAAACTTACATTATTTTTTTGTACGTCACTCCAGGTGGGTGTTGGACAATATCCTTGCGTAGGCTGAGGAAGCAATTATGCTAAAACAAACAAAAAAAGTATGATTTATAGCATTGACTGCTGCCAATTTCACTCCTTTTGTAATTGTTTGAGTAATACTTGTATAGGTGTGTGAACACTTGGGCAAGTTTTTGGTGCATAGATAAGTAGAATTTGAAGTTTAGATTGGCTGCCCAGCAGCGAAGAAATCCCAATTTCTTCAGATTTCAAAATTGAATTGCTAAGATTTTAAAATTCTGATTATTTGGAGCAGGAGTAGAAAGTTAATTCCAAACCTTGCACTAATGGCCACAGTGAACACACATCTTCGAACCTCTCAGGGAATCCATGATTCTTCAAGTCCAATCCGTGCTCATAGGATCTAGTTTATAAACTCATCATTTCCAAATGCCACCCAAGATTGTCCATAGCAGGCCCACTGGGAAAAGCTCACTACTGTTAATTTTCTCGCACTCCATGGCTTTTGTTTGCTCTCTACACCCACAATAGTTTGTGGTCAATAATTTTTAGCATTTAAAATATTACTACGTGTAAGATGGTGCTCTGCTCCTTTTTTCCTGCCGTTTCAGAATTTGAAACTGCTTGCCATGGGAATTATCTGCCATACTAGGGAACCATGTTCCAATCAAAGCTGTGTTCCTCCGCTTCTGCTTTTAATTAGCATCATAATCTATTCCCACAGAACTCCTGCTGGATCATTCTGTACTATCTTATTCTATTATGGATTGTGAATTCCCATCGCAACAATACTGCCCCGTTTTAAATGCCTAACCAAAGATTCGACCGGTAACACAATTTTTGCTGTGCTTCAAACTCCTTTTTCGTGGTTCTTCAAACTGGAACCTTCGTCACATGGTAAGATTCTGATTTATTGCAGTAGAAATTTTACAGATGACAGCGCGAGGTATTCCGAGTACATTGCTCCAAAGTGGAAACAGATCTCCTTCAGTCCACCTCCTTGTCTTGTTACATTGCAGTCGTCAGAGAGGGTTTCTTCAACCTTGTCGGTGTCCTATATTAAAAGCTTTGGGCCATTAACTAAACCTCTCGAGAATAAAAAAAAAAGATTTTGTAATCTTACTAAATATTCAGAAATTTTGGCAGGCGTCTAATTTTTTTTTTAAGCCCTTAATTTTTTAATTTTTTTTAAATTCCTAATTTTAATTCGTAGAAGCGTCGCTCGCCAAGCACTAGCCTGAACCTTGGTAATGCGGGAAAAGTGAATGACAGTCATTAGTGGGTCAGGTATGGCATACTGGTAGTTTTGATATTCCAGTCATCAGTCTGTGTCATTATCAAATCATTTTTCAAAACCAGTTAGACCATATTTCACCTTTTAAAAGCACACAGGGGAATCATAAATCTTCCCTTTTTGTGACGATCCAAATGAACAAGTTTTCAGAAATTATCTTTTTTTTTAAATGGTGCATTTTACTTCCAATGACCTAGCGAGGGGCACAGCATTATTTTTTTATTTGTATTTGATGCCTTGTAACCACTGAACCTCCCGAGTACCTTTTTTTAATCGGTAAGATGTTTGCAATTATAAAGTAACTTTAAAAGTTCTATTCGACGTGAAAGTGATGACTATTGCTATATTGCACATGAAATTAAGTGAAAACTGATTCATAATAGTCATGATTATATCCTCAGAATATCCCAACCTACTTTATCTTGGAAGTATAGTCACTGTTATGTAGGCAAGTGCGTCAGCTATATTGTGCACGGCACGGTTCCATGGGCAATGCTAAAAATCTCTAAACATGTAATAGAATTTATAAAATGCCCGCCAAGCTGGAACCAGCAATAGGCAGTGATGGTGGACATGTTTTGAGACTCTGAGCACAAAATAATGTAGAAATTATTTGACCATGAGCCCAAGGTCCCAAAACGCTGCAGGATATGTTTCCAATAATTGTTTTTGTGATGCAGGTTTTAATTTTGTTTAAAATTAATGCACTCCTTTTTTAAAAAAAAATTAAATTAACAAACCTGAACAGTGGCAGTGGGAGATAGTGTTAGTATATTTCTCCCCACCCCACTGAAAACTGGAGTAAGTGTGTGAAAATCACTCCACTCGTGGGAAGCTGGGTTTTGTTGTTGTTTTTTGAGCTGGAGGCATGCAAGAGGTGTGTGGTTAAAGCACATCGTATCCAGGCAGGCATCTGAACATCTCGGGACCAACATCTGTTTAGACATGCTAAAATGCTGAAATACAAAAAAGCGCTGCATTGGCCTCTCCCACCCAAAGTTCAAATAATAATAACAGGACTTTGCGCAGCACATCCTAGTTCGGATACTAGGCCCCTGTTGAAGTTTCTGGCCATACCCAAGTGCAATCGAGGTATCTTGTAGCATCTCGGAATGAGTAAAAAAAAAAATGAATATAAATAGTGTGAGATTAAAGTTAGCCATTTGGATAATGAATGTAAGTGACTTGCAGATACTTGCATTACTGGCTGTTCAGTGTTGTTCCCATTATTGTCAGTGTGGGGAAGTAGTGAAATCAATACAGGTTGAACCTCCCTTATCCGGACAGCCTGCCGACACCACATTGATGGAAATTGCAATAAAAATTGTTCAGAAAATATTTTCAAAGTACCTTTTTAATATTTTGGATCAGCTAACCATTCCATAGATTTTGAGAATATCCGAATTCTAGAATAGTTTGGTCTCCAATGTGGGCTGAGACTGACTGACTGACAGTCGTTCCAGCCAATCAGCACACGCACACTCCCTCATTCGGAACAGGCCAGGTCCCGAAGGTTCCGGATAAGGGAAGTTCAACCTGTAGTGGAAATTAAGAATTTATTTTTAAGAGTAATTGTAAGTAAGATCAAGTGTATTGTAACCAGATTTTGACTCAGGTGATGACATAAGATGCTCATGGAAGGACCTGTGGCCTGAACATCCTGCAGTTTATCAGTGACCTCTGCTTTCACTTGACCGTTGTACAGACTTTGAGTAAAATAAGCCATAGCCCATCTGAAAGTGACTGTAGCAACGACCTAAGATGAGAGATGATGCATGTCAGGCTCTAAGCACAAGGAAAAGATCTGAAGATTTTGCTTGTTTATTAATCATAAGGTTGCCTAAAAGTATTTATTTTCCACATTCTGTGTAAGTCGTACACTCCAGCCTTCTAACAAAAGTTGCTTTTTTATGAGCCTTTGTGTAAAGCAAAATTTTTAAGAACCAATAAATAAAGTTGCCGTGTCTGAAGCCTTTTCTGATGCAGGAAACCTTAACCTGCCTTGCAGCGAGGGACTTCCAAAATGTATGGGTTAGCAGGACATTTTGAAGGATAAGGGAGTCGAGGGTTATGGGGAGAAAGCATGGAAGTGGAGTTGAGGTCAATATCAGGTCAGCCATGATCTTATTGAACGGCGGAGCAGGCTCGAAGGGCCAAATGGCCTCCTACTGCTCCTATTTCATATGTTCTTATGACTTCCACTACTAGCTGCATGAAGGTACCCCTCTCCACTATGGCAGTCTGCATCCTTCTGCGCAACACATGCCTGTAGCACCTGTGAGACATCTCCCGAACTGAAGGACTGATGTTCAGCCTTGGTTTGGAACTGGAGGCACAATCAGTGCAACGGCCATTTTCCCCCCTCCCCAACACAGTGAAGAGGACTACGTGTGGGCAGGAACCCTGAACCCCACCCCCGAACCAACTGAAGCTCCGGGACCAAGCAAGCAAGTTGAATCCTTAAACCCGTATCTTAATGCAAGCCTAGCCATGCCAAAAAATCCTAATGCATTAATGAACTCTCTCTGTAAGCATCATGTAATCACTGTGTAAATGCAGTTCTGAAAATACAATTGGAAAAAAAAATTAAAGGCGGAGAGGATTTAAAATTGATGCCTAATGCTAATCGAAGGGATCATGTCTAAAACTGTTAATGGATTAAATTGTCATCTGTAGTACTCCCGGTGCAGAGCTTGATGGAAAATCCAAGGGTTGCAAATCAAGTGTGTGGCTGAATTCCTGCTGCACGCTCTAGGCACAAGGCTCTTTACCCCTAATTATTGTATAAGCTTAAACTGGACGAAAACAAAACAAAAAATCCCTGGAGGAAGTTGAATGTACAACTGTGCAGACAATCATGAGAATATTAGTGGTTCCATTAACATTTTAATGTAAAAATTGTTAGAAATAAATGGGGCTGGAATACTGCGGAGTCATGATGACCATCAAATGCAGCATATTGGTGACTCGGGAGTTCTCCAGCCTGATCAGTATAGAGGAGAAAGGAACAGTAAATGTAGATAGTTGTGTATTTTGTTTGTGGTTTGGGTTTTTCCGATCGTTTTATTTGTGTTCTGTTTCAATCATTGTGTAAGTGATGAGCAAAGTAGTCCAGAGTAGGCTTGAGGGGCCGAATGGCCTACTCCTGCTCCTAATTCTTGTATAACTGCTGTACAGCTGCCATCATGCTATCCAGTAGAGTAACTCAGCATCTCTTGATTCAGGGCATTTATTTTTAAGGTGAGAAACTCCACCCTCTCCAAACAATGCAGTAGCGAGGGCTTCTTGATGTATGAGGCGAATCCTCTTTACATACTTCACCCTGGAGTTTGAGTCATGAGCATGATCTTGCAGGGTTATAACAGTGAACTTCAAGGGGTAAACTCACCAGTGAAATAAATGGCAACCCCAACATCGTAGCTATCGAGGAGAAAAGCTGAGCCAGGCACTGTGCAGTCCTGTAGCAGTTGGGCGGCTTCGAGTTTCAAAGCTGGAGTCTGTTTCTTGTAATTGTGATTTTTGTCGCCTGTATTATATCGCTAATTCACTCCTGCGAGTGGCGATTCAAAATCAATTGAGACTGCATTCTCCGAGATTTAGCAAACACTGCGGTATACAGTGAGCTCACAGAAAGCTCTCCCCAGCAGTGGCAATCCCTCCGCCAAGTATTGAAGTTCTAAGATGAGCACTGATGCACTCTGCCTTTTTAGATGAGACCGCCCTCAGAGACTTTTATGGACTTGGGCAAATCCACATTATTGTACCAGTTCCATCACGCTCGATCTCCACTCTGCTCATACAATCAGCTGTAGGACCCAACCATATCCTGAGCTAGGGATCCAACAATATAGAACTGTCATAATCATAGGCGGTCCCTCAAACGAGGATGACTTGCTTCCACAAGAGTTCACATGTTTCAATGAAGGACCCGATGTTCCAGTCCTGAATTCCAATTGAAAATGCGTGTGCGTAAGCATTGTATTGTGGCTACGGCGCGGCCCTGGACACTGTCGACCACTTCCCATATCTCGGAAGCCTCCTATCAATAAGAGCAGGCATCGACGATGAGATCCAACACCGCCTCCAGTGTGCAAGTGCAGCCTTCAGTCGCCTGAGGAAAAGTATTTGAAGACCAGACCCTCAAAACTGCCACCAAGCTCATGGTCTACAAGGCTGTATTAATACCTGCCCTCCTGTATGGCTCAGAGACATGAACCATGTACAGTAGACATCTCAAGTTGCTGGAAAAATATCACCAACGATGTCTCCAAGATCCTACAAATCCCCTGGGAGGACAGGCGCATCAACATCAGCGTCTTCATTCAGGTTAACATCCCCAGCATTGAAGCACTGACCACACTCTATCCGCTCCGCTGGGCAGGCCACACAGTCCGCATGCCAGACATGACTCCCAAAGCAAGTGCTCTACTTTCAGCTCCTTCATGGCAAACGAGCCAAAGGTGGGCAGTGGAAACGCTAAAAGGACACCCTCAAAGCGCCTCTGATTAGTGCAACATCCCCACTAACACCTGGGAGTCCCTGGCCCAAGACCGCCCTAAGTGGAGGAAGTGCATCCGAGAGGGCGCTGAGCACCTCGAGTCTTAATGCCAAGAGCATGCAGAAATCAAGCGCAGACAGCGGAAAGAGCAAACCAGTCCCACCCACCCCTTCCCTCAACAACTATCTGTCCCACCTGTGACAGAGTCTGTGGCTCTCGTATTGGACTGTTCAGCCACCAAAGAACTCATTTCAGGAGTGGAAGCTTTGATTCCAAGGGACTGCCTATGATGATTGAGGATAGGAAGCAAAGGCACGAAGGGCTTTAAATTCAATTCAGTCGTCTATTTTTTTTTGTTCCACGTTACAGCATATTTTATAATAAAAAATTCTCGGGATGTGGGCGTCGCTGCCAATGCCGGCATTTATTGCTCATCCCTAGTTGCCCTAAGTGACTTTGCTCGGCCGCTTCAGGGCAGTTAAGAATCAACCACGTCGCTACTTAAAATACCTTGTGTACTGCTATTAGAGGTGGCTTATTAGAAAAATGCAAAACTGTTGGTGTATAATGAAACCTACACCCAAATACACTTGAAGGATACATGTTAGCGGAACTATTAGTGTATATACTGGTTAAGTTATACGAAATTTAACATCCAGTACTGTTGACTGGTGCTTCATTATTTAAAGCAGTGTTCGAACTATGTAAAGTTATCAAAAATGCCACTGGCTCAGGGTCAGCTCTCCCACAGATTTTTGCTCTATTCCCTTTTCAGATAGTTCTTGATTGTAACTCCGAACTTCCTTGGATCAGAAGCTTAGGTGGTTTGGGATAAATCACGGGCAGAAGCCTTTAAGATCCACCAAACAACACTACCCTGCATTGGCACTCTACCTTAGAGTCACTGCATTGCCATGGTAGAAATGAATATCTGTGCACTGCTCGATCTGAGTTTTGTATAAGTATGGCATTTAATTTATATGTTGTGGGCGTCCTGTCATTTATTTTATATGTGGTAGAGGATTTGATGTAATTATCATATGTTACCGTGTGGAGTCATTGCTGAACATATATGGGAAATAAATCCTATTTTAAAATTGATAGTGTTTGTATCTGTTCACTTATTCCTTTCCCTCCTCTCTTGAAGGTGGAGTACAATTTCATATAATAATGCACAAAAATTTAGGCTGATACTCCCACTGCAGCGCTGAGGGAGTGCTTCACTGTCTAGGTGCCATCTTTCAGTTGAGACATTAAGCCGAGGTTCCATCGGCCCTCAGGTGGACGTAAAAGATCCCATGGCGCTATTTCAAAGACGCGCAGAGTTAGAGTGGAAGCAAGTCTTCCTCGATTCTGAGGGACTACATAAGAAATAGGAGCAGGAGTAGGCCATACGGCCCCTCGAACCTGCTCCGCCATTCAATAAGATCATGGCTGATCTGGTCATGGACTCAGCTCCACTTCCCTGCCCACTCCCCATAACCCCTTATCCCCTTATCGTTTAAGAAACTGTCTATTTCTGACTTAAATTTATTCAATGTACCAGCTTCCACAGCTCTCTGAGGCAGCAAATTCCACAGATTCACAACCCTCAGAGAAGAAATTTCTCCTCATCTCTGACTAACCTTATTGAATTATTGAAGCATTAACAGAAAAGGGTAGGGAAGGATAATGCCGTTGAAGTAATATATTTTGGATTTCCAAAAAGCCTTCGATGAGAGACTGCATAGTAGACTCATGACTAAGGTCAGAACATGTGGAGTCAGGGGATAAGCACCAGAGATAGCAAGATACCTATGATGATGATTTTCTTTGAATACTGCCGTGGGCTCTTTCAGATACAAGGGTGGGGCAGATGAGGCCTCAGTTTAACTTCTCATCCAAAAGATAGCACCTCCAACTGTGCAGCAATCCCTCAGCACTGCACTGGAGTGTCAGCCTAGATTTTGTGTTCAAGTCTCTGGAATGGAACTTGAACCCACAACCTTCTGATTCTAAAGGAGAGTGCCACCCACTGAGCCACAGCTGAGACTTTCCAAACAACCCTCTGATAAGAATAGCACTTTCAAAACCACCAGCTCCATAAAATTCTCACAGGACCAACCAGCAAATGAGAAATAGCCTTAAAATTAGGAATCAGTTGCGTGGGTTACCAGGGTTCAAGCCATGGGTCGGGCACTCCTGGCATCTGCAAGAGAATTAAGCTCAAGGCAATATGCAATGGTGGAGTTTATCTGGTTCACCATTCCATTGCCTTTACTGGTTGCTAATTGGGAATTTACTTCTTCAGAAGCAAACATTGGCAGAACGTTGGGAAAGTCAACATGGCACCCGAATTTTCCATGGCAGACCTACCTGTAAACGTTTCAATGAAGAGAGCTGCTCAGAGGAAGAGGAGGTTAGTGAAGAGGAAGTACCTGCTGGGGTTGATCTTAATAAACTTCAAGAAAATAATCTTCAACCTTGAGGGCAAACCAAAAAAAACAAAACAAGTGTTGCACGATTTGGATGAATGGTGGGTGGTGTTAGTTTATGTCCCTGGCTCGGAAACTTGCATAGTTGTTCGTATTGGTTTCAGTTGCAGATGTAAGTTCTTAGAACTGACCTGGCGTTTTAGGGAAGGTTGCTGCCCAGTTTCAAGTCAGAACTGGAATGTTCTTTCCAACTTCTACATCCTCACAAAGCGCTAAGTTTTTAGGTCTCTTAGACGAAGCAATTTAGGCAGTCCGAATTAGAAATTCCTGTGGCAAGGACACACCAGTGTCTAAGCAACGGAGAGTGAAACATTAGGTTGAATGTATCCTTCGCTACTGCCATGTTCCATGGACCAAGTTCTGGACACCCCAGGGGTTGCTTCCTCGGCATCCCACCGTATGTTCCAAGTGAGCTAAATCCTCCCACACATACTGAATATTAACTGTCTAGATTTAACTGCAGCACGCAACACCTTTGGTAGATTGTTTATGATGTTATGCCTTCGATGCAGTAGCCACCCCTGCTGAATTTGTACTGCTTTCGTATTCTCCAGTTTGTGAAGGATGTGGAATGAAGAAGCAAGTTAGATTATTTAACTTGTAGGGTCTTCTTATAGTAGTATAGTATTGGGGCGGTCCGGGGGTGGGGTTAATTTCAGTTTAGCTTCAAGTTATAAAAATGAGCATTGGTGCAGATCCTGGAGCTGTCTTTAGATAAGAGTGGAGTACTGTCCATCAGAACCATTGTAGACATTTTCATCGACATGCTCAGCACATGCATTCAGCAGAATCTATCAAGCTAGATATACTCCTATGGGGTTGCACATCATTCCTAAATGCAAAAGATCCTATTGGGTAAATACTGAGAAATCCCTCCTAGAATGAAGACACGATTGGGCAGATGCTGGGATATCACTTCTAGAATGGAGAAGACCCTATTGGTTAGGTACTGAGATCTCACTCATAGAATGAAGAAGACCCAAATCTATCTTTAGTTATCTGAGTGGCTAACGGCCATCAATATATCAAGTGAGTAAAATTGTGGGATTACATCCAACAAGTGAAAATACACAGGTTATACGTTAACTGCTTTTTGTTAGCCACCTTGGGTAATATTTACACAACTGAAAGTGCGAGAGACACATCCACCAATTACATGGCAACAAGTCGCTTGTTTATCAAAATGCCACTGGTGACAAATGGGTCATTTTCCAGTTGGCAAACCATAACTAGTGGGGTACCGCAGGGATTGGTGCTGGGTCCTCAACTATTTACAATCTATGTTAATGACTTGGGGACCAAGTGTAACATAGCTAAGTTTGCTGATGGGTGGGAAAGCAATTTGTGAGGAAGACACAAAAAATCTGCAAAGGGATATGGACAGGCTAAGTGAGTGGGCAAACATTTAGCAGATGGAGTATAATGTGGGAAAATGTGAGGTTATCCACTTTGGCAGAAAAAATAGAAAAGCAAATCATAACTTAAATGGAGAAAAATTGCAAGTGTGCAGCACAGCGGGACCTGGGGGTCCCTGTGCATGAAACACAAAGTTAGTATGCAGGTACAGCAAGTAATCAGGAAGGCAAATGGAATGTTGGCCTTTATTGCAAGGGAGATGGAATATAAAAGCAGGAAGTCCTGCTACAACTGTACAGGGTATTGGTGAGGCCACACCTGGAGTACTGCATACAGTTTTGGTCTCCGTATTTAAGGAAGGATACACTTGCATTGGAGGCTGTTCAGAGAAGGTTCACTAGGTTGATTCCGGAGATAAGGGGGTTGACTTATGAAGATAGGTTGAGCAGGTTGGGCCTATACACATTGGAGTTCAGAAGAATGAGAGTTAATCTTATCGAAACATATAAGATAATGAGGGAGCTTGACAAGGTGGATGCAGAGAGAATATTTCCATTCATAGGGGACGTAGTCTCAGAATAAGGGGCCACCCATTTAAAACTGAGATGAGGAGGAATTTCTTCTCTGAGGGTTGTAAATCTATGGAATCCTCTGTCCCAGAGAACTGTAGAGGCTGGGTCATTAAATGTATTTAAGGTTGAGATAGACCGATTTTTGAACGATAAAGGGTTATGGGGAGCGGACAGGGAACTGGAGCTGAGTCCATGATCAGATCAGCCATGATCTTATTAAATGGCAGAGCAGACTCGAGGGGCCAGGTGGCCTTTTCCTGCTCCTATTTCTTATGTTCTTCTTATGCCTCGCCTTCGCTCAGTCTGGCAAGTCTGGTGTGCAAACAGTTCCTAATAAAACTGGAGTGTTTGCCCAATCTATTTTGTTGGTAATAATTCTACTTTTTCTGTCTGATGTCTTTGAAATATCACAGTTGGGGTGCAGCACAGGGGAAGGGCGCGACTGTGATTGTCTGAGTCCTTGAAATGGATTTACATTGAACTCACAGTGCACAATGAACATTTTTGTGACCTAATCTCCAAAAAGTTCAAACATCTGTTCTGTATTTGATAAGAAAGCTTATTTTTTGTAAGTGTAATTCTTCATCTTTAATTAAGTTGTGTTTCTCGATGGCTTTTTCCTGTGCAGTTCAACCGTTTAGTGAACCCTTTCTCTGCAGACTCCGAGCTCAACTATTTTGCAGCTGAATAAATGATAAAATCTAGTGTAGCTCACAAAACCAATTTTATGAATTGAGTGCTGGGTGAGGACTGCCTAGTTATAATGCAGAAAATAAACTATGAATAGTAATAACATTTTATCATATTCAGTGAAAAAAATCATGAAACTTGGAGGACAAGGCCATGTGATGCACTGTAATATAAAGCACAGAGCACTGCAACTGGCATTAAAATACATTAGTAGGATATTGCTTTATTTTGGAAAGTGTTTGCTCAACACTTATGCCTATATATTCAGTAAGATAAAGAATAACACTCGGTGACCTTATGAGCAACTACAGGTCTGCATAGTAATGACTGAAAGCAAAGTTCAACTTTTGCCTGAAAACAGAGATACTTTCATTTATATAGTGCTTTTCACAACTTCAAGATGTCCCAAAGCACTTTACAGCCAATTAAGTACTTTTGAAGTGTAGTCGTTGTTGTAATACCTGTAAAGGAAACGGGGTAACCAATTTGCACGCAGCAAGCTCCCACAAACAGCAACGTGATTAAACACCAGATAATCTGTTTCTAAGAGATGCTGGTTGAGGGATAAATATTTGCCAGGGTAGAACTCCCCTGCACTTCTTCGAACTAATGCTGCGGGATCTTTTATGTCCAGACTGAGAGGACCGAATGCACCTTATCTGAAAGACGGCAATGTGAACAATGTACCTAACATTGATCTTTTCAAGACCACAGCCTGATGCACTTGTGACATGTGCTCATTTGTATTATGCTCTGTCCTTGTGTTTCTGAGCTAAATAAACTCAGTGTGGTTTTTGTGTTCCATAATCGTGGCAGCGAGGAGCAGGACAGAGGAGACTCTAGTCGAACCTCTGCTATGACCCAGAATAAACACCAGAGAGAAGAGGCTCTTACCTACACTCAGTTGAAAGGGTCAGTGTTTGAACACACTTCATTCCCTGTTCTTTATACATAGCCTTATTCCACCGACAGTCACAGACAGGTAGAATCATACTTAAAAATAATAGGGTATCTCCTAAACATGCACTTAATTCTGCAGAAGCGGTCTTCCAAGCAGTCAGGAAGATCATAGCCGCACAAGCCAGGGTACAGCTATCGGATGCTGTTATTATTCATTATTTTTAGTTGAATGACCTCATTGAGGGGGCTCCTTTCCTAAGACAGCCTGCCCAGAGAGCTCTGCTCCAGATCCATTAATATGGTTCCCATGCCAGCAGATGTTACATTTGCAGCACAAAATGTTTTTGCCTCACCCAGGGGATTACATGGCTATTGGGGGTGCGAGTTGAGGGAGGAAAGGTTTAGCCACGATGCCCCAGCTGTCATGGAGTGGGGCAGGCTTGATGGACCAGGTGGTCTTGCTCGCTGACCCACATTGGCTCCCAATTAAGCAATGCCTCAATTTTAAAATACTCATCCTTGTTCTCAAATCCCTCCATGACTATGCCCTCCTTATCTCTGTAACCTTCTCCAGCCCTATAATCCCCCTAGACCTGCGAGGGCTAACAAGGCAAGGGAATCCACATTAAATGGTAGGACACTGAGAAGTGTAGAGGAACAAAGGGACCTTGGAGTGCATGTCCACAGATCGCTGAAGGTAGCGGGTCAGGTAGACAAAGTGGTTAAGAAGGCATACGGAATACTTGCCTTTATTAGCCGAAGCATAGAATACAAGAGCATGGGGGTTATGCTTGAACTGTATAAAACAATAGTTAGGCCACAGCTTGGGTACTGTGTGCAGTTCTAGTGACAACATTACAGGAAGGATGTGATTGCACTAGAGGGGGTACATAACAGAGAAACGGGCTATGAAGTGCTGTGAGACACTTCAATATGATAAGATGTTCTACAAATGCCAATATCATTTTTAATCATCCAAAAAATATGTAACTTTGAAAAAGGCACTGATCCCTAACAAAGAAAATAATTATAAAATATAAACTTATACATATAAATTTAAAAAATCATAAAATAAAATTAAGGAAAAACCAACATGGAACTCCTCTAGGCATGTTCTTGGTATTGCCTCCAGCTTATCTCCAATATGGGTAGTTCCCCCGACACGGACTTCGCTATGAGGAGGATGGAATTACATAGAATGTAGAGCACTGAAATGGGCCATTCGCCCAACAGGTCCGTGCCGTTGTTTATGTTCCACTCGAGCCTCCTCCAACCCCTCTTCATCGCACCCTATCAGCATAACCTTCCATTCCTTTCTCCCTCATGTGTTTAGCTAGCTTCCCCTTAACAGCATCTATGCTATTCCCTTCAAATGTCCTGTTGTGGCAAGTTCCACATTCTAACCACTCTCTGCGTAAAATAAATTTCTCTTGAATTCCCTATTGGATTTATTAGTTACTATCTTATGTTTATGGCCCCTAGTTTTGGACTCCCCCACAAACAGAAACATTTTCTCTGCATCTATCCTATTAACCCCCTTCATAATTTTACGGACCTCTATTAGGTCACCTCTCAGCATTCTCTTTTATGGAGAAAAGAGCCCAGCCCGTTCAATCTTTCCTGACCATTATAACGTCTCACCTCTTCCCTTTGAATAGTTTTGGCTTGCAGTTACATCTAAGTTGCACATCCCATTACAGCTATTTGGCACTGCTCTGAGCTTTGAGTTGAAATAGCACAAACACACATGTACCCATGACTTTCCACTTGTTCCACTGCATGCGAAAAATCGGGCACGTAGTATTTGTTATTGGTATTTATATAACAGAAACCACCGCACATTAAGTTGGCAGATCTCTTATTTTTTGGTAATGTGGAAATTCTATTTGCTGAAAACAATTATTTCACACCCGTGACAGCTCGGTTAAAGAACTGAAGAAAGATTTTGCTCAACCTAGCCCATTAAATATGAAATTATGCACTTAGCTTTCCTAATGAAATAAGCTTTGCTTGGTATCCTTGATGAAATAACAACTTCAATGCACTTCTAATTGCCTTTCCAGAAAAAATGCAATTAAAGTATGGAAAATGACTTCAAACAAAAAAAGAAACAATTAAATGGCTGTGGAATAATTGGCATCTCACTGCCAATAACTTTGAGCTTTTTTTTCCCTATATATATACTGGTCCAGCTACAGATGCAGAATTAACGTGTTTGGAGTTTTTTTCCATACTCTCCACAGGCTGTGTTTCCAAAACGCAATCTTAACGTACAACAAATGCAGAATATTTAATGGCTGCCAATTAAACAACAACAACTTGTATTTATATAGTGCCATTAACATGGTAAAACATCCCAAGGCGCTTCGCAGGAGTGTTATCAAACACAATTTGACACCGAGCCACATAAGGGGATATTAGGACAGGAAAGAGGTAAGTTTTAAGGAGCGTCTTAAAGGAGGAACGAGAAGCTGAGAGGTTTAGGAAGATAGTTCCAGAACTTAGGGCCTTGGCAGTTGAAGACACGGCCGCCAATGGTGGAGCGATTAAAATATAGAAAACGAAAGACACTGAATCACAGCATTCTCATAACTAACTGACAGAATTCTCTCTCTCTGCAGTTTCCTGTTCAAATGTTAAGATGTCAATTATTGGTCTTATCCTTTGAAGGTGGTTTGGTCACACTGCTGTCATTGATCACACTATAATGATTTTCTTGGCTTCTTTTAAACTTGAACTTGCTGCATTTTCCTGGCTGGAATTTTCCGGAATCACATTCTTCGTGGTGGAACCTGCCGAAACATGAACACATTCATTTTTGTTACTTTGTGAGAACTCCATGGTACACGATTCGAACAGCACAACAGTGGGTATGGTAACATGGGACGTTAGGGGTGCAGGTCTGAGCTGACTCAATTGGAATCTGGATCAGCACCTTGCAGCCACAAGGGACATCTCTCTTGGCTGTGCGTGGTTTATAAGCCACCTACCTCCGCATCTTATACACACACCAAGGATTGGGCGGGGTGGGGGAGGACTAGAAAGGAGAAACACCATGAAAAACATGTTTGATGCCGCGAGTTATTATGATCTAGAAGGCACTGCCTGAAAGTGTGGTAGAAACATAGAAAATAGGTGCAGGAGCAGGCCATTCGTCCCTTCTAGCCTGCACCGCCATTCAATGAGTTCATGGCTGAACATTCAACTTCAGTACCCCATTCCTGCTTTCTCACCATACCCCTTGATCCCCTTAGTAGTAAGGACTACATCTAACTCTTTTTTGAATATATTTAGTGAATTGGCCTCAACAACTTTCTGTGGTAGAGAATTCCACAGGTTCACCACTCTCTGGGTGAAGAAGTTCCTCCTCATCTCGGTCCTAAATGGCTTACCCCTTATCCTTAGACTATGACCCCTGGTTCTGGACTTCCCCAACATTGGGAACATTCTTCCTGCATCTAACCTGTCTAAACCCATCAGAATTTTAAACGTTTCTATGAGGTCCCCTCTCATTCTTCTGAACTCCAGTGAATACAAGCCCAGTTGATCCAGTCTTTCTTGATATGTCAGTCCCACCATCCCGGGAATCAGTCTGGTGAACCTTCGCTGCACTCCCTCAATAGCAAGAATGTCCTTCCTCAGGTTAGGAGACCAAAACTGTACACAATACTCCAGGTGTGGCCTCACCAATGCCCTGTACAACTGTAGCAACACCTCGCTGCCCCTGTACTCAAATCCCCTCGCTATGAAGGCCAACATGCCATTTGTTTTCTTAACCGCCTGCTGTACCTGCATGCCAACCTTCAATGACTGATGTACCATGACACCCAGGTCTCGTTGCACCTTCCCTTTTCCTAATCTGTCACCATTCAGATAATAGTCTGTCTCTCTGTTTTTACCACCAAAGTGGATAACCTCACATTTATCCACATTATACTTCATCTGCCATGCATTTGCCCACTCACCTAACCTATCCAAGTCGCTCTGCAGCCTCATAGCATCCTCCACGCAGCTCACACTGCCACCTAACTTAGTGTCATCCGCAAATTTGGAGATACTACATTTAATCCCCTCGTCTAAATCATTAATGTACAATGTAAACAGCTGGGGCCCCAGCACAGAACCTTGCGGTACCCCACTAGTCACCGCCTGCCATTCTGAAAAGTACCCATTTACTCCAACTCTTTGCTTCCTGTCTGACAACCAGTTCTCAATCCATGTCAGCACACTACCCCCAATCCCATGTGCTTTAACTTTGCACATTACTCTCTTGTGTGGGACCTTGTCGAAAGCCTTCTGAAAGTCCAAATATACCACATCAACTGGTTCTCCCTTGTCCACTCTACTGGAAACATCCTCAAAAAATTCCAGAAGATTTGTCAAGCATGATTTCCCTTTCACAAATCCATGCTGACTTGGACCTATCATGTCACCTCTTTCCAAATGCGCTGCTATGACATCCTTAATAATTGATTCCATCATCTTACCCACTACCGATGTCAGGCTTACCGGTCTATAATTCCCTGTTTTCTCTCTCCCTCCTTTTTTAAAAAGTGGGGTTACATTGGCTACCCTCCACTCTATAGGAACTGATCCAGAGTCAATGGAATGTTGGAAAATGACTGTCAATGCATCTGCTATTTCGAAGGCCACCTCCTTAAGTACTCTGGGATGCAGTCCATCAGGCCCTGGGGATTTATCGGCCTTCAATCCCATTAATTTCACCAACACAATTTCCCAACTAATAAGGATTTCCCTCAGTTCCTCCTCCTTACTAGACCCTCTGACCCCTCTTATATCCGGAAGGTTGTTAGTGTCCTCCTTAGTGAATACCGAAGCAAAGTACTTGTTCAATTGGTCCGCCATTTCTTTGATACCCGTTATGACTTCCCCTGATTCTGACTGCAGGTGACCTACGTTTGTCTTTACTAACCTTTTTCTCTTTACATATCTATAGAAACTTTTGCAATCCGTCTTGATGTTCCCTGCAAGCTTCTTCTCGTACTCTATTTTCCCTGCCCTAATCAAACCCTTTGTCCTCCTCTGCTGAGTTCTAAATTTCTCCCAGTCTCCGGGTTCACTGCTATTTCTGGCCAATTTGTATGCCACTTCCTTGGCTTTAATACGATCCCTGATTTCCCTTGATAGCCACGGTTGATCCACCTTCCCTTTTTTATTTTTACGACAGACAGGAATGTACAATTGTTGTAGTTCATCCATGCGGTCTCTAAATGTCTACCATTGCCCATCCACAGTCAACCCCTTAAGTATCATTCGCCAATCAATCCTAGCTAATTCACACCTCATACCTTCAAAATTACCCTTCTTTAAGTTCTGGACCATGGTCTCTGAATTAACTGTTTCATTCTCCATACTAATGCAGAATTCCACCATATTATGGTCACTCTTCCCCAAGGGGCCTCGCACAACGGTATTGCTAATTAATCCTCTCTCATTACACAACACCCAGTCTAAGATGGCCTCCCCCCTAGTTGGCTCCTCGACATATTGGTCTAGAAAACCATCCCTTATGCACGCCAGGAAATCCTCCTCCACCGTATTGCTTCCAGTTTGGTTAGCCCAATCTATGTGCATATTAAAGTCACCCATTATAACTGCTGCACCCTTATTGCATGCACCCCTAATTTCCTGTTTGATGCCCTCCCCAACATTACTACTACTGTTTGGAGGTCTGTACACAACTCACACTAACGTTTTTTGCCCTTTGGTGTTCTGCAGTTCTACCCATATAGATTCCACATCATCCAAGCTAATGTCCATTCTAACTATTGCATTAATCTCTTCTTTAACCAGCAATGCTACCCCACCTCCTTTTCCTTTTATTCTATCCTTCCTGAATGTTGAATACGCCTGGATGTTGAGTTCCCAGCCCTGATCATCCTGGAGCCATGTCTCTATAATCCCAATCACATCATATTTGTTAACATCTATTTGCACAGTTAATTCATCCACCTTATTACAGATACTCCATGCATTAAGACACAAAGCCTTCAGGCTTGTTTTTTTAACACCCTTTTTTCTTTTAGAATTTTGCTGTACAGTGGCCCTTTTTGTTTTTTGTCTTGGGTTTCTCTGCCCTCCACTTTTCCTCATCTCTTTTCTGTTTTTTGCTTTTGTCTCCTTTTTGTTTCCCTCTTTCTCCCTGCATTGATTCCCATCCCCCTGCCATATTAGTTTAACTCCTCCCCAACAGCACTAGCAAACACTCCACCTAGGTCATTGGTTCCGGTCCTGCCCAGGTGCAGACCGTCCGCTTTGTACTGGTCCGACCTCCCCCAGAACCTGTTCCAATGCCCCAGGAATTTGAATCTCTCCCTGCTGCACCACTGCTCAAGCCACGTATTCATCTGCGCTATCCTGTGATTCCTACTCTGACTCTCACGTGGCACTGGTAGCAATCCTGAGATTACTACTTTTGAGGTCCTACTTTTAAATTTAGCTCCTAGCTCCTTAAATTCTTTTCGTAGGACCTCATCCCTTTTTTTTTACCTATGTCGTTGGTACCAATGTGCACCACAACAACTGGCTGTTCTCCCTCCTTTTTTAGAATGTCCTGCACCCGCTCAGAGACATCCTTGACCCTTGCACCAGGGAGGAAACATACCATCCTGGAGTCTCGGTTGCGGCCGCAGAAACGCCTATCTATTCCCCCTACAATTGAATCCCCTATCACTATCGCTCTCCCACTCTTTTTCCTCCCCTCCTGTTCAACAGAGCCAGCCACGGTGCCATGAACTTGGCTGCTGCTGCCCTCCCCTGATGAGTCATCCCCCTCAACAGTACTCAAAGCAGTGTATCTGTTTTGCAGGGGGATGACCACAGGGGACCCCTGCACTACCTTCCTTGCACTACTCTTCCTGCTGGTCTTCCATTCCCTATCTGGCTCTGGACCCTTCACCTGTGGTAAGACCAACTCGCTACACGTGCTACTCACGTCATTCTCAGCATCGTGGATGCTCCAGAGTGAATCCACCCTCAGCTCCAATTCCGTAACGCGGTCCGTCAGGAGCTGGAGGCGGATACACTTCCTGCACACGTAGTCGTCAGGAACACTGGAGTCGTCCCTGAGTTCCCACATGGTACAGGAGGAGCATAACGCGCGGTGGAAGCAGATTCAATAGTAGCTTTTGAAAGAGTGTTGGTTAAATACTTGAAGGGGAAAGATTTGCTGGGTTAGTGGGGAAAGAACAGGGGGGTGGGACTAATTGGATAGCCCTCTCAAAGAGCCAGCACAGGGTCCAATGGGCCGAATGGCCTCCCCCTGTGCTGTATCATTCTATGATTCGACGTTCTTTGCGGCAACATTGTAAACTCTTGTATAAAGAAAGCATTTATGATCTTGCTGCAAATAATGAACGGAGGAGATCGTCTTCCCAAGGGAAAACTGGGGCAATGAACCCTCAAAGCCTATGGAAACACAACCAGTTATTTAGTTAATACAGATTAGCTCTTCCATGTGCCGAAAGGATGAAGCAGGTAATCCGGACTGATGAACAGATTGAATGAAGCAGGGCAGGACAGAAAGGTCTTGAGGAGAATTGCTGCAGATAATGAGTCAAATGGAAGGTCCTGAATGGTAGGCCTGCAATCATTAGTAACTGGTGAAGACCATCGCACTGAAGGATAAACTCTACATGTCTAAACACTCAATGAATAACAGCATTCGGTGGAGAAAATCCAAATTCAGGGCACTTAACCTCAAAAATAAAATCGAAATTAACTAAAATATGCCACGTTCTAAATTCTGAAACCCTTCACATTAATTGAATCCCTTGTCATTTATTTTTAATAGGCTCTATCCCGCATATCTCCTGTCAGATCCATTACTAAAATCTTTTTTTAAATACACAGTTGTGCAAAAGTTAAAACTGTAATCATTAATTACATGGACAGGACTTTGGTTGGAAGAATAAATTGGAAATTCTCAGAGCTGACATAAAAAAAAAAATCAATCATAAAGTTAATACTCTGGGGTTAAGTTAATACCCTGGGGCAAGACCATCAGCAGGCCGGGGCCTTTAGAGGGAGCAGCGTGTGGCAGCCTACCACTGCAGGGAGCAGCGCGTGCTGCTGCAGGAGGGCGACGGCTGACTGCAGTGCGGGCAGGAGCAGCGAGGTCAGGGTGAAGGAGCGGTAAGAGTTCGTAGAGGGATGTGATCAGAGCCCAGGAGAGGCGTGAGTTTGGGGCTCAGAAGAGGCGAGGGCCCAGGGGCAGCACGGGCCAGCCCACACTGCGATATGTGTGCGCACTAGGTCCGTGCAGCAGAGCTGGTCTCCAGTCGTCCTGGTTAATCCTTGCCACTGGACCAAGACCTAACTCTGTTAAGCCCATATGGTGGCTGGGGTGCAATGGCCACCATACGTTAAAAAAATCCACGCACAGACATCTTCCACCCTGCAAGATGTAGTTCGGGATCCAAAATATTAGGTCCTTCATTGAAACACCTGTGAACTCATCCCTTTTCGGTGTGGAAGCAAGTCATCCTCGTTTCGAGGGACTGCCTATGATGATGATGATGACGACTCTTGGATTAAATCCCACATTTCAGCTTCTAGAAATCAGCGCAACAAAATCGACCCCAAATTAATGTGAAAATGGCCCATTCTGAATCACACACTTAAAATACAAGTCGCTTCGGGTCAGGGAAAAACAAATTGGCTAAAGTCTTCAGTTCTCACCTCGTTTAGGTTTAATTGGGATTAAATTAGCTCTCTGTCTCTCAGCATAAAACCTACTGGAATATTCCCTGTGGACTTAATAAATGGTGAACGTAATAAATAAGGTGCTGTAGTGCTTGCGAACCGATCGATGATGTCCTGGGTTCAAATAAGCAGAACACATCAAAGCTGTTACTGGCCAACTCATTCGGTCAGCGGTACTGAATATTTAACATAGAGCGAGAGAGGACTTACATCATAGATTTCATCTGAGTCTGCTTCCACTGGAGTGCTGGGTATATTCAAGCGCAGAGAGGCAGGAACTGCATATGTTGAATCCAAAGATACATTATCTGCATAGAAATGAGTAGAAAGCAGGAGATGAGCTCACATCAAACCAGATGAAATATTGCTGAAGGGCAGACTATACCTATTACACGTACAAAAAAATAATTTGAAAAGCTAATGGAATGTTGGTTTTATCTCAACGGGACTAGAATACTGTTCTACAAGGCTCTGGTTAGACCTCATTTAGAGTACTGTGTTCAGTTCTGGGCACTGCATCTCAGGAAGGATATAATTGGCCTTGGAGGGAATGCAGCACTGATTCATAGGAACAGGAGTAGGCTATTGAGCCCCTCAAGCCTGTTCCGCCATTCAATGAGATCATGGCTGATCTGTGACCTAACCCCACATACCCTTTTGCCTTTGGCTCATATCCCTTAATACCTTTGGTTAACAAAAATCTATCAATCTCAGATTTAAAATGACTCTTCTTCTTAGGCAGTCTCTCGGGAGTCGATGGTGACTTGCTTCCACGCTAAAAATTAGTTCTCAGGTGATCGAAGAGTCCAATGCGGGACCTACAGTCTTTGTCACAGGTGGGGCATACGGTGGTTGAAGGAACGGGTGGGTGGGGAGCCTGGGTTGTCGCGCGCTCCTTCCGCCGTCGACGCTTGGCTTCAGCTTGCTCTTGGCGACGAGACTCGAGGTACTCAGCGCCTTCCTGGATGCTCTTCCTTCACTTTGGGCGGTCTTGGGCCAGGGATTCCCAGGTACCGATGAGGATGTTTCACTTTTTCAAGGAGGCTTCGAGGGTGTCCTTGAAGCGTTTCCTCTGCCCACCTGGGGCTCGCCTGCCGTGTCGAAGCTCCGAGTAGAGCGCCTGCTTTGGGAGTCTCATGTTGGGCACGTGGACAATGTGGGCAGCCCAATGGAGCTGGTCGAGCGTGGTCAGTGCTTCGATGCTGGGAATGTTGGCCTGAGCTAGAACACTGACGTTGGTGCGTCTATCCTGCCAATGAATTTGCAGGATCTTGCGGAAGCAGCATTGGTGGTACTTCTCCAGCGTTTTGACGTGTCTGCTGTACATAGTCCATGTCTCTGAGTCGTATAGGAGGGCGGGTATCACTACTCCCCTGTAGACCATAAGCTTGGTGCCGGGATTGAGATCCTGGTCTTCAAACACTCTCTTCCTCAGGCGACAGAAGGCTGCACTGGCACACTGAAGACGGTATTGGACCTCGTCGGTCGATGTTTGCCCTTGTTGACAGTAAGCTCCCGAGGTATGGAAAATGATCAACGTTGTCCAAGGCCTCGTCAGTGATTTTGATAACTGGGGAGGGGGGGCAGTGCTGTGTGGGGGGGTCAGGTTGGTAGAGGACCTTTGTCTTACAGATATTTTGTGTAAGGCCCATGCTCTCGTATGCCTCGGTGAAGGTGTTGACGATGGCTTGGAGTTTGGTCTCCGAGTGTACGCAGACGCAAGCGTCGTCTGCATATTGTAATTCAATGACAGAGGATGGGACGACCTTGGATCTGGCCTGGAGGTTGTGGAGGTTGAACATATTCCAATTTGATCTATAGTTTAGCTCCACTCCAGCTGAGGGTGAGGTGCAGCATTGCAGCAAGGAAGATCAAGAAAAACTTTGGTGTGATGACGCAGCCTTGTTTGTCTGGACGTGAAACATGATGGTGACAAACTCAAAAGTTGCCACTATCCTCCACCTGCTCCACAATGACATGCAAGCTCTGATCCTGACCACTGGATCTATCACAGACCCAATTCAAGTCCAATTTAACATTAACATTTGATCTAGCATCAATTGCCAATTGCGGAAGAGAATTCCAGACTTCTATCATTTCTGTAGAAGTGTTTTCTGATTTCACTCCTGAAAGGTCTGGCTCTAATTTTTAGACAATGCCCCCTAGTTCTAGAATCCCCAACCAGCGGGAATAGTTTCTCTCTATCTACCCTATCCCCCTTAATATCTTGAAAACTTCGATCAGATCACCCCTTAACTTTCTAAATTCTGGGTACTACAACCTTAATTTGTGTAATCTCTCCTCGTAACTTAACTCTTGAAGTCCGGGTATCATTCTGGTAAACCTACGCTGCATTCCCTCCAAGGCCAATATATCCTTCGTAAGGTGTGGTGCCCAGAACTGCTCACAGTACTCCAGGTGTGGTCTAACTAGGGTTTTGTATAACTGCAGCATAACTTTTATTCCCTTGTAGATATAAAGACCAGCATTCCAATAGCCTTTTTGATTATTTTCTGAACCTGTTCATGGCATTTTAATGATCTATGTACCTGAACCCCCGAAGTCTCTTTGGACCTCCACTGTTTTTAGCTTTTCACCATTTAGAAAGTACCCTGTTCTATCCTTTTTAGGTCCAAAGTGGATGACCTCACATTTGCCTGCATTGAAATCCATTTGTCACGGTTTTGCTCATTCACTTAATCTATCGCTATCCCTTTGTAATTTTATGCTTTCAGCTACACTGCCGACAATGCCGCCTATCTTTGTGCCATCGGCAAATTTGGATACAGGTACAACGTCTGAAATCAGGCAACCTCGGAACTGAGTCCATGCTGGTTTTCGGGTTTTGCCGGATTTCGGACCTCGCTGTTCGGCGCCGCTCGATTTCCCGTTCTTGCCGTTCCTCCGCTCCAAACCACCTGCCGATCTTCTGCTCCTCGCCGCCCGCCGATTCTCCACTCCGCGCTGCCTGCCGATCTTCTGCTCCTCGCCGCCCGCCGATTCTCCACTCCGCGCTGCCTGCCGATTCTCTCCGTTCCTCGCCGCCCGCCGATTCTCCACTCCGCGCTGCCTGCCGATCTTCTGCTCCGCGCTGCCCGCCGATTCTCCACTCCGCGCTGCCTGCCGATTCTCTCCGTTCCTCGCCGCCCGCCGATTCTCCACTCCGCGCTGCCCGCCGATTCTCCACTCCGCGCTGCCTGCCGATTCTCCACTCCGCGCTGCCCGCCGATTCTCCACTCCGCGCTGCCTGCCGATTCTCCACTCCGCGCTGCCTGCCGATTCTCTCCGTTCCTCGCCGCCCGCCGATTCTCTCCACTCCGCGCTGCCTGCCGATTCTCTCCGTTCCTCGCCGCCCGCCGATTCTCCACTCCGCGCTGCCTGCCGATTCTCCACTCCGCGCCGCCCGCCGATTCTCTCCACTCCGCGCTGCCTGCCGATTCTCTCCGTTCCTCGCCGCCCGCCGATTCTCTCCACTCCGCGCTGCCTGCCGATTCTCTCCGTTCCTCGCCGCCCGCCGATTCTCTCCGCTCCGCGCTGCCTGCCGATTCTCTCCGTTCCTCGCCGCCCGCCGATTCTCCACTCCGCGCTGCCTGCCGATTCTCTCCGTTCCTCGCTGCCTGCCGATTCTCCACTCCGCGCTGCCTGCCGATTCTCTCCGTTCCTCGCCGCCCGCCGATTCTCCACTCCGCGCTGCCTGCCGATTCTCCGCTCCGCGCTGCCTGCCGATTCTCTCCGTTCCTCGCTGCCTGCCGATTCTCCACTCCGCGCCGCCCGCCGATTCTCCACTCCGCGCTGCCTGCCGATTCTCTCCGTTCCTCGCCGCCCGCCGAGCCTCCGCTCCTTGCCACCCGCCGATCGTCGCCACCCGTGGCTCCCCGCGCTGCGTTTTTTTACTGGTTTCCTCGTCACTCGCTGCCCGATCGATGTCACCATCTTGGCCACCTCAAAAATGTTCTGTTTTCGGACAATTACGGTTTTCAGAATTCCGAATTCAGGACATTGTACTTGTGTATGACTTTCTATGCCATCATCTAAGTCATTAATAAATACTGTGAATAGCTGAGGCACTGTTGTGTATTAGTGCTTGGGGGTCACCAGACACCAAAGGGCGCCACGGTCGGAGGTCATCGGGCTGTACGCATGTGGCATGTGTGCTTGGTCACCTGTATATAAGCTGGGTGTCTTTGTCACACTGGTACTCTTGGGCTGGAATAAAGATGGATCAGGTTGCACCTGAGTGAGTTTACAGTAATCAGACTCTTGAGTCATTACAACTGGCGACGAGGTAATTTAAGAATCTTCGCGTGCACAATGGGCACTGTTGGAATTCTGGGGAGATTCGTGGAGGGCGAGGATTGGACGGATTTTGTCAACTGCCTGGATCAGTATTTTGTGGCCAACGGCATGGAAGCAGAGGCCCATGCAGCTAAGCACAGGGCAGTTCTCCCCACCGTTTGTGGCCCCATGAAGAATCTTCTCTCGCCTGTACGTCTGGCAGAAAAAGAGTACGAGGAATTGTGTACGTTGCTGGGTAACCATCTGAAGCCACAAGAGGGGATCATCATATCATGCTACCATTTCTACACGCATGTTTGCGCTCAGGGCCAGGACGCGTCGGGATTTGTCGCTGACCTGCGACATCTTGCTGAGCTGTGTAAGTTCGGGAACATGCTGGAAGACGTGCTGCGTGATGTCTTTGTGATAGACATCAGCCATGATGCGATCCTCAGGAAGCTGTTGGCTGCAGAGACGCTGGATTTGAAAAAGGCCATTGTGACTGCTCAGGCATGCATGATGACGGATGATAATTTGAGGCAGATATCATCGACGAGTCGGAGTTCCACGGCAAGTACTGTAAACAAGATAGCGTCGTCTTCGGGTTGAGCTGCTTACGTGAAACCTGCTGCTGCTCAGAGCCCGCCGACTGGTTCGATCCAGATTTTACCCTGTTGGTGTTGTGGGGGCAATCATCGGCTTCATCAGTGTCGGTTTAGACAATACTCATGCAATGGATGTTTGAAAGTGGGGCATCTTCACAGGATGTGTCCACAACGGAGCAAGCATGGTGCAGCTCACCACGTGGTTGATGAGGACCAGTTCAGTGATGGCCCAGATATGTAACCCGAGGAGGAAGTGAATGGACTGTATTCGTTCCTGAGCAAGAGCCAGCTGATAGTTGTTAATGTGAAGCTGAATGGTGTGCCTGTATCAATAGAGCTGGACATGGTGCGAGCCAGTCGATAATGAGCCAAAGGACATTCGACAAGTTGTGGGACACTAAGGCTGTGAAACCAAAGCTGAGTCCAGTCAATGCCAGGTTGTGTACTTACACTAAGGAACTCATAACGGTGCTCGGCAGTGCAGCAATCGAGGTGTCATATGACAGTGTGGTTCACAAGCTACCATTATGGATCATCCCAGGTAATGGTCCAACGCTGTTTGGTAGGAATTGGCTCGAGAAAATCAAGCTGAACTGGAATGATGTCAAGATATTGTCCTCAGTGGGTAATACTTCGTGTGCTCAAGTATTGAAAAAGTTTCCTTCTTTGTTTGAACCGGGCATTGGTAATTTTACGGGAGCCAAAGTGCAGATTCACCTGGACTCCAATGCAAGGCCTGTCTATCACAAAGTTCGGCCTGTTCCGTACATGATGAGGGAGAAGGTTGAAATTGAGCTTGTCAGACTCCGGTGTGAAGGGATCATATCACCGGTCGAGTTTAACGAGTGGGCTAGTCCCATTGTTCCTGTGTTGAAAAATGATGGCACTGTCAGGATTTGTGGAGACTACAAGGTTACGATTAACTGATTTTCGAAACAGGACCAGTATCCGTTACCGAGGGCTGATGACCTGTTCGCCATGCTAGCTGGTGGAAAGTCGTTCATGAAACTCGATCTGGCGTCGGCCTATATAACCCAGGAGCTTGTCGATACTTTGAAGAAACTCACCTGCATCAACCCCCGTAAAGGACTGTTTGTCTACAACAAGTGTCCTTTTGGGATTCGTTTGGCTGCAGCCATATTTCAGAGGAATATGGAGAGTTTACTGAAGTCCGCTCCTAGAACTGTCGTGTTCCAAGATGACATTCTGGTCACAGATCGCGACTCTGCTGATCATCTGAACAATCTTGAAGAAGTCCTACAGCGTCTGGACAAAGTGAGACTCTGGCTGAAACGCTCGAAGTGTGTATTCAAGGCACCTGAAGTCGAATTCCTCAGGAGGAAGATTGCTGCTGATGGCATCAGGCCCACTGATTCAAAAACCGAGGCCATCAAAAATGCACTTAGGCCTCAGAATGTGACAGAGCTGTGTTCGTTCCTTGGGATACTCAACTACTTTGGTAATTTCTTACCCAGATTGAGCACTTTACTAGAGCCACTGTATGTGTTACTATGAAAAGGCGACAACTGGGTCTGGGGTGCGTCTCAAGATAGAGCCTTTGAGAAAGCCAAGAATCTGCTCTGTTCAAACAAGTTGCTTGTTCATTATGATCTGTGTAAGCGTCTTGTATTGGCCTGTGATGCTTCATATGGGATTGGCTGTGTACTCCAACAAGCAAATGAGTCGGGTAAGCTACAACCTATTGGGTATGCTTCGCAAAGCTTGTCAAAAGCGGATAGAGCTTACAGCATGGTAGAAAAAAAAGCTTTGGCCTGTGTGTATGGGGTAAAAAAGATGCACCAGTACCTGTTTGGTCTTCGAACTAGAAACGGATCACAAGCCACTCATTGCAGAAAACAAAGGTATTAATACCAATGCATCGTCCCACATTCAAAGGTGGCGCTGACATTGTCTGCTTAAGATTACGTCATCCGTCATAGACCTGGTACTGAGAATTGTGCCGATGCACTGAGTCGTCTGCCCTTACCCACAACTGAGATGGAGACTCCTCAACCTGCAGATCTACTGTTAGTAATGGATGCTTTTGAGAGTGAAGGAATCCCTGTCACTGCTCAACAAGTTAGGATCTGGACCAGCCATAACCCTATTTTATCGGTTGTGAAACGGTGTGTACTCAATGGTGATTGGTCTGCCATATCTATGGAGATGCGTGAGGAGACCAAGCCTTACAACCGTTGCAAGGATGAGCTGTCCATTCAGTCAGACTATTTACTGTGGGGTAATTGTGTAATCATGCCTAAGAAAGGTAGAGAAGAATTTGTATGTGAACTTCATAGCACTCATCCTGGTATTGTCATGATGAAGTCCATTGCTAGGTCTCATGTATGGTGGCCTGGAATTGATTCTGATCTGGAATCATGTGTGCATCAGTGCAATACTTGCATGCAGCTAAGTAAAGTACCAGCGGAATCTCTGCTGAGTCTTTGGTCATGGCCATCCAAACCATGGTCAAGGATCCACATTGATTTTGTGGGCCTGTTTCTAGGAAAGATGATTTTTGTGGTAGTAGATGCATATTCTAAGTGGATAGAATGTGTTATTATGTCATCCAGCACGTCTACAGCTACCATTGAGAGCTTTCGTATCATGTTTGCCACTCGTGGTTTGCCTGACATTGTTGTGAGCGACAACAGATCTTGCTTCAAAAGTCTTGAGTTCCAGGAGTTCATGAAACTCAATGGCATCAGACCTGTGAGATCAGCTCCATTCAAGCCTGCTTCTAATGGTCAAACAGAGCGTGCCATTCAAACGATCAAGCAAAGTATGAAATGTGTAACTCAGGAATCACTGCAGAGACGGTTATCATGTATATTGCTCAGTTACAGGTCAAGATCTCATACGCTTACCGGGGTTCCTCCTGCTGAACTACTGATGAAGAGAAATCTCAAAACCAGGCTTTCTTTTGTTCATTGTGTTGAAAATAGACGTCAAAGTCAGCAATGGTGTCATGAGCGTGTTACCGTGTCACGTGACATCTCGGTACTGAACTATGGTCAAGGTCCAAAGTGGATCGCCGGCACTGTTACAGTCAAGGAGGGTAACAGAGTGTTTATTGTCGTGCTCAAGAATGGGCAAAGATGCAGGAAACATCTTGACCAGGTTAAACTGTGGCACACGGATGAACTGGAACCGAGTGAGAAAGATGCAGTCAGTGACAACCAACCATTGTTCACTCATCAGAGGACTCTGCTGACATTACTGACTCTGAACCTTCAGTCTCTGATGCGGTCAAGACCACTCCCATCAGATCGATTACTCAGCCCTCAGTCTCAACGGACTCAGAACGCTCGCCCAGAGTCAAAGTTGAACTGAGACGATCAACTTGTGAGAGGAAAGCCCCAGACTGTCTTAATTTGTAAAAAGACTGTTGTTGAGATTTTAAAAGGGGGATGTTGTTATGTATTAATGCTTGGGGGTCAACAGATACCAGAGGGCGCCACGGTCGGAGGTCATCGGGCTGTACGCATGTGGCATGTGTGCTTGGTCACCTCTATATAAGCTGGGTGTCTTTGTCACCCTGGCACTCTTGGGCTGGAATAAAGATGCACCTGAGTGAGTTTACAGTAACCAGACTCTTGAGTCATTACAGGCACTAACACAGATCCCTGCGGCACACCATTAGTCACATCCTGCCAATTTGAGTACCTACCCATTATCCCTACTCTCTGTCTCCTGACGCTCAGCCAATTTTCTAACCAGATCAATAATTTGCCCTCAAATCCGTGGGCTACTACCTTAGTTATCAGTCTCTTATGTGGGACTTTATCAAATGCCTTCTGGAAGTCCATATAAATAACATCCATAGACAATCACCTGTCAACTACATTAGTCACCTCCTCAAAAAATGCAATCAGTTTTGTCAGGCATGAGCTGACTTTCACAAATCCATGCTGGCTCTCTCTGATCAACTGAAAATTATCACCAGAATGATACCAGGGCTAAAAGGGTTCAATTATGAGAACAGTTGCATAAACTAGGCTTGTATTCCCTTGAGAGTAGAAGATTAAGGGGTGATCTAATTGAGGTGTTTTAGATGATTAATAGAGTTGATAGGGTAAACATAAGAAACATAAGAAATAGGATCAAGAGTAAGCCTGCTCCGCCACTCAATAAGATCATGGCTGATCTGATCTTGGGCTCAGCTCCACTTCCCTGCCCGCTCCCCATAACCCTTTACTCCCTTATCATTCAAAATTCTTGTTTATCTTCTCCATAGCTCTCAGGGGTAGAGAATTCCAAAGATTCACAGCTCTCTGAAAGAAGAAATTCCTTTTCATCTCAGTTTAAATGGGCGTCCCCTTATTCTGAGACTATGTCCCCTAGTTTTAGATTCCCCTATGAGTGGAAATATCCTCTCTGCTTCCAACTTGTCGAGTTCCCTCATTATTATTATGTTTTGATAAGATCACCTTTCATTCTTCTGAACTCCAATGTGTATAGGCCTAACCTACTCAACCTATCTTCATAAGTCAATGCCCTCATCTCCGGAATCAACCTAGTGAACCTTCTCTGAACAGCCTCCAATGCACAGCCTCCAATGCAAGTATATCATTCCTTAAGTACGGAGACCAAAACTGTGCGCAGTACTCTAGATGTGGCCGCACCAATACCCTGTATGGTTGTAGCAGGACTTATCTGCTTTTATACTCTATTCCCCTTGCAATAAAGGCCAACATTCCATTTGCCTTCCTGATCACTTGCTGTATCTGCATACTAATTTTTTGTGTTTCATGCACAAGTACCCTAGGTCCCTCTGTACTGCAGCACTTTGCAATTTTTCTCCATTTAAATTATAATTTGCTTTTCTAGTGGATAACCTTGCAGTTTCCCACATTATACTCCATTTGCCAAATGTTTGCCCACTCACTTAGCCTGTCTATATACTATATATATCCATTTGCAGATTTGTTGTGTCCTCCTCACAATTTGCTCTCCCACCCATCTTTGTATCATCAGCAAACTTGGCTACATTGCACTCGGTCCCTTCATCCAAGTCATTAATATAGATTGTAAATAGTTGAGGACCCAGCACCGATCCCTGCGGCACCCGCTAGTTACTGTTTGCCAACCGAAAAATGACCCATTTATCCCGACTCTCTGTTTTCTGTTAGTCAGCCAATCCTCTATGTGAGGGTAAGCTTCTGGCTGCTTCAAGTCTCACTTCTCTACTCATATCTTTTGATCTGCCAAGCCCTAAAAGTGAGGAAATCTGACTGTTTTATGTTCTACTAGCATTGATATTTGAGATGCCCTTCTTGGCCTTTAAATGTATTTCGACTTCACGGAGCACTGGGGCAGGTCTTTGCTTTGATCCAATGATGGAGAACTAAATCATCCTGAAATTATACATCTCGTCTTCATTTGCAGGAATCGCTTAGGGTTTTAAAAAAAATCTCAGAACACGGTCTTGCTTACCCATTTCTTTGGTGCATGGCTTGGGCTTTGGTATAACATACGGTTGTGCAAGATTACTTGTGTATTTCTGGCTTTCGTTCATCCGCAGGGCATTGTATTGATGATTCCTGTGTGGAACAAGCAGAGAAAACACGACGAGTGTCAAAATCAACCGTCGCTAAAACAGTCAGGTGTCTGCGCTTCCTGAAATACGCAGAGTCTCCAATTAACATAGAAACATAGAAATATAGAAAATAGGTGCAGGAGTAGGCCATTCGGCCCTTCGAACCTGCACCGCCATTCAAGGAGATCATGGCTGATCATTCCCTCAGTACCCCTTTCCTGCTTTCTCTCCATACCCCTTGATTCCTTTAGTCGTAAGGGCCATATCTAACTCCCTCTTGAATATATCCAATGAACTGGCATCAACAACTCTCTGCGGCAGGGAATTCCACAGGTTAACAACTCTCAGTGAAGAAGTTTCTCCTCATTTCAGTCCTAAATGGCCTACCCCTTATCCAAAGACTATGTCCCCTGGTTCTGGACTTCCCCAACATCGGGAACATTCTTTCCACATCTAACCTGTCCAGTCCCGTCAGAATCTTATACATTTCTATGAGATCCCCTCTCATCCTTCTAAACTCCAGTGAATAAAGGCCCAGTTGATCCAGTCTCTCCTCATATGACAGTCCAGCCATCCCTGGAATCAGTCTGGTGAACCTTCGCTGCACTCCCTCAATAGCAAGAACGTCCTTCCTCAGATTAGGAGACCAAAACTGAACACAATATTCCAGGTGAGACCTCACCAAGGCCCTGTACAACTTCATTAAGACCTCCCTGCTCCTATACTCAAATCCCCTAGCTATGAAGGCCAACATACCATTTGCTTTCTTCACCGCATGCTGTACCTGCATGCCCACTTTCAGTGACTGATGAACTTTGACACCCAGGTCTCATTGCACCTCCCCTTTTCCTAATCCGCCGCTGTTCAGATAATATTCTGCCTTTGTGTTTTTGTCCCCAAAATGGATAACCTCACATTTATCCACATTATACTGCATCTGCCATGCATTTGCCCACTCACCTAACCTGTCCAAGTCACCCTGCAGCCTCTTAGCATCCTCCTCACAGCTCACACTGCCACCCAGTTTAGTGTCATCCGCAAACTTGGAGATATTACATCCAATTCCTTCATCTAAATCGTTAATGTATATTGTAAAGAGCTGAAGACCCAGCACTGAGCCCTGCGGCACTCCACTAGTCACTGCCTGCCATTCTGAAAAGGATCCGTTTATCCCGACTCTCTGCTTCCTGTCTGCCAACCAATTCTCTTTCTACATCAATACATTACCCCCAATACCATGTGCTTTGATTTTGCACACCAATCTCTTGTGCGGGACCTTGTCATAAGTCTTTTGAAAGTCCAAATACACAACATCCACTGGTTCTCCCTTGTCCACTCTGCTAGTTACGACCTCAAAAAATTCCAGAAGATTCGTCAAGCATGATTTCCCTTTCATAAATCCATGCTGACTTGGTCCGATCCTGTCACTGCTTTCCAAATGCGCTGCTATTTCATCCTTAATGATTGATTCCAACATTTTCCCCACTACTGATGTCAGGCTAACCGGTCTATAGTTACCCGTTTTCTCTCCCCCTCTTTTTTTAAAAAGTGGTGTTACATTAGCTACCCTCAAGTCCATAGGAACTGATCCAGAGTCGATAGACTGTTTGAAAATGATCACCAATGCATCCACTATTTCTAGGGCCACTTCCTTACGTACTCTGGGATGCAGACTATCAGGTTCCGGGGATTTATCGGCCTTCAATCCCCTCAATTTCCCTAACACAATTTCCCGCCTAATAAGGATATCCTTCAGTTCCTCCTTCTCACTAGACCCACTGTCCCCTAGTACATCGGAAGGTTATTTGTGTCTTCCTTCGTGAAGACAGAACCGAAGTATTTGTACAATTGGTCTGCCATTTCTTTGTTCCCCATTATAAATTCACCTGAATCCGACTGCAAGAGACCTACGTTTGTCTTCACTAATCTTTTTCTCTTCACATATTTATAGAAACTTTTGCAGTCAGTTTTTATGTTCCCTGCAAGCTTCCTCTCGAACTCTATTTTCCCCCTCTTAATTAAACCCTTAGTCCTCCTCTGTTGAATTCTAAATTTTTCCCAGTCCTCAGGTTTGTTGCTTTTTCTAGCCAATTTATATGCCTCTTCCTTGGCTTTAACACTATCCTTAATTTCCCTTGTTAGCCATGGTTGAGCCACCTTCCCCGTTTTATTTTTACTCCAGACAGGGATGTACAATTGCTGAAGTTCATCCATGTGATCTTTAAATATTTGCCATTGCTTATCCACCGTCAACCCTTTAAGCATCATTTGCCAGTCTATTCTAGCCAATTCACGCCTCATGCCGTCGAAGTTACTTTTCCTTAAGTTCAGGACCCTAGTTTCCGAATTAACTGTGTCACTCTCCATCTTAATAAAGAATTCTACCATATTATGGTCACTCTTCCCCAAGGGGCTTCGCACAACAAGATTGCTAATTAGTCCTTTCTCATTACACAACACCCAGTCTAGGATGGCCAGCTCTCTAGTTGGTTCCTTGACATATTGGTCTAGAAAACCATCCCTAATACATTCCAGGAAATCCTCCTCCACCGCATTGCTACCAGTTTGGTTAGCCCAATCAATATGTAGATTAAAGTCGCCCATGATAACTGCTGAACCTTTATTGCACATATCCCTTATTTCTTGTTTGATGCTGTCCCCAACCTCACTACTACTGTTTGGTGGTCTGTACACAACTCCCACTAGCGTTTTCTGCCCTTTGGAATTCCGTAGCTCCACCCATACCGATTCCACATCATCCAGGCTAATGTCCCTCCTTACTATTGCATTAATTTCCTCTTTAACCACCAACGCCACCCTGCCTCCTTTTCCTCTCTGCCTATCCTTCCTAAATGTTGAATACCCCTGGATGTTGAGTTCCCAGCCTTGGTCACCCTGGAGCCATGTCTCCGTGATGCCAATTACATCATATCCGTTAACTGCTGTCTGCGCAGTTAATTCATCCACCTTATTCCGAATACTCCCCGCATTGAGACACAGAACCTTCAGACTTGTCAATTTAACACACTTTGCCCCTTTAGAATTTTTCTGTTATGTGGCCCTTTTTGTTTTTTGCCTTGGGTTTCTCTGCCCTCCACTTTTACTCATCTCCTTTCTGTCTTTTGCTTCTGCCTCCATTTTATTTCCCTCTGTCTCCCTGCATAGGTTCCCATCCCCCTGCCATGTTAATTTAACTCTTCCCCAACAGCACTAGCAAACACTCCCCCGAGGACATTGGTTCCAGTCCTGCCCAGGTGCAGTCCGTCTGGTTTGTACTGGTCCCACTTCCCCCAGAACCGGTTCCAATGCCCCAGGAATTTGAATCGCTCCTTTCTGCATCACTTCTCAAGCCACGTATTCATCTGAGCTATCCTGCGATTCCTACTCTGACTAGCACGTGGCACTGGTAGCAATCCTGAGATTACTACCTTTGAGGTCCTACTTTTTAATTTGGCTCCTAGCTCCCAAAATTCATCTCGTAGGACCTCATCCCGTTTTATACCTATATCGTTGGTACCTATATGCACCACGACAACTGGCTGTTCACCTCCCTTTTCAGAATGTCCTGCACCCGCTCCAAGACATCCTTGACCCTTGTACCAGGGAGGTAACATACCAGCCTGGAGTCTCGGTTACGGCCGCAGAAACGCCTATCTATTCCCCTTACAATTGAATCCCCTATCACTATCGCTCTCCCACTCTTTTTCCTGCTCTCCTGTCCAGCAGTGCCACCCATGGTGCCATGAAGTTGGCTGCTGCTGCTCCCCCCTGATGAGTCATCCCCCTCAACAGTACCCAAAGTGGTGTATACCTTCCTTGCACTGCTCTTCCTATTGGTCACCCATTTACTATCTGGCTGTGTACCCTTTACCTGCGGTGAGACCAACTCGCTAAACGTGCTATTCACGCCATTCTCAGCATCGTGCATGCTACAGAGTGAATCCATCCGCAGCTCCAGTGCCGCAATGGGTTGCTATGAATTCTTAAGCAAAGGACCCAGGAAGCAAATACACATAGTTTTGCTTATTTTTGCTGGCGAGAAGTGGTTTGGCCAGCACTAGGCCAGTGCCCGGCTTTGACCTATGTGAGACTTTTGGTGCAGTCCCTCTTCCATTCACCCCATGCTTGGTTCTGCGGAGGAGCTGACAAGTACGGGACAGTTATAGGTAGGGTGACCATACCGCCCCATTTTCCGGGGACAGTCCCTGGATGAGGTACTTTGGAATTCTCTATCCCAGAGGGTTGTGGAGGCTCAGTCGTCAAGTATATTCAAGACAGAGATCAATAGATTTGTGGATATTAAGGGAATTAAGGGATATGGGGATAGGGCAGGAAAGTGGGGGTTGAGGTACAAGATCAGCTTATTGAATGGCGGAACAGATTCAAGGGGCCGAATGGCTGACTCCTGCTCCTAATTCTTATGCACTGTGTCCCTGGGCAAACAATGTCCCTGGAAGATTCCACGATTCACAAAACTTGACCCGGAATAGACTAGAGCCATAGTCATTGGAATATCTGCGTATCACACCGTTAGACAGGATCACAGTTTCAGGTCTGTGAACTGAACAATGTTATTACATTAGTTATAAACAGTGTCTGAACACGCTTCAATAGTGTGCCGTCACATCCACAGTAATTATATGCACATTTGTTTTGCATTTGTAATGTATATATGCAACTGTTAAAATATAGGAATATCGTAACAGGAGTAGGCCCTTCAGCCCCTCGGACCTGCTAAAACATTTTGCCTCGCTCTGCCACGCAATCTACATGTTCCGTCCTAGCTGCCACCTCCCCCCTCCGTCCAATCTCCCCTGTGCCCCCCATCCCCACCTCCCCACCCTCCCACTCTGTGTGTCCCCGGATTCGGAGTAGAAAATAGAGGCACCCGACTTATCGGTTGTGTGTGGGCCTTCAGTAACAAGTTGATGAAAGTTACTGCTCCATTCAAAGAAGATTTTAATGTCACATACAGCACATGAAATCACTTAATAATAATAACGTTTGATAGTTAATCTAGAGCTTAATCATTGGTTCCTCTCAGCCTATAGGGGCTGAAGCTGTGGTTGAGTTGGGCGACTGGCCGAGGCCTCGACTACGGTGCCGTGGGGAGAGGAGGCTGGGCTTGTCCTCAATCCCCTGGTACAATCCCAGGCATCTACCATTACTTTACTTTCTTTACGAGGCAATTTCCAAAACCAAATATCACATAAAAGCAGCTCTTTGGGGCGGAATTGCCCCTCGCCCCGTTTGGGGGCAATTTCCCCCGGCGGGGCGGTGAGGGGTCGGCATGCATGGCGGTGATGTCATCGGCAGTTGTGCGCCGGCCCAGGGCACTAATCGTGAGGCATGCCGAGGCCAGCACAGTGCCCCCCAAACCTCTGGGGCAATTTCCCCGGCCCCCTCCCCTGGGTGAAAACACCATTGTGCCTCGTTAGCGCCTCCCAGAGGCACTAATGGGGCTATAAAAGGGGGCAATTTCGGCCCCTTTATCTTTCAGTACTTTAATCTCAATAAGAATGTTTTACTGACATCTAGTGCTGGCATTGTGTCGTTCCCGAGGCTGGCAAGGTGCACAGTGGAGCAACTTGAATTCTTAAAACACTATTTAATCTCAGCTGTTTTCCCTCCATTGATGCTGGGCCATGGATCTCAGTCTAAATTTTAGACTCAGTCGAATTTTAGTGGGTTGAATGGTACTGAGTTAAACCTTGACTAATTTACGAGAAGAGATTTACTAGAATGCTTCCAGGAATGAGGGTTTACAGTTGCGTGGATAGACTGGAGAAGCCGGGGTTGTTCTCCTTAGAGCAGAGAAGGCTAAGAAGAGATTTGATAGAGGTGTTCAAAATCATGAAGGGTTTAGACAGAGTAAATGCAGAGAAACTGTTTCCAGTGGCTGAAAGGTCGATAACCAGAGGGCACAGATTTAAGGTGATTGGCAAAAGAACCAGAGGCGACATGAGGAAAAACTTTTTTACGAGGCGAGTGGTTAGGATTTGGAATGCGCCGCCTGATAGGGCGGTGGAGGCCAATTCAATAGAAGCCTGCAAAAGGGAATTGGATAAATATTTGAAGGAGAAAGAAACTGCAGGGATATGGGGAAAGAGCTGGGGAGTGGGATTAACTGGATTTACTCTTCGAAAGAGCCGGCGCAAACCCGATGGGCCGAATGGCCTCCTTCTGTGCTGTACTATTCAATGACTCTGTGACTGGCCAAAGTCAGATTTGGCTCAGAATGATGGCATTGTTTCTTCCTGAAGTGTGAATGTGAAGCGACACCATTGCTGAATCTCATGCTCAGTATATATCTTCCCCCCCCCCCCCACCGCCTCCCCCCAACCACAGTGTCTTTGTTCTTCCCCAACTATCATATTTGTGAGCTCAGAAACTAACTATGAGTGGGAATGGAGATGTGAGGTGTGAGGAATTCCTGCAAAGATGTCCTGCATATTTTATAACATTTTTATAATTTCTCGAGAAACGCCAAAAAGACTCTTCACAAACTTATTTACACGTCCCTACACACCGGAACCAGGGGAATGCCTACCCCATGGAGAAGAATGCTGATTAATTGCATGCCACCAATACACAGTTATATTTGTGATTATAAAGATCAAAAATCCCAAGGTTAAACATTAGAATACTTTTTTCAACGCAGGTGCCCAGTACCTGCATTACTTCTACTAAACCAACAATATGCCTTAACCCCAGCCTTAGAAGCGTAATGCCTACTCCAGTAGTGAGGCATTTCCCTTCCATTTCCACCTGGTGGCGCTCTCCTCTCTTGAATTCAAGGCCCAATCCAGAACTTGACAGCATAATTCCAAATGACACTTCAGTGCAATACTGAAGGACTTTGCTGTCTCAGTTAAGCCACGGCCCTGGCTGCCTGTTTAGGTGGATACAGAAGAATTCATGGCACTATTCAAAGATGTAAGAAATCGTGAATCGGAAGAAATAACTTGAAACCAAAAAGTCTCTTCAGACTAATGTTAGAATTGAAGGATTCATTCCACGGGACAATAGCTAAAGCATCTTAAACAGCGTGAACATAAGTAACTGATAACAGGCAGCTCCAAACATCTGAAGGCCAGGAACGGCCTGTCTGACTCTAACCTTGGGAGGATGTGAAGAGGAAGGTTTCACCCAAGAGTTGAGACAAAGAACTCGACATATCATCGGTTAAATGGTCCTGCCAATATCCTACACCAGGCCCATCCCTGAAAAGAGAAGCAAGTCTTGCTCGATTTCGAGGGACTGCCTATGATGATGAAAAAGAGAATAAAAGAAAGACCTAGAAGGCCTTTCAGCGCAGACGGTGAAGAGAAGAGCTGTTTGTGCCACCAGCCACCTGTCTGATCGGGACTAGTACCAGCTACTTGTCATGGCCGTATGTTTACCATGTCTATCCTGATTGTGTGTTGTGTTTGACTATATTTGAACTACCGCTCCTTAAAATAAAATGCCTTATGGCTCCTAAGACCCCTTTGGGTATCTGTGCGTGACCTGCGACCCTAATCTTACATACCCTCCCCTCCGCCAACACCACATCTTGAGGCCGTGAGAGGCGCTGTATAAAATGCATGTCTGTTGTTTCTTTTTGCTTCCAGTTGCTATCCAGTGCCTGTATGTGTGGGCAGGGTGATCTGAGGTGCCTTCAGCAGAGGGTGGCCATTGTCCATGGAACTGTATCCGAGCATGGGATAATTGAAAAAAAACAAGAAATAGAGGCGTCTCATCTGCTCTCCCAGCTACAAGAAGTTAGCACTGAGCAGAGAAAAGAGCGTGAAATGTTTTAAATGAAAAAAATGTAAATGAAGGGCAGGGTGTGCTGTTTATTAACACTGCCGTTGGCCCCTTCCTGTTAGAGTATTAAAACCACAGCTAAGACTGAACTGAGTGCTTTACGTGGCAGATAAGTATAACAGGCACTTACCAAGTCGATGCCTCCATCCTTTCTCGGAGCACTGAAAACAATGAGTTGGCATCAGTCAAGCATTACTTCAGTTAACCTTACAGCAGCAAGGTGACATTATTTCTCAAAACACCCACACACCTGCCACACATGGCAGCTACATTGTAATATTATTGAGCAATTTTATTCAGCCCTCAAGTGCCCTGGAAATGATGCTTCCAAACTTTAGAGAGGTGGGAAAGGAGATGGTAAACACTTGGAGGTTTAATTGACTGTTTTCTATTTTAAGCACACTCATTAACATGTTCAAGTAAATGACTGCGGAGTTAGTTTAGCCACGTTACACTCAGCTCAGTGGTAGCCACATGCCATCCAAGTAAAGGTCTGCATTGGCAGCACTGATTTGCAAAATTGACCTCATTATCGTGAGTGCATTCAATTTTTCTCTGGCTGTTGTGTTATCAAAGGCTTTGATAAATCTCGACACAGTAAAACTGTAGCAGAATTTAGTGTCTGCTTGCCGTCTTGTTATCACTGGACATGGTGTTTGTCTCACAGATCAATAGTCCAACGGGGCCTCCACTGATTCAGATCTTGGACTGGAGATGTTGGGTCAATGTAAGGTCCAACCTGCGAGCTCGTAATTGGAGCTGGAGGTGAACGGGAACCCAGAGATACAAGGGGCAGCAAATCTATCAAAAACCCACTCGTGAAGTCGCGCACCATCCTGACTGAGACATATATCTCTGTTCCTCCACTGTCACTGGTCAAAGTCCCGACAGAACAGCAGTGGTTCCAGAAGGAAGCCCACCATCCCCTTCTCGGGGCAACTCGGGATGGGCAATAAATGCAGTTTAGCCGGTGCCGCCCACATCCTGAGAACAATTTTTAAAAAAGGAAGGCTGCTTGTGGCCCAATGGCCACCAAATTAGGCCATAACTTGGCTGTATCGTGACACAGGTTTGCCCCAAACTGTTTGCTTACACTCAATAACCATCAGGGTTAATTATATGAGACATTTTCTTTCCAACTGCACCTTGTCATTATATAAAATAAAACAGAAGCGCGCTCACACACGCACTCTTACATGCACACACACACACTCACATACACACATCCGCTCACAGGCATTCACGCTTACACACGCACTCATACATGCATACACACATCTCTGCGCACACACTCACATACGCACTCGCACATACACACACAGTCACAGGCACTCACGCTTACACATGCACTCGTACACGCACACACTCACATGCGCGTAGACTCACACACACACACGCGCACACATGTACCCGTACCTGCATACACTCACACGCGCACTCACTCAAACACACACACTTATACTTACACATACACCTGTACATGCACACACACACACACACACACACACACATACACTCACGCTTACACACGCACCTGTGCATGTGCATACACACTCACGCTTACACACACACACCTGTACATGCACACACACACACTCACGCTTACACAAGCACATGTACATGCACACACACATTCACACACACACACGCTTACACACGCACCTGTACATGCACACGCACACTCACACACACACACACTCATGCTTACACATGCACCTGTACATGCACATACATACTCACACACACACCCGTACATGCACATACACACTCACACACACACACTCACGCTTACACACGCACCTGTACATGCACACACACGCACTCACACTTACACACGCACCTGTGCATGCACACACACACACTCACACTTACACACGCACCTGTGCATGCACACACACACACTCACACTTACACACGCACCTGTGCATGCACACACATGCACTCACACTTACACACGCACCTGTGCATGCACACACACACTCACAAACACGCACACATACAAAGATTTTGCATGTGCTGGTGATAATAAAATCATTGAGTCCGCGCACTGTGCTGCAGTCTCCTCCCCTGAAATCAGTACTCTGCCCCACTCCATTCCACCTTACCTGCTGCCTTTTTGAGGTCCTGAGCTTTTTTAATGTACGGCTCAACACTCTTATTTCCAGGCTTTGGGTCTTTTGGGTCTTCATTGTTTCTAGGTATTTTACGTTGGTTCCTTCATTATTTAAAGAAAAGGTTTATTAACAAAACAAAAGGGAGGGAAAGCAAAGCTGACATTGCCAAGGCTTTAATTACATTGTGCCTTAACATTGCTGCTATCAGTTGTAGTGTAGAAACATTACATCAAATTACAGCAGGACTGCGTGTCTGCTGAATATTCTGTGAAACTTAACAGGCACTTACTCTATTTAATGCAATTACTGTTTTGCAAATTACACAATTGGGACAAGAGGGAAAACCTCCAAGGACTGTATCTCGGAAGAAAATATTATAGCATTAATGAAAGAAAGAAAAGTTCACACGTTACGGCGCTGTATAAGAGAAGGCACGATAATTAGACTTTAAACATAGGGGCTCATGCTGAATGTTTTGACCCTCAGGGATTGTGAATAAAGATGAATTCTGACACCACATTCAATGAACTTTTCCAATCTAAACACAATGTCATTTTATTGAAGAGCATGTGATTAGCTTCACCGCAGAAATGGCCAAGGCTCTTATCTTCACGGGTTGCTTAATTGTTCCTGAATTGAATCCCATGTTCCCCCCTTGACTTGCATCTACCTCACCATGCTGAGACCAACAGGTCTTGCCATTTTGACTGAGGGTTTATCCAACAACGAGGCATAAAGCATTCAGAACAACCTCTTTTCCAAACTGACAGGCCCACAGAGCCAATAATCTGCAACACCAGTGCAGCATTCCCTCAGCACTGCACTGGGAGTGTCTGCCTAGATTTATGTGCTCAAGTCTCTGGAGTGGGACTTGAACCCACACCCTCCTGACTCAGAGGCGAGAGTGCTGCCCACTGAGTCACAGATGACAACTGATGTACTCAATGACTGAGCATCCAGAGCCCTCGAGGGTAGAGAATTTCAAATATTCACAGTGTAATTTAATAGAGTTTGAAGCTCAGAATGGAACCATTTGCGATATCTTACAATGGAAGCATGTTGAAGCTAAATTCTGCTATTTTACAGCACTATGTAACTGGAAGGTTTTATCTTCAGTCCCTTACTTTGAATTGCTCCTTGCCAAGTTGCTGTTATTGCTTCTTGGGTTTGTCTTCTTGCTTCTCTGCACTGGCGAGAAAAATAAAAGTTAGAAATGATTTTAAAAATTACGCACACACCAACAGAAATTCAATAATCTGCAAAGTAACCAATACAAGGGATAACAGACATTGACATCACTGATACAGGAGGTAACTAGCACCAATCTTCATCATAGGCAGTCCCTCGGAATAGAGGAAGACTTGCTTCCACTCTTAAAATGAGTCCTTAGGTGACTGAACAGTCCAATACGGGAACCACAATCCCTGTCACAGGTGGGGCAGATAGTCGTTGTGGGAAAGGGTGGGTGGGTACAACCAATACGGAGGGTAACTGACACTAACATTACTGATAAAAGAGGTAACTAGCACCAATATAACCAATATGAAGGGTAACTGACGCCAACCTCACTGATACATGAGGTAACCGACGGCAATATAATCAAAACAGGGATTAACTGATACTGTAATGTATGCACCTGTGAGTATGCTCACAGGTTTGTAGTGCCGTTGAGTGGCCGCTATGCTGTGGTACCGGCTGGTCACTTTGACCCCTTCCCCTGCGTTTGTCGCCAAGATACAGAAGAAGCTGGTGGACTTCTTCTGGAACAACAGAAAGCACTGGGTCTCTGCTCCAGTTCTGAGTCTCCCACTTAGGGAGGGTGATCAGGTGTTGGTGTGTGTCAGCACCCAGCTAGCGACTTTCCGTCTTCAGACCCTGCAGAGATACCTCTACATTGAGCCCCCTCCTAGACGGTGTGCACTGGAGACGTATTTTTTCCGCCAGCAGTACTGCCTCGATTATGACATGCAGCTCCTAGGGGGCTAGGGGGCCCCCATGCGGGGGCTGCCTGTCTTTTACCAGGAATTCATCAGGGTCTGGAACAGAGTCGCCACCAAGCACAGCTCTTCATCGTCTGGAGTGGCAGCTGTCCTATAGGAGCTGCTGCTCAGGAATCCGTACCTCCACGACCGAGGTTTTAGGTGGCAATCGGACGAGAGGGCTGTGGCTGGCAAGGTGACCAGGATCAGGGACCTGCTCGATGGTGGAGGAGTGGGCTGGAAGGCACCAGACATGCTGGCACGGCGCCTAAATTCGGCCGACGTCCGCCGCGTGGCTGATGCCATCGAGTCGCTAAAAACAGCTCTGGACCCTGACTCCATTAGGTATGTCGAGGAGGCTCAAGCACGTGGGGAGATCCCGTCTGAACTGACCCCCGTACGGACGGAATTCCTCATCGGCGCCAAACCCCGGAACCTCCCTCGGGAGCCGGCGCCTCACAACTTGAGCCGCCTCGGGGAAATCCCCTCCGTGCCTTTCAGTTCTGCGCGGAGGGGTTTCCTGTACGGGCTGCTCCTGCAGACTCTCAACTTTGCCATCCTCGTCTGCCGTCCGGACACGCCATGGCGCACCATCTTGCCGTCTGGAGGAGGCGGGGGTCCCCGATGGAGTGCACTCTATGCGGGAGTCCTCCCACTATTTATCGGGGACTTGACCTGGAGGGTGGTGCACGGAGCAGTTCCATGCAATAAATTTTTAAGTCGGTTCACGGGCTCCCAGGCCGCCTGCAATTTCTGCGGTCTGGAAGAGTCCGTGTTCCACGTTTTTAGTGAATGTACGAGGTTGCAGCCCCTGTTCCATTATTTGAAGGGGCTGCTCCTCAATTTCTGGCTGCACTTCAGTCCCACACTCCTGATCTTTGGGCACCCTGTGCGGAGGGGAGTGGGTAGGTCCGAAGGCCTCCTCGTAGGACTGCTCCTGGGCACGGCCAAGGGGGCCATCAGCCGGTCCAGGCACCGGGCGGTTGAGGGGATCGTTCAGCCCGACTGCCTGCCTCTCTTCCGCGCTTACATCCGAGCCAGGGTGTTCCTGGAGATGGAGCACGTTGTGTTCACCGATATGCTCGCAGCCTTCCGCGAGAGGTGGGCACCGGAGGGACTGGAGTGCATCATCACCCCCGGCAACCAAATTTTAATTTGATCTTATATGTTTTAAAGTTTAATTTGTTCTTATTGCCGGTTTTAGTGTCTTCCCAGTCAGGGGGCACTTGTATAATTTGCCTCACAGTGCCCTAAAAAAAACACAAAAAAAAACAAAAAGGGCACCCGAAAAGTGTTTGGAATGTCCTCCCCCCCGCCCTTTAATAAGGGGGCACTTGATTTAATGTTTGTTTTTGATTTTACCACAAAAGAGTTATAGTGCTGTTGAGTGGCCGTTATGCTGTGGTACCGGCTGGTCACTTTGACCCCTCCCCCTGCGTTTGTCACCAAGATACAAAAGAAGCTGGTGGACTTCTTCTGGAACAAAACGCTGCGGTTTTGAGTCTCCCACTTAGGGAGGGCGGTCAGTCGTTGGTGTGTGTCAGCACCCAGCTAGCGACTTTCCGTCTTCAGACCCTGCAGAGACACCTCTACGTCGAGCCCCCTCCTAGATGGTGTGCGCTGGCGACGTATTTCTTCCACCAGTAGCACGGCCTCAATTATGACATGCAACTCCTGTTTACGAGCCATGGGGGCGTCAGGAGCACTATGCAGGGCTGCCTGCCTTTTACCAGGAACTCATCGGGTTCTGGAACAGAGTCTCCACCAAGCGCAGCTCTCCACCGTCTGGAGTGGCGGCTGTCCTGCAGGAGCCGCTGCTCAGGAATCCGTACCTCCACGACCGTGGTTTTAGGTGGCAGGCGGACGAGAGGGCTGTGGCTGGCGAGGTGACCAGGATCCGGGATGGATGGCGCCAGACGTGCGCGGCCGATGCCATCGAGTCGCTAAAAACTCGGCCCTGACTCCATTAGGTGTGTCGACGAGGCTCAAGCCTGTGGGGAGATCCCGTCTGATAAAGAATTCAAACAGGCTGCATTTAGACAGACTGTGAAAATTCACAGACCCCCAAGTCAAGGCTGCTACATGCAGTTCAGCATGTTGCATTAAGTCATCAATCAGCTTGACATTTTAGGACCCTTGAGTAGCGAGCCAATTAAAAGGTTAAAAGACTATTAGTTGAACCAATAAGGTCAAAGAAGGCGAGTTCTTTTCTGTAAATTGATCCAGGTATAAGTACAGCCATTTTGACCATGTGGTTTCAGAAGGACAAAGACCTGGCTTAAAGCCAAAAACTTGTTACTGCTGTCTGCCAAAAATAAAGAAGTTAAAACTACAATCGGAGTTCGTATTTTATTGGAAATTAAGAGATCTAACACCGTCCAAACTGACCCCTGTCCGGACGGAATTCCTCATCGGCGCCAAGCCCCGAAACCTCCCTCAGGAGCCGGCGCCTCACAACTTGAGCTGCCTCGGGGAAATCCCCCCCGTGCCTTTCAGTTCTGCGCGGAGGGGATTCCTGTATGGGCTGCTCTTGCACACTCTCAACTTTGCCATCCTCGTCTGCCGTCCGGACACGCCATGGCGCACCATCTTGCCGTCCGGAGGAGGCGGGGGTCCCCGATGGAGTGCACTCTATGCGGGATTCCTCCCTGTATTTATTGGGGACTTGGCCTGGAGGGTGTCTCATGCAACAAGTTTTACAGGTTCACGGGCTCCCAGGCCACCTGCAATTTCTGCGGTCTGGAAGAATCCGTGTTCCACGTTTTTACTGAATGTGCGAGGTTGCAGCCCCTGTTCCATTATTTGAAGGAAGTTGCACTTCAGTCCCACACTCCTGATCTTTGGGCACCCTGTGCGGAATGGAGCGGGTAGGTCCGAGGGCACTCCTCGTAGGACTGCTCCTGGGCACAGCCAAGGGTGCCATCAGCCGGTCCAGGCAACGGGCAGTCGAGGGGGTTGTTCAGCCTGACTGCCTGCCTCTCTTCCGTGGTTACATCCGAGCCAGGGTGTCCCTTGAGATGGAGCACGCGGTGTCCACCGGTACGCTCGCGGCCTTCCGCGAGAGGTGGGCGCCGGAGGGACTGAGTGCATCCTCACCCCTGGCAACCAAATTTTAATTTGATTTTATATGTTTTAAAGTTAAATTTGTTTTAATTGCCGGTTTTAGTGTCCCCCTCCCCTTTTATAGGGGGCACTTGTAAATTATGGTTTTAGTGCCCCAAAAAAAAAACACAAAAAAAATACAAAAATGCAAAAAAACAAAAAAAACAAAAAAGGGCCTTGGAAAATGTTTGGAGTGGCCCCCAGATTGGGGGGCACTTGATTTAAATGTTTTATTTTGTCTCCTCTAAAAGAGTTGTAGTGCCGTTGATTGGCCGTTATGCTGTGGTACCGGCTGGTCACTTTGACCCCTCCCCCTGCGTTTGTCGCCAAGATACAGAAGAAGCTGGTGGACTTCTTCTGGAACAACAGGAAGCACTAGGTCTCTGCTGCGGTTTTGAGTCTTCTGCTTAGGGAGGGCGGTCAGTCGTTGGTGTGTGTCAGCACCCAGCTAGTGAATTTCCGTCTTCAGACCCTGCAGAGATACCTCTACAGCGAGCCCCCTCCTAGGCATTGTGCGCTGGTGACGTATTTCTTCCGCCAGCAGCACGGCCTCGATTATGACATGCAGCTCCTGTTTGCGAGCCTAGGGGGGCCCCCATGTGGGGGCTGCCTGTCTTTTACCAGGAACTCATCAGGGTCTGGAACAAAGTCACCACCAAGCGCAGCTCTCCACCGGCTGGAGTGGCGGCTGTCCTGCAGGAGCCGTTGCTCAGGAATCCGTACCTCCACGACCGAGGTTTCAGGTGGCAGGTGGACGAGATGGCTGTGGCTGTCGAGGTGACCAGGGTCAGGGACCTGCTCGATGGCGGAGGAGTGGGCTGGATGGTGCCAGACGTGCTGGCACGGAGCCTAAACTGGGCCGACGTCTGCCGCGTGGCCGATGCCATCGAGTCGCTAAAAACAGCTCTGGGCCCTGACTCCGTTAGGTGTATCAAGGAGGCTCAGGCACGTGGGGAGATCCCGTCCGAACTGACCCCTGTCCGGACGGAATTCCTCATCGGCGCCAATCCCCGAAACCTCCCTCGGGAGCTGGCGCCTCACAACTTGAGCCACCTCGGGGAAATCCCCTCCACGCCTTTCAGTTCTGCGCGGAGGGGTTTCCTGTACGGGCTGCTCCTGCACACTCTCAACCTTGCCATCCTCGTCTGCCATCCGGACACGCCATGGCACACCATCACATGCTCGCGGCCTTCCACGAGATTTGGGCGCCGGAGGGACTGTGCTGTCCGGAGGATGCGGGGGTCCCCGATGGAGTGCACTCTACGCAGGAGTCCTCCCACTATTTATCGGGGACTTGGCCTGGAGGGTGTTGCATGGAGCAGTCCCGTGCAATAAATTTTTAAGCCGGTTCATGGGCTCCCAGGCCGCCTGCAATTTCTGTGGTCTGGTGGAGTCCGTGTTCCATGTTTTTATTGAATGTGTGAGGTTGCAGCCCCTGTTCCATTATTTAAAGGGGCTGCTCCTCAAATGTTGTTTGCACTTCAGTCCCACGCTCCTGATCTTTAGGCATCCTGTGTGGAGGGGAGCGGGCAGGTCGGAAGGCCTCCTCGTAGGGCTGCTCCTGGGCACGGCCAAGGGGGCCATCAGCCGGTCCAGGCAGCGGGCGGTCGAGGGGGTTGTTCAACCCAACTGCCTGCCTCTCTTCCACATTTACATCTGAGCCAGGGTGTCCCTGGAGATGGAGCACGCGGTGTTCACCGGTATGCTCGCGGCCTTCCACGAGAGGTGGGCGCCGGAGGGACTGGTGTGCATCATTACCCCCAGCAATCAAATTTTAATTTTATGTTAATGTCCAAAGTTTAATTTATTTAAGTCGTCGGTTTTAGTGCTCCCCCCCACTTTTATTCAGGGGGCACTGGTATAATTTATGTTTTGGTGCCCTCAGTAAAAAAAAAGCAAAAAAACGAGAAAAAAAACAAGGGGGCACCTGAAAAGCTTTTGGAGCGTGCCCCTCCCCTTTAATCAGGGGGCACTTGGTTACTGATTATAACAAAATAGTTGTAGTGCTGATGAGTGGGAGTGGCTTAGCCAGTCACGTGATGTTCACAAGACTCAATAAAACCCCGGCCAGTTGGGTTCGGGGGGGATCCACGATGAAACTGGTGGTTGTGAGCCTGGAGAATGAACTGGTAATGTGCAGTGTGATTGTTCATCATTATCATCATCATCATCATCATCATCATCATCATCATCATCATCATCAGTGGTCCCTCATGTCGAGGATGACTTGCTTCCACGCCAAAAAGGGATGAGTTCACAGGTGTTTCAATGAAGGACGTGACATTCCAGGTCCCGAAGGGTGGAAGATGCCCGTGCATGGATTTTCTTAACACGGACTTGACAAGCTAGGTCTTGGTCCAGTGGCAAGGATTAACCAGGATGACTGGAGATCAGCTCTGCTGCACAGACCTAGTGTGCACACATATCGCAGTGTGGGCTGGCCCGTGCTGCCCCTGGGCCCTCGCCTCTTCTGGGCCCCGAACTCACGACAAGGCGTGTGATTGTTAAACCTTTGCTGATAAACCAACTAGTTATTGATAGCAATATGTTGCTATTATCTCTTAAGCAAAGAACTCATGAAGCAAATTCATTACAGATACCAAGCTCCGAGAACTACTTATTTATCAAATAGGAATAAATGAAATGATCGAAGATATAACATCCATTCATAATCAACAGGTGGGGCCCCTTCAACGATTGACTAGTTCCTGTGGCAATACAATGACTTATATTTCTGTTGAGCACCTCATGACCAGAAAGACCTTTGAAAGTGATTTGCCAGCTTGAGAATCACTCTCAACACTGAGCAGAAGGGCATCAACCCCACCTCTGCCTTAAAAGCAGAAGTTTTTGAACACAGGAAGGGATTCATAAGGCTGAAAGAACGTCAGTGGGTGGGGGGGGGGGGGGGTGGGACTGATTTGCCGCATGCTCCTTCCGCTGCCTGCGCTTGACCTCTTCATGCTCACAGCGTTGAGATTCGAAGAGCTCAACGCCCTCCCGGAAGCACTTTCTCCACCTAGGGCGATCTTCGGCCAGGGACTCCCAGGTGTCGGTGGTGATGTCGCACTTTACCAGGGAGGCTTTGAGGGTGTCTTTGTAACGTTTCTGCTGCCCACCTTTGGCTTGTTTGCCGTGAAGGAGCTCCGCATAGAGCATTGCTTAGGGAGCCTCGTGTCTGTCATGCAAACTATGTGGCCTGCCCAGCGAAGCTGATCGAGTGTGGTCAGTGCTTCAATGCTGGGGATGTTAGCTTGGGCGAGGACACTGATGTTGGTGCGCCTGTCCTCCCAGAGGATTTGCAATATCTTGCGGAGACATCATTGGTGATATATCTCTAGCGACTTGAGGTGTCTTATGTACATCGTCCATGCCTCTGATCCATACAGGAGGGCGGGTATTACTACAGCCCTGTAGACCATGAGCTTGGTGGTAGATTTGAGGGCCTGGTCTTCGAACACTCTTTTTCTCAGGCGGCCAAAGGCTGCACTGGCGCACTGGAGGCAATGTTGAATCTCCACATCAATGTCTGCCTTTGTTGATAAAAGGCTCCCAAAGTATGAGAAGTGGTCCACATTGTCGAGGGCCACGCCATGAATCCTGATGACTGGGGGGTAGTGCTGTGCGGCGAGGACAGGCTGGTGGAGGACCTTTGTCTTACGGATGTTAAGTGTAAGGCCCATGCTTTCATATGCCTCGGTGAATACATCGACTATATCCGGGATTTCAGCCTCAGAATGTGCGCAGACGCAGGCGTCGTTTGCATACTGCAGCTCAACGACTGAGGTTGGGGTGATCTTGGACCTGGTCTGGAGGCGGCGTAGATTAAGCAGCTTCCCATTGGTTCTGTAGTTTAGTTCCACTCCAGCAGGGAGTTTGTTGACTGTGAGGTGGAGCATGGCAGCGAGGAAGATTGAGAAGAGGGTTGGAGCGATGACGCAGTCCTGTTTGACCCCGGTCCGGATGTGGATTGGGTCTGTAATGGAATCGCTGGTAAGGATCATGGCCTGCATGTTGTCGTGGAGCTGGCGAAGGATGTTGACAAACTTTTGGGAGCATCCAAAACGAAGGAGGGTACTCCATAAGCCCTCACGGTTGACAGTGTAAGATCGAAAAAGGCCATGTAGAAGGGCTGGCGCTGCTCCCTGCATTGTTCCTGTAGCTGTCACGCCGCAAAGATCATGTTCATTGTGCCCCGTAGGGGACGAAATCCGCACTGTGACTCTGGGAGGAGCTCCTTGGCCAAAGGGAGATGACGGTTGAGGAGAATTCTAGCAACAACCTTCCCAGTGGCTGATAGCAGGGCGATTCCCCTGTAGTTGCCGCAGTCGGACTTGTCCCCCTTTTTAAGAATGGTCACGATCACTGATCTCTGAGATCTCCCGGCATGCTCTCCTCCCTCCAGATGAGAGTGATGGGGTCATGTATCTCATGACCTCATAGATAGATAGATAGATAGATAGAGACAAATAGCGACAGATAGATAGTAGATAGATAGACAGACAGACAGATAGATAGAACGCACAATAAAACAAACAATAGATAGATAGATAGTTATAAAGAAAGAAACAAACAGCAGGGTCCGATTCATCTGTCACTGGTCAGTGTTGTCCCTGTTCGCACTCAGCTGTTACGCCCTAGGGGAATGAAAAGAGGGGCCAGTGTCTGTTTTCTTTCCGCCGTCGACATATTGCGAGCAGATTCTCTGAAATCAGATGCCTAGAAGTCGCACCGTTCAACGGTTTTGCTCATGGCTCATTAGTTACAGAGAGAGAGGGAATAAAAACATTCTCCAATTGTTCATTGGAAATGCAACCAAATACTGACCCCCCCTCCCCCCGACAGAACCAACAGATGGCGCAGTTGCCGTACCTTTGAAAAACAGCAGCAGCATCCCAGCCAGCAGCAGAATGAACAGGCTGACTCCAACTCCACTGGCGCTGTGGATTAACGTCTGTGAATGCAAGCCTATGTCCCCTGCCGAGAGCAAAAATAAACAAACAAATCAGAGGAACCGCCAATCAGTTGCCAATAAGAATTGTAGAATGTGATGCTGCATGGTTTTGCAAAGCTAATAACATCCCCGGCAGACTTTCAGGAAAACAAAAGCCCATGGGATCCAAGGGAACGTGGCAAGTTAGGTCCAAAAATTAGCTCAGTGGCAGGAAGCAAAGGCTGTTTTTGTGACTGGGAAGGCTGTTTCCAGTGGGGTTTGCAGAGCTCAATACCAGGTCCCTTGCTTTTTGTGGTGTACATCAATGATATAGACTTCAATGCAGGGGGCCATGATTAAAAAGTTTGTTGATGATACAAAAATTGGCCGTGTGATTGATAGTGAGAAAGAAAGCTGTCAACTGCAGGAATATATCAATGGACTGGTCAGGTGGGCAGGAAAGTGTCAAATCGAATTCAATCCGGAGAAGTTTGAGGTAATGCATTTGGGGAGGGTTAAAAAGGCAAGGGAATACACATTAAATGGTAGGGCACTGAGATTCTATGATTCTATAAAACTGAAAGAAAAATAGAAGATGATTGAAATAGAGTGTCAGTCATGTCTCTGGAATGGAGGATCTGTTGAGCGTTAGCTTGGCTGAGTGGTAATATGCTCGTCCTTGAATCTACAGGTTGTGGGTTCAAGCCCAATCATGCTTCGGTTAGGCACAAAGTCTACACGGACACATCAGTGCTGAACTCATGGAGTGCTGCATTGCCAGAGGTACCACCTATTGAGTGAGATGTTGGACTGAGAAAGATTTGCATTTTTCCGGATGCCCCAAAGCGCTTCACAGCCAATGAAGTATTTTTGAATTGTAGTCACTGTTGCAACGACGAGTCTCATCAACCAATCAGATTGAAGAATCCTCACTGAGCCACGCCAGGAAGTGTAAGTTCAAAAATGTAATTCAATATAAAATCATGTGCAGAAAGCGAAATAAAGAGAGGGAAAGAAAGATAGGCAAGGGATGAAAGAGACAGAAAGACAAAGTGAAAGAAAATTAAATTTTAATTTTAATTTTTTTTAAAGTCGAACAATAATTCAAATCTGAAGGAATGAGACCCCACACTTGTAACAGTTAATTTTCAGAGCCAGAGAGATTGCTTGGCAGTAATTAAGACTTATCACGCTGTTAAAAATCCACTTACATCTTTTTCTGGCATGTTTAGTGAGTATCTATCATGTAAGTAGCCCAAACACACGGCCGTAATGTGTTTCAATCTATTGGTAAGGTACACCGTGGTGTAGCAAAACTCATGGAGGAGCAGTGACAGCTTCCACACTTTCGCGTTTTACTGCGCATGTGCGAACGTTTCTGTCCGGTTTACTCCATAATAACGGTGAGCCTCACTGTTATTCTTAATGCAAAATCCAGGCCATAGTTTTGAGTGAGGGTCTTACTCTAGTCAGACCTGTTAGAGTTTCCTGCCTAATAACTGACTCCTGTCTTTCCCTGTCAGCTGCAAAGTTCTAGATTTCATTCTGCGTCCCATTTCACCACAATAGGACAGGAGGGCGACTTTAACTAGTCGAATTTGATCATTTGCTCAAGTAGGATGACTATTACCCAGTCCCTCTCATCCATCACCCCTGTGCTTGCCGACCTACATTGGCTCCCGGTTAAGCAACGTCTCGATTTCAAAATTCTCATCCTTGTTTTTAAATCCCTCCATGGCCTCACCCCTCCCTATCTCTGTCATCCCTTCAGCCCCACAATCCCCCAAGATATCTGTGCTGCTCTAATTCTGCCCCCTTGAGCATTGCTGATTATAACTAATCAGCCATTGGTGGTCGTGCCTTCAGCTGCCTGGGCCCCAAACTCTGGAATTCCCTCCCTAAACCTCTCCGCCTCTCTACCTCTCTTTCCTCTTCAAGACGCTCCTTAAAACCTACCTCTTTGACCAAGCTTTTGGTCACCTGCCCTAATTTCTCCTTATGAGGCTCAGTGTTAAAACTTGTGTCTTATAATATTCCAGTGAAGCACCTTGGAACGTTTTACTACGCTATAGGCGCTATATAAAAACAATTTGTTGTTGATGTGTGTGTGATATTTACTCACAGATTCTTATTTTTCCTGCATTTTCACAGAGGATTATAACACCTCCATCAAAATGGCAGACAAAGGAATTTGATCCGTGGGTGTTGGCATGGTAACACTCTCAGCTCTTTTCACCCTTAAAACATGTGCATTAAGTATGATGTAAAGTGTTAGTGAATAAGGAATGCATTCACCAAATAAAGGGAAATTAATTCCTCACCAAAACAACTTGTCACGTGTTTACAATGTATGCACAATAAAGCAATTAAAGCACCAGGCTGCAAGCTTCTGATTGCATGCAGTGCTGCAATGTTGCTGCTTTCAGCGCAAATGTAACACCATTATTTCAGAAAGGTGTGAGAGAAAGCAGGACATTCTAGACCTGTTAGTCTTACACCTGTTGTGGAGATACATAGAAACATAGAAAATAGGTGCAGGAGTAGGCCATTCGGCCCTTCAAGCCTGCACCACCATTCAATAAGATCATGGCTGATCATTCCCTCAGTACCCCTTATATAAAAGGAGTCAGAGGGTCTAGTAAGGAGGGGGAACTGAGGGAAATCTTTATTAGTCGGGAAATTGTGTTGGGGAAATTTATGGGATTGAAGGCCGATAAATCCCCAGGGCCTGATGGACTGCATCCTAGAGTACTTAAGGAGGTGGCCTTGGAAATAGCGGATGCATTGACAGTCATTTTCCAACATTCCATTGACTCTGGATCAGTTCCTATGGAGTGGAGGGTAGCCAATGTAACCCCACTTTTTAAAAAAGGAGGGAGAGAGAAAACAGGGAATTATAGACCGGTCAGCCTGACCTCAGTAGTGGGTAAAATGATGGAATCAATTATTAAGGATGTCATAGCAGTGCATCTGGAAAATGGTGACATGATAGGTCCAAGTCAGCATGGATTTGTGAAAGGGAAATCATGCTTGACAAATCTTCTGGAATTTTTTGAGGATGTTTCCAGTAAAGTGGACAAAGGAGAACCAGTTGATGTGGTATATTTGGACTTTCAGAAGGCTTTCGACAAGGTCCCACACAAGAGATTAATGTGCAAAGTTAAAGCACATGGGATTGGGGGTAGTGTGCTGACGTGGATTGAGAACTGGTTGTCAGACAGGAAGCAAAGAGTAGGAGTAAACGGGTACTTTTCAGAATGGCAGGCAGTGACTAGTGGAGTGCCGCAAGGTTCTGTGCTGGGGCCCCAGCTGTTTACATTGTACATTAATGATTTAGACGAGGGGATTAAATGCAGTATCTCCAAATTTGCGGATGATACTAAGTTGGGTGGCAGTGTGAGCTGCGAGGAGGATGCTATTAGGCTGCAGAGTGACTTGGATAGGTTAGGTGAGTGGGCAAATGCATGGCAGATGAAGTATAATGTGGATAAATGTGAGGTTATCCACTTTGGTGGTAAAAACAGAGAGACAGACTATTATCTGAATGGTGACAGATTAGGAAAAGGGAAGGTGCAACGAGACCTGGGTGTCATGGTACATCAGTCATTGAAGGTTAGCATGCAGGTACAGCAGGCGGTTAAGAAAGCAAATGGCATGTTGGCCTTCATAGCGAGGGGATTTGAATACAGGGGCAGGGAGGTGTTGCTACAGTTGTACAGGGCCTTGGTGAGGCCACACCTGGAGTATTGTGTACAGTTTTGGTCTCCTAACTTGAGGAAGGACATTCTTGCTATTGAGGGAGTGCAGCGAAGGTTCACCAGACTGATTCCCGGGATGGCAGGACTGACCTATCAAGAAAGATTGGATCAACTGGGCTTGTATTCACTGGAGTTCAGAAGAATGAGAGGGGACCTCATAGAAACGTTTAAAATTCTGACGGGTTTAGACAGGTTAGATGCAGAAAGAATGTTCCCAATGTTGGGGAAGTCCAGAACCAGGGGTCACAGTCTGAGGATAAGGGGTAAGCCATTTAGGACCGAGATGAGGAGAAACTTCTTCACCCAGAGAGTGGTGAACCTGTGGAATTCTCTACCACAGAAAGTAGTTGAGGCCAATTCACTAAATATATTCAAAAGGGAGTTAGATGAAGTCCTTACTACTCGGGGGATCAAGGGTTATGGCGAGAAAGCAGGAAGGGGGTACTGAAGTTTCATGTTCAGCCATGAACTCATTGAATGGCGGTGCAGGCTAGAAGGGCTGAATGGCCTGCTCCTGCACCTATTTTCTATGTTTCTATGTTTCTATGTTTCTATGTTTCCTGCTTTCTCTCCATACCCCTTGATCCCTTTAGCCATAAGGGCCATATCTAACTCTCTCTTGAATATATCCAATGAACTGGCATCAACAACTCTCTGCGGTAGGGAATTCCACAGCTTAACAACTCTCTGAATGAAGAAGTTTCTCCTCATCTCAGTCCTAAACGGCTTACCCCTTATCCTTAGACTATGTCCCCTGGTTCTGGACTTCCCCAACATCGGGAACATTCTTTGTGCATCTAACCTGTCCAGTCCCGTCAGAATTTTATACGTTTCTATGAGATCCCCTCTCATCCTTCTAAACTCCAGTGAATACAGGCCCAGTCGATCCAGTCTCTCCTCATATGTCAGTCCTGCCATCCCGGGAATCAGTCTGGTGAACCTTTGCTGCACTCCCTCAATAGCAAGAACGTCCTTCCTCATATTAGGAGACCAAAACTGAACCCAATATTCCAGGTGAGGCCCCACTAAGGCCCTGTACAACAGCAGTAAGACCTCCTTGATCCTATACTCAAATCCCCTAGCTATGAAGGCCAACATACCATTAGCCTTCTCCACCACCTGCTGTACCAGTATGCCAACTTTCAATGACTGATGTACCATGACACCCAGGTCTTGTTGCACCTTCCCTTTTCCTAATCTGCCACCATTCAGATAATATTCTGCCTTTGTGTTTTTGTCACCAAAGTGGATAACCTCACATTTACCCACATGAAACTGCATCTGCCACGCATTTGCCCACTCACCTAACCTGTCTAAGTCACCCTTTTAGTGTCCTCCTCACAGCTCACACTGCCACCCAGCTTAGTGTCATCTGCAAACTTGGAGATATTACACTCAATTCCCTCATCCAAATCATTAACGTATATTGTAAATAGCTGGGGTCACAGCATTGAGCCCTGCGGCACCCCACTAGTCACTGCCTGCCATTCTGAAAAGGACCCATTTATCCCTACTCTCTGCTTCCTGTCTGCCAACCAATTCTCTATCCACATCAGTACATTACCCCCAATACCATGTGCTTTAATTTTGCACACCGATCTCTTGTGTGGGACCTTGTCAAAAGCCTTTTGAAAGTCCAAATACACCACATCCACTGGTTCTCCCCTGTTCACTCTACTAGTTACATCCTCAAAAAATTCTAGAAGATTTGTCAAAAAAGATTTCCCTTTTATAAATCCATGCTGACTTGGACCGATCCCATCACTGCTTTCCAAATGTGCTGCTATTTCATCTTTAATAATTGATTCCAACATTTTCCTCACTACTGATGTCAGGCTAACCGGTCTATAATTATCCGTTTTCCCTCTCCCTCCTTTCTTAAAGTGGTGTTACATTAGCTACCCTCCAGTCCATAGGAACCGATCCAGAGTCAATAGACTGTTGGAAAATGATCACCAATGCATCCACTATTTCTAGGGCTACTTCCTTAAGTACTCTGGGATGCAAACTTTCAGGCCCCGGGGATTTATCGGCCTTCAATCCCATCAATTTCCCCATCACAATTTACTGCCTCATAAGGATTTCCTTCAGTTCCTCCTTCTCCCTAGACCCTCGGTCCCCTAGTATTTCCGGAAGTTTATTTGTGTCTTCCTTCGTGAAGACAGAACCAACGTATTTGTTTAACTGGTCCACCATTTCTTTGTTCCCCATTATAAATTCACCTGAATCTGACTGCAAGGGACCTATGTTTGTTTTCACTAATCTTTTTCTCTTCACATATCTATAGAAGCTTTTGCAGTCAGTTTTTATGTTCCCAGCAAGCTTCCTCTCATACTATATTTCCCCTTCCTAATTAAACCCTTTGTCCTCCTCTGCTGTATTACAATATTCTTCCAGTCCTCAGGTTTGCTGCTTTTTCTGGTCAATTTATGTGCCTCTTCCTTGGATTTAACACTATCCTTAATTTCCCTTGATAGCCACAGTTGAGCCACCTTCCCTGTTTTATTTTTACTCCAGACAGGAATGTACAATTTTTGAAGTTCATCCATGTGATCTTTAAATGTTTGCCATTGCCTATCCACCGTCAACCCTTTAAGTATCACTAGCCAGTCTATTGTAGCCAATTCACATCTCATACCATCAAAGTTACCTTTCCTTAAGTTCAGGACTCTAGTCTCTGAATTAACTGTGTCACTCTCCATCTTAATAAAGAATTCTACCATATTATGGTCACTCTTCCGCAAGGGGCCTCGCACAACAAGATTGTTCATTAGTCCTTTCTCATTACACAACACCTGTCTAGGATGGCCAGCCCTCTAGTTGGTTCCTCGACATATTGGTCAAGAAAACCATCCCTAATACATTCAAGGAAATCTTCCTCCACCACATTGCTACCAGTTTGGTTAGCCCAATCAATATGTAGATTAAAGTCGCCCATGATAACTGCTATATCTTTATTGTACGCATCCCTAATTTCTTGTTTGATGCTGTCGCCAACCTCACTACTACTGTTTGGTGGTCTGTACACAACTCCCACTAGCGTTTTCTGCCCTTTGGTATTCCGTAGCTCCACCTATACAGATTCCACATCATCCAAGCTAATGTCATTCCTTACTATTGCATTAATTTCCTCTTTAACCAGCAATGCCACCCCACCTTCTTTTTCTTTCTGTCTATCCTTCCTAAATGTTGAATACCCCTGGATGTTGAGTTCCCAGCCTTGGTCACCCTGGAGCCATGTCTCCGTGATGCCAATTACATCATATCCGCTAACTGCTATCTGCGCAGTTAGTTCGTCCACCTTATTATGAATAGTCCTCGCATTGAGGCACAGAGTCTTCATGCTTGACTTTTTAACACCCTTTGCCCTTTTAGAATTTTGCTGTAATGTGGCCCTTTTTGCTTTTTGCCTTGGGTTTCTCTGCCCTCCACTTTTACTTTTCTTATTTCTATCTTTTGCTTCTGCCCCCATTCTACTTCCCTCTGTCTCCCTGCATAGGTTCCCATCCCCCTGCCATATTAGTTTAACCCCTCCCCAACAGCACCAGCAAACACTCTCTCTAGGACATTGGTTCTAGTCCTGCCCAGGTGCAGACCGTCCGGTTTGTACTGGAAGTTATTGGAATCTACAATTATGCACAGAGTGACTGAGCACTTAGAGAACTTTGAGCTGATTAGAGAGAGCCAATGTGGATTTGTTCAGGGTAGGTCATGTCTAATGAATCAAATTGATTTTTTTGAGAAAGTAACTAAAGTAGTTGACAGGGGAATGTCAATGGATGTAGTTTATATGGACCTCCAGAAGGCATTTGACATTAATTTTATAATTTCAATATATTTACAAATTATTAACAATCTCGTTATTTCTCTACATAAATCGACCTCTGTTGCAATTTTTTTTCACGTGCACTGGAAAAATATTTATGACCAGGCCAAAGCCAAGCAACTTTAAATGCTACTCAATGCAATGTTTCTTCTTTCAATGGAAATAGAAAATACCAAAGCGGCTTCTTAGAGCAAAAGGGACAGTCCTGAAAATCCTGTGTATTGTCCAGCTATAGTTAAAGTTCATGGAATTGAAGGCAAATTATTGACCTGGTCAGGAGATTGGTTGGGTGGCAGAAGACAGGGAGTAGGGATAACCGGTATGTACTCGATTTGGAAGGAAGTGACGAGCTGTGCTGGGGCCTCAACTATTCATTATATTTATGAATGACTTGAGATAACACAACAGAGAGCCATATATCCACGGCGCAGGAAGCTGAAGGCTCTGTCAGAACATTGCAGGAATTTTACACTAATTCTGGAGTCAGGTCCTGCTCTGTCTCTGGATGGCAGCAATGTGAGACATCCGCGGGGGATTCCAGCCTACATCGCTCGGGCATGGCACCACGTGGATTCCACGCAGCACCCATCCGATCACCAGGGCACTTTTACAGGTTTACAGGTCACAAAGGGTTAATTATTTCCCAGCGCAGGAACGAGTCGTGCCTGTGGGCCCCCAACCTTAGATCACCCTGCTGCTGCTGGGCAGAGTGCATTGGTGGCCAGACAGTGTAACAATCTTGCCAGTCGTCCTTTTGTGCCTGGCAGCTACTGGCCTGCATTCACAGGTTAAAATTGCACTTTGTGGTGTAACCTCCAGCGAAGAACAGAATTCACTCTTAGAATTTTCCAGAAAATGTAATAACGTTTTCTTATCCCAACCAATTTAGATCTGATCTAAGGAATAAACCTCCAGTGCTGAACCTGAAATAAAAGAGGCAATGCTGGAAAGAAAGACAGACTTGCATTTATATGGCGCCTTTTCTGACCTCAGGACGTCCCAAAGCGCTTCACAGCCAATGAAGTACTTTTGAAGTGTAGTCACTGTTGTAATGTGGGAAACGCGGCAGTCAATTTGCGCACAGCAAGCTCCCACAAACAGCAACGAGATAATGAACAGATAATCTGTTTTAGTGATGTTGGTTGAGGGATAAATATTGGCCAGGACCCCGGTGATAACTCCTCTGCTCTTCTTCCAATAGTGGCCGTGGGATCTTATATGTCCACCTGAGAGAACAGACGGAGCTTCGGTTTAACGTCGCATCCAAAAGACAGCACCTCCAACAGTGTAGCACTCCCTTAGCACTGCACTGGGAGCGTCTGCTCTAAAATACAGAACAGATTAGTTGCCTTTTCAGATGAAGCGTCTGCAGAGGTCATTTTGACTTTGTCGACAGTGTAAAAGAGACAATACCGATTCAGCCGCCCGACTATCATTTCCATTGACTTCAGTGAGAGGCGTGTAATGGGCAAGTGATCTCATATCACCCGTTGTCCACTATCGGCCAAAGTCAAAATGACTTCTTCTGGGCGGTACCTTGAGCTTCAGCCTGGGTGGGTGGTCGCTTAAAACGGACGGTAGTTGAAAGTTCCGCCTTATTTGTGAAAGGCAACGTGACTATCCTGTTTGGAGATGCCTGTGGACCTGCTGTGAATTGGCAGCATTCTCTGTAAGTAACTTGCCTCATGCTCTCGCTTCTGTCTTGCTCTCTCTGTGACAAGTTTTTAATTTGTAATTTATGCCCTTTGCCCTCAGGCGAAAATAGTATCATTAGTTATCATCAATTGACAGGTAACATGGCTGGTGGGAAATGTCAACATCGAAGACTGGGAATCTTGAACAGTGTGTTTAGCACAGGAGGAAAGTTCGAGAAGGGAGACTCACCCATTAACGTCAGTTCAACCTCATCGCTCCACATTTCAAACAAACGCCCTTTCACATTGCTGGTGATGCCGCACTCGTAGGCAACACTTTGGTTCTTCGCCAAACTGTGAAGAGTAAGGTTCTGGCGACTTTCATTTTGAGTGCTGGATTGCAGGAGCACCCTGTCCTTCCTCCACCTGTATGCAGCGTCCCTGGGTGCGCCCGGCACTTTGCAGAATAAGTGCACAGACTGACCAGCCCCAATGGTGTTGGCTGGAGGCTCCACATCAACGGCAGGCTTGGGAGGGCGCTCTGTAAAAGAGAGGGAAAAGTATGCCCGCTTTATTACCGACTGCTAAGAGCTTAAGACACCGAGGGCGAGAAATTGGCCTCCTTTGCACCTCCCGTTAACGCCTCTGCGGGGCGCTACGGGGTCACCGACCGCTAAATTACCGACGCCCGCAAACTTGCACGGCGGGTTAATGTTGACGCTGCACCTTACCGCCCGGATCTCCTGTGCCCCGGAGATGGTGATGTCATTCGGTGCGCAGCGCCCCGCTACTGCCTCGGATCATGATATTCGCTCCTGCCCCCTGCAGCATCGCCGGGCATCAACAACGGCAGCTGCAGGAGGCGTGGTCACCTCAGCTGGCTGCTGGGGGAGCGGTAAGTAAAGGCATTGGTGGTCAGGTGGTGGGAAAATTCTATTCTCACCCCCGTTTCGCTGTTTGTTCAATATTTTCCATCCTGCGTAGATCATGCCTGTTCTCCTTGACAGTGCGTGGGTGGCTCTTCGCGGATCGCAGGTCCCGTTTTCCACCATTCACTGCCTTATCTGGAAATACCCGCAGCATTGGCCCTCCCCTGTAAGGGAGGGAAGGAGCCTGTGATTCCGACAGCGTTGCACGGGGCATTGCTCAGCGCTCTGCCGTTACCGCACCTCTCGCTCCCTTTAGCGCTCCAAGGGAAGTGGTAGCGCTTGATTTAGTTCTCCACTTCCCTCCTGGAGCGCTAAATCGGAAGTCCGCGTCTGATTGAATTGTGCAACGTCCGGCGATACTTTTGTACTCCCGCAAAACGTTATCGCCCCAAACGGGGCGCCACGCAATCTCTAGCCCTGAGCTTCCACTGGAACTACAGATGGGCTGTGCACATAGTCCGTCATCGGTGTATTGTGAGTCCATGTGGACTGCAAGCAAGAAGCTTAAAATGTGAAATTGGCTGCCTTCAATCAGGGGATCAGAAGGTGCTGGGCTGAGAGGGGAGTGGGATTCCAGGATAGAATGACCTGGCGATCGCCCATTTCCGTGATGAAGTGCCAAATCTCTGTTTGGCAGCCTCTGATAGCTTGGATGGGGTCATGAATTCATCATGCGGACGGGTGCGGGCACAAACCAGAGGGGATCCCCAACGGTCACCATAGGGTTTGATCTTCAAAAATATAATTATGTGTGAGCTACAAGGTTGCCTGCAGGTATCTCAGAGTGGATTTTTTCTCATGCCAATTTGCTTGTGTCCTGAAGTTAGTGATTGTTCTCCAGGGGAAATTTGCAAGAGTCCTTGACACTCCAGTATTCATGTGTGAGCCTTGATTCAGTCAGCTGGCTGTTATGATCTGAGCTTCTCCAGTTCCTATTCTTTCTCATGCCCAATGTAAACTCCAGCTACCTCAGGCAAGCCTCCACCTTCTAAGTAAGGGATAGAATTCCCTGGGTGAGCAGCACACCTGTTTATTGTCTCTGGGCTATACGCAGGATTCGATGTGGCAGCCCCAACCTGCAAGGACCATCAGCAGGTCGGGGCCTTCAAAGGAGCAGCGTGGGGCATACTACTATAAGTTACAACAGTGCAGGTGAAGGACAGCGACAGTTGTGAAAAGAGCAACTGGATTGGATATCACCAAGGTCCAGTCGGTGATTGGAGCGTGGGCAGGTACAGCGGGAGCGGCGAGGCCGGGGCGCAGAAGCGGCGAGTGAGCATGGAGAGACGTGATCGGGGCCCAGGAGAGGCGTGAGTTCAGGGCCCAGGGACAGCACGGACCAGCCCACACTGCGATGTGTGCGTGCGCTAGGTCCGTGCAGCAGAGCTGGTCTCCAGTCGTCTTGGTTAATCCTTGCCACTGGACCAAGACCTAGCTCTGTCAAGCCCGTGTGGTGGCTGGTGTGCAACGGTCACCACACGTTAAAAAAATCCACGCACAGGCATCTTCCACCCTTCAACATGTAGTTCAGGACCTGGAATATTAGGTCCTTCATTGAAACACCTGTGAACTCATCCCTTTTTGATGTGGAAGCAAGTCATCCTCGATATGAGGGACCGCCTATGATGAATACTCAGGATTCCCAGTACAACAACAACAACTTGCATTTATATAGCACCTTGAACATAGTAAAACGTCCCAAGGCACTTCACAGGAGCATTATCAAACAAAATTTGACACCGAGACACATAGGGAGATATCAGGACAGATGACCGGTGACCCAAAGCTTAGTCAAAGAGGTAGGTTTTAACGAGCATCTTAAAGGGGGAGAGAGAGGTGGTGAGGTTTAGAGAGGGAATACCAGAATTTAAAGCCCAGGCAGCTGAAGGTACGGCCGCCAATGGTGGCACCAATATCGGGGATGCATAAGAGGCCAGAATTGGAGGAGTGCAGAGATCTTGGAGGGGGCTTGTGGGGCAGGACGAGGTTAGAGAGATAGGGAGGGGCGAGACCATAGAGGGATTTGAAAACAAGGATGAGGCATGTGGTTCAGCAAGCACAGGGGTGATGGGTGAACGGGGCTTGGTGCGAGTTAGAAGCGGGCAGCTCAAATTTACAGAGGCTGCAAGGTGGGAGGCCAGCCAGGAGAGTGTTGGAATAGTCGCATTTAGAGGAAAAAAAGGCATGGATGAGGGTTTCCTCAACAGATGAACGGAGGCTGGGTGGAGACGGGCAATGTTAAGGAGGTGGAAGTACGCACTATTTTAAAATGATCTTTGTTATTGTAACGTCGTTAACCTGATAGAAGTTACATTATTTTGATAAGAGATGCTCAAAGTTATTCCCAAGCCCTCGTACCTGCTACAGTAACCTCGACTAAGTCACTTCGTTCCTTCAGTTTCTTCTCATTGACAGTATTGAGTGCAGCGCAGTGGTAAAGCCCGCTGTCCTTGAATTTGCTGCTTTCCACAGAATAATTCATCCCATCTTGTATTTTCCTGACAGTTCGGATGTCTGTCGGTTTGTGTTTGTACCAGTAGTATTCAATAGGGAGCGATCCATGAGCAGACTGGCATCTCAGATGGAAAGGGTCTCCCAACAGTACCACAAGCTGCCCAGGCTTTTTCACCACCACTGGCTTGGAAACTGGAACTTGAGAAACAGAGCAGGAGATTACACGTGACATTATTAACGGAGCCTCATGTGCGTAATGAGGGGCGACAGGCTAATTAAACAGATTCTGTGACTGGCAGCTCCTGATATGACGAGCTCCCAATCCCCAGGGTGCTATTGTTGAGAAAGAAAGAAAGACTTGCGTTCATATAGCGCCTTTCACAACCTCAGGACGTTCCAAAACGCTCAGACATCTAAGCACTTTTGGAGTGAAGTCACTGTTGTATTGTAGGAAACGCGGCAGCCAATTTGTGCACAGCAAGCTCCCACAAACAACATTCTGATAATGTTGGTTGAGGGATAATTCTGGGCCAGGACACTCGGAATAACGCCATTGTTCTTCCCACATTGCAACAGTGACTACATTCCAAAAATACTTCATTGGCTGTAAAGCGCTTTGAGACGTCCGGTGGTTGTGAAAGGCGCGATATAAAATCTATCTATCTATCTATCTATCTATCTATCTATCTATCTATCTATCTATCTATCTATCTATCTATCTATCTATCTATCTATCTATCTATCTATCTATCTATCTTTCTTTTTTTCTTTCTTAGCTACCCCATGAAAATTCAACAGCTTTCACAATTAATTAATGAATGGGACTTTTGCTGCCTACCTTATATTTAACATTTTTCTGGGCGCCCACTGAAAAACCGCATTGATCCGTCTCAAACTGCATGAGATGCGACCCTATCATTGGCTGCCCTTCTGAAAGTCTCCTTTCTGAGTGAATGATAACTATCGGCATGGCAGTGTCGTGGTTATGTTACCGAACCAGTAATCCAGGGAATATGGCAGTTTTAAAATTTGAATGTTAATTAAAAATGTCTGGAAATTAAAAAAAAAAATAGTACCAGTAATGGTGGCCAGGAAGCTGTTGGATTGTCATAAAACCCCACCTGGTTCACTAATATCCTTTAGAGAAGGAAACCTGCCGTCCTTACCTGGTCTGGGCTAGCTATGACTCCATCTTAGTTGTTTCAGGGTAACTAGAGATGGGCAATAAATGCCGGCCTTGCCAGCCTGAGAAGAACTATATAAAAATGCTGCTTGTCTATAAAATATTACTGTACCAGAATTTATCACTTGCTTAATGGGTTCAGAGAGAAAGAAAAAAAAATTGCATTTATGTGGGGCCTTATCATGACCTCAGGGCATTCCAAAAGCAATTCACCCCCAATGTGTTACTTGTGAATTGCAGCCACCATTGTTAACACCTGTTAACCCGCTGTTTTAGCACTTTAAAATAGGTCAATTAACACCCCCTCCCCCATTACAACAACTGATAAAGGAAAGTCATATTAATAGTATCTCAAACTGTAACTTTATCTTTTCCCTTTCAATGTGTGAGTGGTAGTTCGATTTATCTGATCTGTGTACACCACGGCTGTAATGTATGTACCTGTGAGTACGCTCACAGGTTTGCAGAGCTGTTGTGTTCAGTCCCACGTTCCTGGCCTTTGGGTATCCGGTGCGGAGGGGAGCGGGCAGATCGAAAGGCTTCCTCATAGGACTGCTCCTGGGCATGGCCAAGATGGCCATTAATCGGTCCAGGCAGAGGACAGTTGAGGGGGTCGTTCAGCCCGACTGCCTGCCTCTCTTCCACGGCTACCTTCGTGCCAACGTGTCCCTGGAGATGGAGCACACAGTGTCCGCCGATACGCTTGCGGTCTTCCGCGAGAGGTGGGCGCCGGAGGGACTGGAGTGCATCATTTCAACAGGGAACTAAATTTTAATTTAATTTGATTTGATAAGGTTCCCTTTAATGTTTAATTGTTAATTTGTGGGATTTGGTGCCTTTAAAAAAGGGGCACTTGATTTAAATGTTTTACAAAAATAGTTGTAGAGTTGTTGCATTGTGAGTGGCTTAGCCAATCACATAATGTTCACAAGACTCAATAAAACCCCAGTCAGTTGGGTCTCGGTCATCCACGATGAGGTATGCAGTTGTGAGCCCAGTGGATGAACTGGTAATGTGTAGTGTGATCGTTAAACCTTTGTTAATAAACTAACTAGTTCTTAATAGCAGTGTGTTACTATGCATTCTTAAGCAAAGAACCCATGAAGCAAATACATTACAACAGACCCATTTCATGTGGAGTCTCTGTTTTAAAGGGTGCTTGCTGTGAAAGTTTAAGGATGAGTGACTCTGAAGCTTTGGCGGACAGGCAGGTTTCCCAGCAATGAAACCCAGTTGCTGTTCACAATCCGGGACGCCTAAACCTGCTGCTGCCACCTGCTAGCACAGGGAGGTATTCATTTGGATGACAGAGCAGGTAGTGAGCACTGCCAAATCCTGGACCAGCCATTTTCAATCAGGTGGCCCTGACCTTTGGTAAACCCTTCCTAACTTTTGCCGGTCACATTCCAATTGACTGGTTGTGAACATTCGTGCACGTTTTAATCGTGTTTGCTCTCTAAAAGCAAATATAATGTAATGGCAAATATAATAATGGAAAGGACTTATATGGCTTGAAACCAAGTTATTCAATCAATACGGTCTTATAAGAAAGACTTGCATTTATAAAGCGCCTTTCACCACCTCAAAACCTCCTACATTCTACCCTACGTAAACTAGAGGTGATCCAAAACTCGGCTGCCCATGTCCTAACTCGCACCAAGTCCCGCTCACCCATCACCCCTGTGCTGGCTGACCTATATTGGCTCCTGGTTAAGCAACGCCTCAATTTCAAAATTCTCATCCTTGTTTACAAATCCCTCCATGGCCTCACCCCTCTCTATCTCTCCAGCCCCACAACCCCCGCCCCCCCCCCCCCCGAGATATCTGCACCCCTCTAATTCTGCCTTCTTGAGCATCCCTGATTATAACTGCTCAACCATTGGTGGCCGTGCCTTCTGTTGCCTGGGGCCTAAGCTCTGGAACTCCCTGCCTAAACCTCTCCACCTCTCTACCTCTCTTTCCTCCTTCAAGACACTCCTTAAAACATACCTCTTTGACCAAGCTTTTGGTCACCTGAGTGTCAAATATTTTATCTCATAATACTCCTGTGAAGCGCCTTTGTACATTTCACTAATTAAGGGCACTATATAAACACAAGTTGTTGTTGTTGTTTACAGCCAATGAAGTATTTTTGAAGTGCAGTCACTGTTATTATCTAAACACCAGGTGACATTACCTATTAGTCTGTTAGAAAAAAATATGGTTATTGCTTAAGTACTTAACAATGTTGATTTGTTTTTGTACAGCTTAAACGCTTATTACATATTTTGGCAAATGACTAGTTCTTGTTGATTTCATAATAGCTGCGTTTCAATATGAATCTGGCCATTATATTGTTATTTAATGTATATAACAGTATATTTATCACTGGACAGGGTGCAAAGGCATTGCAAATTACACCTTTAGATTTCACATTTTGCAATAGGAAGCATTATAATGCAGATAATGATTTCTCAGAATCCCTACAGTTCCAATGTGGCATTTTAAATTGCTCCCTCCATTTCCCATTCTCTCACAACACAATCACAGAATTCGTGTCAATTAAGTGGTAAACTCGTGTCAGTTTTGCGGCCGCTGGGAACGCAATGCAGAGTGGCCGCACATCTCGCTTGCGAACCTCGAGGGATTCGTTAATGGGAGGTGACCTTTGTTCCATTCAAAGCCAGGTCTCGGCAGATCACAGTGGGGGCAACAGCAGGGAATTCAAGCACACTGCACGCACACATGCTAATTCAGGCTGTGTTATCCCCTTCTGTTTATCTGTTTAAAAAAAAATGAGTGAGCAATTTGCATGTGTCAACTCTGACACTGTAAATGGCAAGTGAAGCAGATCGGATTGTGCTACTACTTCCTGAGAGCACAGGCATGTCATTCTACAAGGAATCCAGAATCATTATATAAATAGTTTTCTTTTCAATACATTTCGCACACATTTTTTGTCATCTTATAAATATACATACAATGTTAACCATTGAAAGAAGCCAAATGCAGTGTCTATTTTCTTTAAGGACGCACTTATTTGCAACAGAAAAATGCTCTGATTGGGTCCCATGACCTGATTGCTGATTTGTCCACTTGGAGGATAGGATACACCCAGCAGATTCTCTGTAATGTGTAATTAGAACCGTCCTGCCAATGTAATCAGTGACTTTGCAAAGTGTAATTCGAGCCATTCTGACTGCCGACTCGACAGGAAAGAGCTCCCCAATCCCCCGCCCAAGTTCCTGCCCCTTCCCAGCCCAGGTTCCTGACATCGTCCCATCCCAGCCTAAGTTCCTAACCCTCCCAGCCCAAGTTCCTGAACCTCCCAGCCCAAGTTGCTGCTCCCCCAGCCCAAGTTCCTAAAACCCAGCAGCTCAAGTTCATGCCCCATCCCAGTCCAAGTTCCTAACGCCTCCAGCCCAAGTTCCTGTCCCATCTCAAGTTCCTGACCTTGCCCACCGCCTCCCCTCCCCCCACCCCCCCACCCATTGTGTGTGGGTCACGGATTGTTAATAGGTTTATTGGGTAGGAAGTGAATAGTAACAGTTATTATGTTCCTAACACAGATGAGGCTGCACACAGAAAGCTTAAAGTAACAGTGACCTCAGTCTTTAATAAGACACTCCAGAGTGAGGAACAGGCCTTAGGGGCCGGCTTATATACAGTGCTCCCAAGGGATGCTGGGATCCCTTGGGACTTCAGGGGATGAGCTCCCTGGTGGTGGAACATGGGAGTGCATGCTTTACAGATACACAACAACAGTGACATGACTTCAGGATTTCATCCACTCCAATGTTATCACTTGTTACACATGCACCGAGCTTTCCGGAAAATCGGATGTTGGTGTAAAGTGGGTTGGAAGAACATGACCCGTCATCACTGAGTTTCCTCTCTCTCTCGCTTTTTCTCTCCCAGTCTTTCTCTCTGCCCCACTCTCTCTCCCCAGTCTCTTTCTCTCCCCCAGTCTTTCTTCCCCCCAGTCCCTCTCTCTCTCTCCCCCAGTCTCTCTCTCTCTCGACCCCTATCTCTCTCTCCCTCCTTCCCCAGTCTCTCTCCCTCCCCAGTCTCTCTCACCCTTCCCAGTCTCTCTCTCTCGCCACAGTCTCTCTCTCCCTCCTCAGTCTCCCTCACCCTCCCCAGTTTCTCTTCCTCTCCAATCTTTCTCTTTTTCCCCAGTCCCTCTCTCCCTCCCCTGTCTTTCTCTCTCTCTCCCAGTCTCTCACTCTCTCTCTCCCCAGTCTCCCTCCCCAGTCTCTCTCTCTCTACGTCCCCAGTCTCTGTCTCTCCCCCATTCTCTCTCTCTCAACCCACATTTCTTTCTCCCTCCCTCCGCAGTCTCTCTCGTCCCCAGTCTCTCTCTCTCTCTCTCCCTCCCCTGTCTCTCTCTCCTTCCCAGTCTCCCTCCCCAGTCTCTCTCTCTCTCCCTCCCCAGTCTCTCGCTCTCTCCCTCCCAGTCTCTTTTCCTCTCCAATCTGTCTCTCTCTCCCCCAGTCTCTCTCTCCCTCCCCAGTCTCTCTCTCCCTCCCCAGTCTCTCCCTCCCCAGTCTCTCTCTCCCTCCCCAGTCTCTCTCTCCCTCCCCAGTCTCTCTCTCCCTCCCCAGTCTCTCGCTCTCTCCCTCCCAGTCTCTTTTCCTCTCCAATCTGTCTCTCTCTCCCCCAGTCTCTCTCTCCCTCCCCAGTCTCTCTCTCCCTCCCCAGTCTCTCTCTCCCTCCCCAGTCTCTCTCTCCCTCCCCAGTCTCTCCCTCCCCAGTCTCTCTCTCCCTCCCCAGTCTCTCTCTCCCTCCCCAGTCTCTCTCTCCCTCCCCAGTCTCTCTCTCCCTCCCCAGTCTCTCTCTCCCTCCCCAGTCTCTCTCTCCCTCCCCAGTCTCTCGCTCTCTCTCTCCCAGTCTCTCTTCCTCTCCAATCTCTCTCTCTCTCCTCCAGTCTCTCACTCCCCAGTCTCTCTCCCTTCCCAGTCTCTCTCCCTTCCCAGTCTCTCTCCCTTCCCAGTCTCTCTCTCCCTTCCCAGTCTCTCTCTCCCCCAGTCTCTCTCTCCCGCCCCAGTCTCCCTCTCCCACCCCAGTCCCTCTCGCCTCCAATTTCTCTAACTCCCCAGTCTCTCTCACCATTCTCTGTCTCTCTCTCCCTCCCCAGTCTCTCTTCCACTCCAATCTCTCTCTCTCCCCCAGTCTCCCGCTCCCGCCCCAGACCCTCTCGCCTCCAGTTTCTCTACCTACCTAGTCTCTCTCTGAACCTCTGTCTCTCTCTCCCTCCCCAGTCTCTCTTCATCTCCAATCTCTCTCTCTCTCACCCACTTTCTCTCCCTCACCTGTCATTCTCTCCCTCCCCAGTCTCTCTCCCTCTCCCTCCCCAGTCTCTCTTCCACTCCAATCTCGCTCTCCCTCCCCAGTCTCGCTCTCCCTCCCCAGTCTCGCTCTCCCTCCCCAGTCTCGCTCTCCCTCCCCAGTCTCGCTCTCCCTCCCCAGTCTCTTTCTCCCTCCCCAGTCTCCCTTTCTCTCTACCCAAGTCTCTCTCTCTCACTCATGTCTCTCTCTCCCTTCCCAGCCTCTCTCCCCTCCAGTCTAGCTCTCCCTCCCCAGTCTCTCTCTCCCTCCCCAGTCTCTCTCTCCCTCCCCAGTCTCTTCTCCCCCCCAGTCTTTCTCTCCCTCCCCTGTCTTTCTCTCTCTCCCCCAGTCTCTCTCTCTCCCTCCCCAGTCTCTCTCTCTCCCTCCCCAGTCTCTCTCTCCCACCCCAGTCTCTCCTCCTCTCCAATATTTCTCCCTCCCTTCCCAGTCTCTCTCTCCCTCCCCAGTCTCTCTCTCCCTCCTCAGTCTCTCTCTCCCTCCTCAGTCTCTCCTCCTCCCCAATATTTCTCTCTCTCCCCCAGTCTCTCACTCTCTCCTACTGTCTCTTTCACCCTCCCCAGTCTCTCTTCCTCCCCAGCCTCTTTCCCCTCAAGTCTCTCTCTCCCTCCCCAGTCTCTCTCTCCCTCCCCAGTCTCTCTCCCTCCCCAGTCTATCTTCCACTCCAATCTCTCTCTCTCTCCCCCAGTCTCTCTCCCTCCACAGTCTCTCGCTCTCTCTCTCCCAGTCCCTCTTCCTCTCCAATCTCTCTCTCTCTCCCCCAGTCTCTCACTCTCTCCTCCCGTCTCTTTCTCCCTCCCCAGTCTCTCTTCCTCCCCAGCCTCTCTCCCCTCCAGTTCCTCTCTCCCTCTCCCTCCCCAGTCTCTCTCCCTCCCCAGTCTCTCTCTCCCTCCCCAGTCTCTCTCCCTCCCCAGTCTATCTTCCACTCCAATCTCTCTCTCTCTCCCCCAGTCTCTCTCCCTCCCCAGTCTCTCGCTCTCTCTCTCCCAGTCCCTCTTCCTCTCCAATCTCTCTCTCTCTCCCCCAGTCTCTCTCTCCCTCCCCAGTCTCTCTCTCCCTCCCCAGTCTCTCTCTCCCTCTCCAGTCTCTCTCTCCCTCCCCAGTCTCTCTCTCCCTCCCCAGTCTCTCGCTCTCTCTCTCCCAGTCTCTCTTCCTCTCCAATCTCTCTCTCTCTCCTCCAGTCTCTCACTCCCCAATCTCTCTCCCTTCCCAGTCTCTCTACTTTCCCAGTCTCTCTCTCCCTCCCCAGTCTCCCTCCTGCCCCAGTCCCTCTCGCCTCCAATTTCTCTAACTCCCCAGTCTCTCTCTCACCCTTCTCTGTCTCTCTCTCCCTCCCCTGTCTCTCTCCCTCTCCAATCTCTCTCTCGCTCACCCACTTTCTCTCCCTCACCTGTCTTTCTCTCTCTCCCCAGTCTTTCTCTCACTCCCCAGTCTCTTTCCCTCCCTAGTCTCTCACTCTCTCCCTCACCTGTCTCTCTCTCCCCCCCCCCCAGTCTCTCGCTCCCTCCCCCAATCTCTCTCCCCTCCAGTCTCTTTCTCCCTCCCCAATCTCTCTCCCTCCCCAGTCTCCCTCTCTCTCCCTCCTCTATCTCTCTCTCTCTCCCTGGACTCTCACTCCCTCACCAGTCTGCCCCTCACTCCCCAGACTCTCTCTCCCTCCCCTGTCTTTCTTTCTCTCCCCAGTCACTCTCTCTCTACCCAGTCTCCCTCCCCAGTCTCTCTCTCTCCCGCCCCCTCTCTCTCTCCTGTCTCTTTATCCCTCCCCAGTCTCTCTCTCACTCCCTCCCCTGTCTTTCTCCCCCCACCGCCATTCTCTCACTCTCCCCCCCCCATTCTCTCACTCTCCCTCCCCAGTCTCTCTCTCCCTCCCCTGTCCCCCAGTCTCTTTCTCTCCCCAGTCTCACTCTCTCTCCCTCCCCAGTCTCTCTCTCACTCCCCAGTCTGTCTCTCTCTAACCCCCAGTCACGCTCTCTCTCCCCCAGTCTCGCTCTCCCTCCCCAGTCTCGCTCTCCCTCCCCAGTCTCGCTCTCCCTCCCCAGTCTCGCTCTCCCTCCCCAGTCTCGCTCTCCCTCCCCAGTCTCGCTCTCCCTCCCCAGTCTCGCTCTCCCTCCCCAGTCTCGCTCTCCCTCCCCAGTCACGCTCTCCCTCCCCAGTCTCGCTCTCCCTCCCCAGTCTCGCTCTCCCTCCCCAGTCTCGCTCTCCCTCCCCAGTCTCGCTCTCCCTCCCCAGTCTCGCTCTCCCTCCCCAGTCTCGCTCTCCCTCCCCAGTCTCGCTCTCCCTCCCCAGTCTCGCTCTCCCTCCCCAGTCTCGCTCTCCCTCCCCAGTCTCGCTCTCTCCCCTCCAGTCTCTCTCTCCCTTCCCTCTCTCTCTCCCTCCCCAGTCTCTCGCTCTCTCTCTCCCAGTCTCTCTTCCTCTCCAATCTCTCTCTCTCTCCCCCAGTCTCTCTCTCCCTCCCCAGTCTCTCTCTCACTCCCCAGTCTCTCTCTCCCTTCCCAGTCTCTCTCTCCCTCCCCAGTCTCTCTCTCCCTCCCCAGTCTCTCTCTCCCTCCCCAGTCTCTCTCTCCCTCCCCAGTCTCTCTCTCCCTCCCCAGTCTCTCTCTCCCTCCACAGCCTCTCTCTCCCTCCACAGCCTCTCTCCCTCCCCAGTCTCGCGCTGTCTCTCTCCCAGTCTCTCTTCCTCTCCAATCTCTCTCTCTCTCCCCCAGTCTCTCTCTCCCTCCCCAGTCTCTCTCTCCCTCTCCAGTCTCTCTCTCCCTCCCCAGTCTCTCTCTCCCTCCCCAGTCTCTCGCTCTCTCTCTCCCAGTCTCTCTTCCTCTCCAACCTCTCTCTCTCTCCTCCAGTCTCTCACTCCCCAATCTCTCTCCCTTCCCAGTCTCTCTCCCTTCCCAGTCTCTCTCTCCCGCCCCAGTCTCCCTCTCCCGCCCCAGTCCCTCTCGCCTCCAATTTCTCTAACTCCCCAGTCTCTCTCTCACCCTTCTCTGTCTCTCTCTCCCTCCCCAGTCTCTCTCCCTCTCCAATCTCTCTCTCGCTCACCCACTTTCTCTCGCTCACCTGACTTTCTCTCTCTCCCCAGTCTTTCTCTCACTCCCCAGTCTCTTTCCTTCCCTAGTCTCTCACTCTCTCCCTCACCTGTCTCTCTCTCCCCCACCCCCAGTCTCTCGCTCCCTCCCCCAATCTCTCTCCCCTCCAGTCTCTTTCTCCCTCCCCAATCTCTCTCCCTCCCCAGTCTCCCTCTCTCTCCCTCCTCTATCTCTCTCTCTCTCCCTGGACTCTCACTCCCTCACCAGTCTGCCCCTCACTCTCCAGACTCTCTCTCCCTCCCCTGTCTTTCTTTCTCTCCCCAGTCACTCTCTCTCTACCCAGTCTCCCTCCCCAGTCTCTCTCTCTCCCTCCCCTGTCTTTCTCCCCCCACCGCCATTCTCTCACTCTCCCTCCCCAGTCTCTCTCTCCCTCCCCTGTCCCCCAGTCTCTTTCTCTCCCCAGTCTCTCTCTCTCTCCTCCCCAGTCTCTCTCTCCCTCCCCTGTCCCCCAGTCTCTTTCTCTCCCCAGTCTCTCTCTCTCTCCCTCCCCAGTCTCTCTCTCCCTCCCCTGTCCCCCAGTTTCTTTCTCTCCCCCAGTCTCTTTCTCTCCCCCAGTCTCTCTCTCCCTCCCCAGTCTCTCTCTCCCTCCCCAGTCTCGCTCTCCCTCCCCAGTCTCGCTCTCCCTCCCCAGTCTCGCTCTCCCTCCCCAGTCTCGCTCTCCCTCCCCAGTCTCGCTCTCCCTCCCCAGTCTCGCTCTCCCTCCCCAGTCTCGCTCTCACTCCCCAGTCTCGCTCTCCCTACCCAGTCTCGCTCTCCCTCCCCAGACTCGCTCTCCCTCCCCAGTCTCGCTCTCCCTCCCCAGTCTCGCTCTCCCTCCCCAGTCTCGCTCTCCCTCCCCAGTCTCTCTCTCCCTCCCCAGTCTCGCTCTCCCTCCCCAGTCTCGCTCTCCCTCCCCAGTCTCGCTCTCCCTCCCCAGTCTCGCTCTCCCTCCCCAGTCTCGCTCTCCCTCCCCAGTCTCGCTCTCCCTCCCCAGTCTCGCTCTCCCTCCCCAGTCTCGCTCTCCCTCCCCAGTCTCGCTCTCCCTACCCAGTTTCTCTCCCCTCCAGTCTCTCTCTCCCTCCCCAGTCTCTCTCTCCCTCCCCTGTCTCTCGCTCTCTCTCTCCCAGTCTCTCTTCCTCTCCAATCTCTCTCTCTCTCCCCCAGTCTCTCCCTCCCCAGTCTCTCTTTCCCTCCCCAGTCTCTCGCTCTCTCCCAGTCTCTCTTCCTCTCCAATCTCTCTCTCCCTCCCCAGTCTCTCTCTCCCTCCCCAGTCTCTCTCTCCCTCTCCAGCCTCTCTCCCCTCCAGTCTCTCTCCCCTCCAGTCTCTCTCTCCCTTCCCTCTCTCTCTCCCTCCCCAGTCTCTCTCTCTCTCTCTCCCAGTCTCTCTTCCTCTCCAATCTCTCTCTCTCTCTCCCCCAGTCTCTCTCTCCCTCCCCAGTCTCTCTCTCCCTCCCCAGTCTCTCTCTCCCTTCCCAGTCTCTCTCTCCCTTCCCAGTCTCTCTCTCCCTTCCCAGTCTCTCTCTCCCTCCCCAGTCTCGCTCTCCCTCCCCAGTCTCGCTCTCCCTCCCCAGTCTCGCTCTCCCTCCCCAGTCTCGCTCTCCCTCCCCAGTCTCGCTCTCCCTCCCCAGTCTCGCTCTCCCTCCCCAGTCTCGCTCTCCCTACCCAGTTTCTCTCCCCTCCAGTCTCTCTCTCCCTCCCCAGTCTCTCTCTCCCTCCCCTGTCTCTCGCTCTCTCTCTCCCAGTCTCTCTTCCTCTCCAATCTCTCTCTCTCTCCCCCAGTCTCTCCCTCCCCAGTCTCTCTTTCCCTCCCCAGTCTCTCGCTCTCTCCCAGTCTCTCTTCCTCTCCAATCTCTCTCTCCCTCCCCAGTCTCTCTCTCCCTCCCCAGTCTCTCTCTCCCTCTCCAGCCTCTCTCCCCTCCAGTCTCTCTCCCCTCCAGTCTCTCTCTCCCTTCCCTCTCTCTCTCCCTCCCCAGTCTCTCTCTCTCTCTCTCCCAGTCTCTCTTCCTCTCCAATCTCTCTCTCTCTCTCCCCCAGTCTCTCTCTCCCTCCCCAGTCTCTCTCTCCCTCCCCAGTCTCTCTCTCCCTTCCCAGTCTCTCTCTCCCTTCCCAGTCTCTCTCTCCCTTCCCAGTCTCTCTCTCCCTCCCCAGTCTCTCGCTCTCTCTCCCAGTCTCTATTCCTCTCCAATCTCTCTCTCTCTCACCCACTTTCTCTCCCTCACCTGTCATTCTCTCTCTCCCCAGTCTCTTTCTCACTCCCCAGTCTCTTTCTCTCCCTAGTCTCTCACTTTCTCCCTGCCCTGTCTCTCTCTCCCCCCCATTCTCTCGCTCCCTCCCCAATCTCTCTCCCCTCCAGTCTCTTTCTCCCTCCCCTGTCTCTCTCTCTCCCCAGTCTGTCACTCTCTCCCTCCCCTGTCTCTCTCTCTCCCTGGACTCTCACTCCCTCACCAGTCTGCCCCTCACTTCCCAGACTCTCTCTCCCTCCCCTCTATTTCTCTCTCTCCCCCAGTCTCTCTCTCTCTACCCAGTCTCCCTCCCCAGTCTCTCTCTCTCCCGCCCCCCCTCTCTCTCCTCTGTCTCTTTCTCCCTCCCCAGTCTCTCTCTCTCTCCCTCCCCTGTCTCTCTCCCCCCCATCCATTCTTTCTTTCTTCCACCCCAGTCTCTCTCTCCCTCCCCTGTCTCTCTCTCTCTCACCCAGTCTCTCTCTCTCTCTCCCCGTCTCTCTCTCTCCCTCCCCAGTCTCTCTCTCTCTCTCCCTCCCCAGTCTCTCTCTCTCTCCCCCCCCCCCCAAGTCTCACTCTCTCCCTCCCCAGTCTCTCTCTCCCTCCAGTCTCTCTCTCCCTCCAGTCTCTCCCTCCCCAGTCTCTCGCTCTCTCTCTCCCAGTCTCTCTTCCTCTCCAATCTCTCTCTCTCTCTCCCCCACTCTCTCTCTCCCTCCCCAGTCTCTCTCTCTCCCCGTCTCTCTCTCTCTCCCTCCCCAGTCTCTCTCTCTCTCTCCCTCCCCAGTCTCTCTCTCTCCCCCCCCCAAGTCTCGCTCTCTCCCTCCCCAGTCTCTCTCTCCCTCCAGTCTCTCTCTCCCTTCCCTCTCACTCTCCCTCCCCAGTCTCTCGCTCTCTCTCTCCCAGTCTCTCTTCCTCTCCAATCTCTCTCTCTCTCCCCCAGTCTCTCTCTCCCTCCCCAGTCTCTCTCTCTCCCCATCTCTCTCTCTCTCCCTCACCTGTCTCTCTCTCTCCCCCCCCCCCCAAGTCTCGCTCTCTCCCTTCCCAGTCTCTCTCTCCCTCCCTTGTCTCTCTCTCTCCCCCAGTCTCCCTCTCCCTCCCCAGTCTCCCTCTCCCTTCCAGTCTCGCTCTCCCTTCCAGTCTCGCTCTCCCTCCCCAGTCTCGCTCTCCCTCCCCAGTCTCGCTCTCCCTCCCCAGTCTCGCTCTCCCTCCCCAGTCTCGCTCTCCCTCCCCAGTCTCGCTCTCCCTCCCCAGTCTCGCTCTCCCTCCCCAGTCTCGCTCTCCCTCCCCAGTCTCGCTCTCCCTCCCCAGTCTCTCGCTCTCCCTCCCCAGTCTCTCGCTCTCTCCCTCCCAGTCTCTCGCTCTCTCCCTCCCAGTCTCTCTTCCTCTCCAATCTGTCTCTCTCTCCTCCAATCTCTCACTCCCCAGTCTCTCTCCCTTGCCAGTCTATCTCTCCCTCCCCAGTCTCTCTCCCTCCCCAGTCTCTCTTCCACTCCAATCTCTCTCTCTCCCCAGTCTCTCTTCCACTCCAATCTCTCTCTCCCCAGTCTCTCTCTCCTGCCCCAGTCTCCCTCTCCCGCCCCAGTCCCTCTCGCCTCCAGTTTCTCTACCTCCCCAGTCTCTCTCTCATCCACCTCTGTCTCTCTCTCCTTCCCCAGTCTCTCTTCCTCTCCAATCTCTCTCTCTCTCACCCACTTTCTCTACCTCACCTGTCTTTCTCTCTCTCCCCAGTCTCTCTCTCACTCCCCAGTCTCGCTCTCCCTCCCCAGTCTCGCTCTCCCTCCCCAGTCTCGCTCTCCCTCCCCAGTCTCGCTCTCCCTCTCCAGTCTTGCTCTCCCTCTCCAGTCTCGCTCTCCCTCTCCAGTCTCTCACCCCTCCAGTCTCTCTCTCCCTCCCCAGTCTCTTGCTGTCTCCCTCCAAGTCTCTCTTCCTCTCCAGTCTGTCTCTCCTCCAGTCTCTCACTTCCCAGTCTCTCTCCCTTCCCAGTCTCTCTCTCCCTCCCCAGTCTCTCTCCCTCCCCAGTCTCTCTCCCTCCCCAGTCTCTCTTCCACTCCAATCTCTCTCTCTCCCCCAGTCTCTCTCTCCCTCCCCAGTCTCTCTCTCCCGCCCCAGTCTCCCTCAACCTCCCAGTCTCTCTCCCCTCCAGTTGCTCTACCTCCCCAGTCTCTCTCTCTCTCCCTCCCCTTTCTCTCTCTCTTCCCCACTCTCTCTCTCCCTCCCCTGTCTTTCTCTCTCCCCCAGTCTCACTCTCCCTCCCCACTCTCTCTTCTCCCCAGTCTCTCTCCCCTCCAGTTGCTTTACCTCCCCAGTCTCTCTCTCTCTCTCCCTCCCCTCTCTCTCTCTCTCTTCTCCACTCTCTCTCTCTCTCTCCCCTGTCTTTCTCTCTCCCCCAGTCTCATTCTCCCTCCCCACTCTCTCTTCTCCCCAGTCTCTCTCCCCTCCAGTTGTTCTACCTCCCCAGTCTCTTTCTCTCTCCCTCCTCTGTCTCTCTCTCTCTCCCCCAGTCTATCTCTCCATCCCCCCCATTTTTCTCTCTCACCCAGTCTCTCTCTCTCTGTTATATATGCATGCTTGTTTGTTGTGTGATGTTTGTAACACTATGTACACTGCAGGTAACGCCATATAAAAGGAAGCTCACAGCTTGGTGTCCTCATTCGAGGAGCTGCAAATAAAGGACTACAGTCTATACTGTTTAAGTACCATACACCACAACTGGCGACGAGGATACGAGGTCATGAACTACATGCTCAGCATGTCGAATCTCTGCAACTTTCAGCAATTTACCAAGGGGGAAGATAGTGATGCTTTTGTAGAAAGATTGGAACATTTCTTTATAGCCCACGACCTGGATTGGGACACACCGGCTACACAACCGAACAAGCGCAGGGCCATCCTGCTTAGCAGTTGTGGGCCCACCATCCATTGTCTAGTCAGGGACTTGCTAGCCCCAGCGAAGTCAACCACCAAAAGCTATGAGGAACTTGTAACACTTATACAGGAGCAACTAAAACCGAAAGAAAGCATCCTCACAGCCAGGCACCGGTTCTACACTTACCGGCGACCCGAAGGCCAAGAAATTACTAAGTATGCTGCACACTTAAGAAGATTAGCTGCACCGTGTGATTTTGGAGACCACCTTAATGAAGCACTAAGGGACATATTTGTAATTGGAATTGGCCACGAGGGCCTCCTGCACAAGTTGCTCTCTACCGACATCACGGTCACCCTGCAGAAAGCAATTCAAGTGAGCCAGGCCTACATGGTTTCGGAAGGTGACTCCAGCCAAATACTGACCCAGGACTCTAAACCAGTGAGCGCAGTGCACTGCATGGATACTTCGAAAGGCAGGAAGGCTGCCCCGAGTCTAGCAACCCTGAGTCCGCCTCATGGGGCAAACCGGATGGTCCCGTGCTGGTGCTGTGGAGGAAACCACAGGGCCCACCAGTGCCGCTACAAAGACTATGCATGCAAAGGCTGCAAAGAGAAAGGGCACCTTCAAAAAACGTGCAGAAAAAGCTGTACCTACCGCATCTCTGATGAGTTGGCTGATCACCGGGGCTCCAACACAGATGAAGGTGAAGCTGCTCAAACCCTGGAACAAGAGTATGGAATTTATACCTACTCCACCGAAAGTTCTCCGTAGACGATGGAAGTAGACATCGACGGGGTCCCAATTTCTATGGAGATCGACACGGGGCGAGCCAGCCTTTGATGAGCCAAGCGACCTTTGAAAAACTTTGGATAAATCCCGCCAATCGACCAAAACTGCATCCTGTCCAAGCGAAGCTGCTCACCTATACCAAAGGTAAAATCCCGGTCATTGGCAGCGTGGACGTCCAGGTTTCCCAGGGTGGCGTGTTGAACAAACTCCCCCTGTGGATCATAGCCGGCGACGGTCCCACGCTGCTGGGAAGGAATTGGATAAACCCGGTCCAAGTCGGTCGAAGCAGCAACGGCCTCCGGGCTCCAGAAATTGACAGCAAACATGGATCCATTGCTGCATCCAGAGATCCCACCGTCCAGCTCGACTGCGCGGCGACGACTCCACAACATCATGGCGAAATCTCCAGGACCGAAAATCCAAACTCCACTTTCTGGGCCGGGGCAGGACTCCAAGAGGTGAACATCATCGAAAGAAGTGGATTCCCAATGTCCAAGGCTGAACCTGTGGAAGAAAAGACCACCATAGCCTACCTGGAGGAGAGCCAGAAGATGGTGTCCGCACCACGAGGAGAAGAACCTGCAATCAGAATGGCCGCGGCCGTACCACGAGGGGCAGTGTCGGAGGAGCGACACGTGGCACCAAACGGCCAATCAGATTGGAAGGCTCCCTTAAAGGAGACCGGTAACCAAAAAAATGTAAAGGGACAGTTTCAACTAAATGAGGACAAGGACTTTAAAGCTAAAGATGCAATAAAAGGGTGCAAGTATGATTATCTATGCAATGTAACCATGAATTGTGATGCTGGTGTAACTAATGTGACGAATGAGATGAATGCTTGTGTAAGTAAGGTTAAGAACAAGTTTGTTACGTTTGATGATTATGACAGAGAGTTTGAAATGCCTAATGTAACCATGTCTGGTGAGACCACGACACCCAAAAGTGATGCAAATGCTGTAATTTATAATGTAAGCTCGACTATGTGTGATCAGAGCCAAGGTGTCATGTAAACAGGTAAGACACTGCTAAAGGACAATGGGTTCTACAGGGACCATGCTAATGCTAGAGGAATCTCCCTATGGAGACCCCCAGGTCCAGCATGGCTTCCAGATAGCCTGGACCTTTGGAACAAATGTGATGCCCCAGGAAGGACACACACACACCCAGTGGGAGCAGACCCACTACAGGGACAGTGGTCAATGGGCAGCACAGCCACCACCAATGGCAACCAGCCCCAGACCAGCCCGACACCCCCTGGCCACCAGGGCCAACACCAGGAGCGAGAGGTCAATACCCTCCAGCTTCCCTGGCAAATCCTGGGATGACCTGACCCTCATCCCACTTGAAGGACAAGGAGCCCACCCAGTCCTATGGCCCTGCCCATCACAACACAAATGCCCACATCACAGTGTATGCACCCTACCTACTGCTGCTGTGGCTACCTCTCTGAGGGATCCCACAACAGTGACACCCACTTGGTCTGTGTGTGAGGTTGGGGGGGAAACATATGAGGCAGCCTCAAGCACAGGGATCACACCTGGCAGCCGCACAACCCTCACCACAACCTCCCACAGCCCACTACTGATCACCTCCCCAGGTCATGACAATAAGGATATTAAAAATGCATAGGGGGGCATGTTGTTATATATGCATGCTTGTTTGTTGTGTGACACACACACTGCAGGTAACCCAGTATAAAAGGAAGCTCACAGCTTGGTATCCTCACTCGAGGAGCTGCAAATAAAGGACTACAATCGGCACAGTTTAAATATCATACCCTGCCTCATAGAAACATAGAAACAAAGAAAATAAGTGCAGGAGTAGGCCATTCGGTCCTTCGAGCCTGCACCTCCAGTCAATAAGATCATGGCTGATCATTCTTCAGTACCCCTTTCCTGCTTTCTCTCCATACCCCTTGATCCCCTTAGCCATAAGGGCCACATCTAACTCCCTCTTGAATATATCCAATGAACTGGCCTCAACAACTCTCTTCGGTAGGGAATTCCACAGGTTAACAATTCTCTGAGTGAAGAAGTTTCTCCTCATCTCAGTCCTAAATGGCCTACCCCTTATCCTAAGACTATGTCCCCGGTTCTGGACTTCCCCAACATCGGGAACGTTCTTCCCGCATCTAACCTGTCCCGTCCCGTCAGAATCTTATACGTTTCTATGAGATCCCCTATCATCCTTCTAAACTCCAGTGAATACAGGCCCAATTGATCCAGTCTCTCCTCATATGACAGCCCAGCCATCCCTGGAATCAGTCTGGTGAACCTTCGCTGCACTCTCCCAATAGCAAGAACGTCCTTCCTCAGACTAGGAGACCAAAACTGAACAAAATATTCCAGGTGAGGCCTCACTAAGGCCCTGTACAACTGCATTAAGACCTCCCTGCTCCTATACGCAAATCCCCTAGCTATGAAGGCCAACATACCATTTGCCTTCTTTACCGCCTGCTGTACCTACGTGCCCACTTTCAGTGACTGATGAACCATGACACCCAAGTCTCATTGCACCTCCCCTTTTCCTAATCTGCCGCCATTCAGATAATATTCTGTCTTTGTGTTTTTGCCCCCAAAATGGATAACCTCACATTTATCCACATTATACTGCATCTGCCATGCATTTGCCCATTCACCTAACCGGTCCAAGTCATTCTGCAGCCTCTTAGCGTCCTCCTCACAACTCACACCGTCTCCCAGTTTAGTGTCATCCGCAAACTTGGAGATATTACACTCTATTCCTTCATCTAAATCATTAATGTATATTGTAAATAGCTGGGGTCCCAGCACTGAGCCCTGCGGCACTCCACTAGTCATTGCCTGCCATTCTGAAAAGGACCCGTTTATCCCAACCCTCTGCTTCCTGTCTGCCAACCAATTCTCTATCCACGCCAGTACATTACCCCTGATACCATGCGCTTTGATTTTACACACCAATCTCTTGTATGGGACCTTGTCAAAAGCCTTTTGAAAGTCCAAATACACCACATCCACTGGTTCTCCCTTGTCCACTCTGCTAGTTACATCCTCAAAAAATTCCAGAACATTTGTCAAGCATGATTTCCCTTTCATAAATCTATGCTGACTTGGTCCAATCCTGTCATTGCTTTCCAAATGTCACTGCTTTCCAAGTGGAGTCATTACTAAAGGTGCCTACATACAACACACTCTCCCTCCCCAGTCTCTCTTCCCCCCCCCCCCCAGTCACTCTTCCTCTCCAATCTCTCTCTCTCCCCCAGTCTCTCCGTCCCCAGTCTCTCTCCCTCTCTCCCGTCCCTGTCTCCCTCTCTCCCTCAGTCGCTCCCTCCCTCCCCTGTCTCTCTCTCCCTCTCTCTCTCTCTCCCCCAGTCTCTCTCTCCCTCCCAGTCTCCCTCTCCCTCCCCAGTCTCTTTCCCTTCCCCAGTCTCCCACTCTCTCCCCCAGTCTCTCTCTCCCTCCCCAGTCACTCTCTCTCCCTCCCCGCCTCTCTCTCACTCCCCCAGTCTCTCTCCCTCCCCAGTCTCTCTTCCTCTCCAATCACATTCTCTCTCTCTCTCCCAGTCTCTCTCTCTCTCCCCAGTCTCTCTCTTCCTCACCTGTCTTTCTCTCTCTCCCCAAGTCTCAAATCTCCCTCCCCTATCTCTCTCTCTCCCCCAGTCTCTCCCGCCCTCCCCACTCTCTCTCTCTACCTCCCCAGTCGCTCTCTCTCTCTCTCTCTCTCCCTTGTCTCCCTTATCTCCCTCTCTCCCTCCCCAGTCTCTCTCTCCCTCCCTCCCCTTCTCTCTCTCTCTCCCTCCCCTTCTCTCTCTCCCTCCCTCCCCTTCTCTCTCTCCCTCCCTCCCCTTCTCTCTCTCCCTCCCCAGTCTCTCTTCCTCTCCAATCTGTCTCTCTCTCTTCCCCAGTCTCTCTTTCCCCCAGTCTCTTTCTCCCTCCCCAGTCTCTCTCTCTCTCCAGCCCCAGTCTCTCTTCCTCTCCAATCTGTCTCTCTCCCTCCCCTTTCTCTCTCCCTCCCTCCCCTTCTCTCTCTCCCTCCCCAGTCTCTCTTCCTCTCCAATCTGTCTCTCTCTCTCCCCCAGTCTCTCTCTCTCCCGCAGTCTCTCTCACTCCCCAGTCTCTCTCTCCCCCAGTCTCTCTCTCCCTCCCCATTCTCTGTCTCTCTTCCGCCACAGTCTCTCTTCCTTTCCAATCTCTCTCTTTTTCCCCCAGTCTCTCTCTCTCCCTCCCCAGTCTCCCTCTCTCTCTACCCCAGTCTCTCTCTCTCACTCATGTCTCTCTCTCCCTCCCCAGCCTCTCTCTCCTGCAGTCTCTCTCTCCCTCCCCAGTCTCTCCCTCCCAAGTCTCTCTCTCCCTCCCCAGTCTCTCTCTCCCTCCCCAGACTCTCCTCCTCTCCAATATTTATCTCTCTCCCCCAGTCTCTGTATCCCTCCCCTGTCTTTCTCTCTCTCCCCCAGTCTCTCTCACGCTCCCCAGACTCTCTCCCTCCGCAGTCTCTCTCTCTCTCTCTCCCCCAGTCTCTCACTCTCTCCTCCCGTCTCTTTCTCCCTCCCCAGTCTCTCTCCCCGCAGTCTCTCTCCCCGCAGTCTCTCTCCCCTCCAGTCTCTCTCTCCTTCCCCAGTTTCTCTCCCCTCCAGTCTCTCTCTCTCTCCCTCCCCAGTCTCTCTCTCTCCCTCCCCTTCTCTCTCTCTCTCCCTCCCCAGTCTCTCTCTCCCTCCCCAGTCTCTCTCCCCTCCAGTCTCTCTTTCTCTCCGTAATCTCTCTCCCTGTCCCTCTGCTGTCTCTCTCTCTGCCCCCTCCCCAGTCTCTCTCTCTCTCCCTCCCCAGCCTCTCACCACCTCTGATTTTTTTCTCTCCCACAGATGTCCATGAAAATATTCGTGTTGATAATGACAGCAATATTTTAGGCAAAAGTCTAAATCAGCAAAGCAACGTGGTCGGCACTTGCTCCAGGCTCCTCACGATACAGGTTTTGGTTCGAGGAATCTGCACATGCGTGGGATGGAGTGGAGTGGGGTGGGGCGAAGTCCAGCGCGGTCCTGCGCAGAAGGACACACAAAAAACTGTTGCAAATAATCACTCTGTTTTTTAAATTCATTCACGCAATATAGGTGTCGTGGCCAGCATTTATTGCCCATCCCTAATTGCGCTTGAGAAGGTGGTGGTGAGCCGCCTTCTTGAACCACTGCAGTCTGTGTGGTGATACTTCTTTGTAATGGTTGAGCACAACCGAGTGGCTTACTAGGCCATTTCAGAGGGCAGTTAAGAGTCAACCACATTGCCGTGGATCTGGAGTCACATATAGGCCCAGACTGGGTAAGGGCGACAGATTTCCTTCCCTAAAGGACATTAGTGAACCAGATGGGTTTTTTCAACAAAATGGTAGTTTCACATACTATTACTGATCATAGCTTTTTATTCCAGGTTAATTTAATTAACAGAATTTCAATTCCCTAGCTGTCAAGGGGGGATTTGTACTCTTGTCTTTGGATCATTAGTCCAGGCCTCTGGATTACTAATCCCAGTAACATAATCATTAGGCTACTGTACCCCAGATGCATTGCAACATTATTTTTGAAGGTTACTTTTCTCTCTTCTGAAAGGGCCCAATTTTCCCCAACCCCTTTTTTCGGTGCACTTACCTTAAATGAGCCGACTTTGCCGCTGGAAACGGCTCCAAAAAAAAGTGGCTCCATCCTGCCCGCCCTGCCGAGTCTCCGGTGTCTCAGCGTGGTGTAGATAGTGAAGTGGGGGGCGGAGCAATAGCCCAGTGCAGAAAGCACTGCCGGCAGCTGCGTGCATGCGCAGTGAAGTCTGCGTGCATGCTTCTCGCCCTCCCAGTGTTTCCTGTGGGCTGTGAGCAGGACCCGATGCTCGCAGCCCCTATCCCCAGCCCAAGGAACGCCCCGATGTTCGTTGCACCCTATCCCCGGCCGAGTGGCCTCCCGCACCAGCCGGCCGGCCCGCTGACTTCCCGGGCCGAGGTAGGACTTCAGTTTTATTTTTTATTTATTGATGGTTGTGCTTTGTTTAGTGAGGAGAGTTTTGATTGGGGCGGGGGGGGCGCGGGGGAGGAAGAGAGTATTGCAGGCGGCGGTGGGGAGAAAGAGTGTTTTGATGTGGGGGGGGGGTAGAAAGAGTGTTTTGATGGTGGGGGTGTGGGGGGTGACTTAAAAAAAAAACTTGATTCTGGCATAAAGGTAGGACTTCTATTTTTGATTTGTTATTGATTGATTGCTTATTACTTTTTGTGGTTTGTTTAGTGCTTTGTAAGTCTTGGTGCAGGTCCTCTCAGCTTCCTTGTATTTTTTATTTGTTATTGAATGATTATTTTGGTGCTTTGTTTAGTGCTTTGTAAGTCTTGGTGCTTTAAATTTACTAACCTGCGCCGAATTCTTAACTGCCCGCAATGTTTTTCAGAGCTGGCCACATACGCTGACCTAAGTCAATTGGAGTAAATTTTAGCTGGCCAAAGTGGCATAAATGGCCAAAACTGGCATAAGTGCCTGAGAACGCCCCCTTTTGAAAAAAAAACTGAATTAAAAAGAATCGTACCGAACTGGAGCAAATTTTTTGGGGAAAATGGCATTTTTTAACTTACGCCAGAAAATCCAACTTACTCCCAAAAAATTGATGCAAGTCATGGCCAACATTGAGCCCTTAGTCTCCGTCTTGTCATTGAGTGGGCAAACAACTTGTCGCAGGTTTCTGTGACTGGCCATTAGGAGGCGGGCAAGAGTTGAGCACATAATCGAGGCTGACATACCCAGTGCAGTGCCGAGGGAGTGCTGCACTGTTGGAGGTGCTATCTTTCGGATGAGACGTTAAACCGAGGCCCTGTCTGCTCTCTCAAGTGGACATAAACGATCCCACGGCACTTTTTCGAAGAACAGCAGGGGAGTTCTCCCCCGGTGTCCTGCCGAATAATTGTCCCTCAACCAACATCACTAAAAACAGATGATCTGGTTGCTGTTCGTGGGAGCTAGCTGTCTGCAAATTGGCTGCCGCGCTTCCTATACTTACATAGTGACTACGCTTCAACAGTACTTCAGTGGCTGTAAAACACTTTGAGTCATCCTGAGGTGGTGAAAGGTGCTATAGAATAGTCTTCCTTAATGCCCCAATTCTCTTTCACTCTCTCTTCCCAGGGGTTAGAAGTCTAACCTCCTCCAAATGACCCAGTCAAGATCAGGGACTCACTTTAGCCTGGGACGATGGTGTACAATGGGTGATGTCGAATTATCCTCCCATTAGACATCACACCTGATTTTCTTTTCTATTGAAGTTATTGGAAGGGGTAACCAGGTGAGGTGTAAATTGGACGACCAATTTGACATCACCCATTGTACACCGTTGCCCAGTGTTAAAATGACATGGCCCCCATGTGTGGATATAGGGGCACAAGCCAGTGATTTTCCACTCTGTAGCCCAGTACAACAACAGGCTTTGATATTATTTTTTTAAACTCTAGCGATCTTAATTTTGGATATGGCTCACAAATTTACAAATGTATTGGTTGGACATTATCACCACAACAGGGAGTCTACAGGCAGCTGAAACTCCTGGACAAGCCGATCATGTGACCTGGTTGGCTGCTTTTAATGCGATGCACATTTTTCTGATGTGTTTGAAATTTTTTTAAAAACCCACACAAAACTGAAATAAAGATGACAAAATTGCAGCAATGGAACCGATCAGCAATACAATGTTGCCATTGCGTCAACAAGTCCTCCTCACATTATAAATGAGATTTCGTCCGCCGCGAGCATGAGAAAACCAAGCGCAGACAGCAGAAGGAGCATGCGGCAAACCAGTCCCACCCACCCTTTCCTTCAACCACTGTCTGCCCCACCTGTGACAGAGACTGTAATTCCTACTGATACGTCCTTACTACACAGTATAAATGCACACAAGGCCCATGCTTGAGAGAAGGTCAGTCTGTGATCTGTCCTTTATTCCTTAGCACTCAAGTGATGAAGATGGGTGGAGCTTCCCCTTTCATACCTGAAGGTCCAGGTTAGGAGTGTCTCCCACCTAGTGGTCATTGTTCTCACGGTGTACAACTTAGGTCAGTTTATACATGGGTTACAATGCTGGTTGAATACATGACATCACCTCCCCCCGCAAAGTCTTATTGGGATCACAGGTTGAGTCTCTCTGGTGGTTTACGCTCCCTTGTAGAGTGCCTGAGTTGGGGCTCCGGTTGTTGGGCGCTGGCCTGAGTGTCTGCTGTTTGCAGTGCATCAGGCCTGTCCGGACTGCCCAAAGTGACTGGGCTCTCCTCCCTTTGGTTCCGGTGTTCGGTCACCTGTGGTGGAGTGAACTCTATATCGTGTTCTTCCTCTGCTTCTTCTATGGGGTTGCTGAACCTCCTTTTTGTTTGACCCACATGTTTGCGGCAGATTTGTCCATTGGTAAGTTTAACTACCAGAATCCTATTTCCCTCTTTGAGCCATGTGAGCCATTTGGGCCCTGCAGCGTAGTTGAGGACAAAAACAGGATCATTTACATCAATACATCGCGCCCTCGCATTCCTGTCATGGTAGTGATATTGTGACTGGCGCCTGCTCGCGACAATTTCTTTCATGGTGGGGTGTATAAGGGATAATCAGGTTTTGAGCGTCCTTTTCATTAGTAGCTCTGCGGGTGGAACCCCTGTGAGCGAGTGTGGTCAGGATCTATTGGCCAACAGGAGGCGTGATAAGCGGGTTTGTAGGGAACCCCCTTGGAATCTGAGCATCCCCTGTTTGATTATCTGCACTGGTCGTTCTGCCTGGCCGTTTGAGGCCGGCTTGAACGGTGCCGTTCTAACATGGTTAATTCCATTGCCTGCCATGAAGTCCTGGAATTCAGTGCTTGTGAAGCACGGGCCATTGTCGCTGACCAAGATGTCCGGTAGACCGTGGGCGGCGAACATTGCCCGTAGACTTTCTACCGTGGCAGAGGATGTGCTTGAATTTAAAATGTCACACTCGATCCATTTGGAGTAGGCGTCTACTACAACCAAAAAAATATTCCCCATGAAAGGACCTGCGTAGTCCACATGGATGCGTGACCAAGGCTTGGCGGGCCATGGCCAGGGGCTAAGGGGGGCTTCCCTGGGCGCATGGCCCAGCTGGGCACACGTGTTGCACCTGCGAACACAAAGTTCCAGATCTGCGTCTATCCCTGGCCACCAAACGTGTAACCTGGCAATTGCCTTCATCGTGACAATGTCCGGGTGCCCATTGTGGAGTTCTCTGATGAACACCTCTCTGCCCATCTGGGGCATGACTACGCGGTTTCCCTACAGTAGGCAATCGGCCTGAATCGAGAGTTCATCCTTGCGCCTGTGAAATGGTTTAAATTTCTCAGGGCATGCCCTGTACGTGGCTGCCCAGTCCCCATTCAGGACACATTTCTTGACTAGAGACAACAGCGGGTCTCTATTTGTCCAGACTTTAATCTGATGGGCTGTCACGGGTGAGCCTTCACTTCCGAAAGCTTCAACAGCCATGACCATCTCAGCACCATGCTCGGTAGCTCCCTCAGTGGTGGCTAGTGGGAGCCTACTGAGTACATCGGCGCAGTTTTCGGTGCCCGGTCTGTGGCAAATTGTGTAGTCATAGGCAGCTAACGTGAGTGCCCACCTCTGTATGCGGGCCGATGCGTTTGCATTTATGGCCTTGTTGTCGGCAAAAAGGGACGTTAGGGATTTGTGATCTGTCTCTAGCTCAAATTTCCTGCCAAACAGGTACTGGTACATTTTCTTTACCGCATATACACATGCGAGCGCCTCCTTTTCTACCATCCCGTAGCCCCTTTCTGCCTGGGACAGACTCCTGGAGGCATAAGCTACCGGCTGTAACTGACCCTTGGCATTGACATGCTGCAACACACACCCGACACCATAGGACGACGCATCGCACGTTAACACAAGTTTCTTACATGGGTCATATAGCGTTAACAGATTGTTGGAACATAACAAATTGCATGCTCTATTAAAAGCCCTTCCCTGGCTGTCCCCCCAGACCCATTCGCGACCTTTGCGTAGGAGCACGTGTAGCGGCTCTAGCAGCTGGCTGTATGTTTCACTTTCTAGCCTCAGCCCTCATTGTGTCCCTGGTTACCATGGCAACCCGATCTTTTTGGCGCCGATCAAGGCTCCATCCTCAAAACTAAACGACAGGCTAGGCGGCACCAAAATGAAGAAATCAAACGGGGAAACTTGGAAGATTTTTTTTGCCATACTTGGGCACCCCAAAAAATGTGCGTAACTTTTCAAGTATGCCAAAAAACAGCTTTGGGGAAAATTGAGCCCAATAAGATGACCACGAACAGAATAAAAAGCTGAAAGCATTGAATACATGACATGAAATGCTTGGAATTCACTGCAAGTCCATCCAAAATCTTAAGCAGCAGAAAGACAGAGTAATGTTTTGAGGGTGGACCCTTTGTGAATTTGGAGGGAGGCCCACACTAGAAACGTGGGCCTACCCTTTCTCTTTACAGAAGACATTTTCTGGATTTTTGGGGGTAATATTGTACGGTTATTTACCTTCCTCGATATCGAGAAAAATATCTTTCTGGAGACTCCTCTTCTTCACCATCCCTTTGTAATTCCATATAACCTCACATCGATAATAAGTGCTGTCGTCATTCACCAAATCACTGATCAGTAAAGACATGTTGGCCTGGAACAATGGATTCATCCTGACACGACTTGCATACTGTTGTGCTGTTATGTTAAGTTGAGCACCATTAGTATAAACCAGTGTCTCCCTCGGCATGTACTTCTGCCAGCTAATGTTGATTATCTCCAATAGGTTTTCGTTGAAGCCGCTCAGTTCACATGGGAGCAAGGCAGACCTTCCTTTGACACCTTTTGTCTCCATGACGCTGTCTAACTTCAAGCGACAGCCACCTGCGGACAAAATGGATAAAAACAGAACAGAATATCTTCAGTAAAACTGAAATCTGTTAATCCTTTGCCATACAGAGCAATGTTTACAGCTTTCAAGTTCATCATCTGTGCCTTGTAACGTTGGCAAAGTGACTTGCCAGAGATTAACGGGACAATTTTCAGAGTCTGTTTTTGTTGGCTGGAGCCTCACCTGATGTCCGTGCGTATCGGGAAATGGCGGGGTCCTGTGCAGCTCAGGAAGCCCGGCACCATCTGGGACAAAGCAGCCCGCTTGACCGGCAGCCCATCCACCACCTCCCAAACCCACGACCTCCACCAACTAAAAGGACAACTAAGTAGGTGCATGGGAACAGCATCACCTCCAATTCCCCATCCAAGTCACACACTTAGATATATATCGCCGTTCCTTCTTCGTCGCTGGTCAAAATCCTGGAACTCCCCACCTCACAGCACTGTGGGAGCACCTTCACCACACGGACTACAGCGGTTCAAGGCGGCAGCTCACCACCACCTTCTCAAGGGCAATTAGGGATGGGCAATAAATGCTGGCCTTGCCAGTGATGAACATATTCTAAGAATTTTTTTTTAATGTGTGCAACCAGTGGGTGAGGTTCTGAAGTGTAGTCACTGTTGTAATGTAGGATACGTAGAAGTCAATTTGTGCACAGCAGACCCCCACACACAGCAATGTGAGAATGACCAGATAATCTGTTTTTTGTTATGTTGATTGAGGGATAAATATTGGCCCCAGGACACCGGGGATAACTCCCCTGCTCTTCTTCAAAATAGTGCCACGGGATGTTTTACGTCCACCTGAGGGAGCAGACGGGGCCTCGGTTTAACGCCTCATCCAAAAGTCATCACCTCCAACAGTGCAGCACTCCCTCAGCACTGCACTGGAGCATCAGCCTCGATTTTATTGTGCTCAAGTTGCTGGAGTATGACTTGATCCCACAACTTTCTGACCCAGAGGAGAGAGTGCTATCCGATGAGCCACAGCTGATACCTTTGCTGCAGGAAGACATCATGGTGAGTCTTCACAGGGACTGGAAGTGTTACATGAATAAATCCAAAGCCTTGATGGTATGAAGACTGGATAAGAAGGCTTTACTCCCAAGGGGACCTGATGATACTATCTGCTTATGTGTTGTGCTGAGATCTACAAGATCACGAGCCAAAGACCTGCCACAGCTGACATTTGTACTGGTATCTAGGTTGCAGCCAATTCACCCACCGAGTACCTGACAGAAGGATTGGTTTCAATTAATGCTTTGCCATGGCTTATAATGGAAAATGTGATAATAAATAAACAGTTGATTGTTTTTTTATAACCTGTCCCAATTTTTCTTTTAATGCGTATTTCTCGTTCAGCATTTCCACTGAAGTTCCCCTAAGTAAATATTGCTGCTACAATCTGATTCTGCAAAATTGTATGACGTGAGTTAATAATTCCCCCAGTTTAAGTAATCATCTTGGTTCTGACAAAAGTTCAGCGACCTGAAACGTTAACTCTGTTTCTCTTTCCACAGATGCTGCCTGACCTGCTGAGCATTTCCACCATTTCAGATTTCCAGCATCCGCAGTATTTCGATTTTGTTTAAGTAATCTTATTGGATTAAACATGATATTGTGTTGTACCGCCACTGACTGTGGATTGATGGAATATTAAACTCAGATCAGAGCTTTTACAGGTAAAACTGTTAAATATCTACCTACGTGAAAAAAGTGAACCTTGATCAAAATTCAGTAATATTAAGACCGCTGTAATAGTTCAATGTAAATGAGAAATGTCTGTAATGGGTTAATTACACAGTAACTTCTCCAGCAGTTCTGAGAATGTCTTTTAAAAATAACGCAATGTGTAGATGAGCAAATTCTGCTTGACATCATCTTCCCGTGCTGTTGTGGTCTCGGTGTTGAACAGAGTCTGAAGCGTGATGCATGCAGCACAAACTATCACATTACCCAATTCCTCCTTCTGACCCAATCTTAGAATTTAGCATAAACTAAAGAACTGGAACAGGGGCACAGTTCTGACTCTCTAAATATCCTATGGTTTGAGGATTTACACTCAATGAAACAACACTTCAACATTGCAATTGCCACTTGGCTTAGAACAATGATGTCTATCCCTCCAGATAGACAACAGACTAAGTTAAAAACAATCTAGAAATAAAATTGGTACTCTACAAGTGAGAAATTCACAGGACGATAAAATTCAACAGCACAGAAAATAGGCTATTCAGCCAATTGTGGCAGCCCTCTGCAAGACCTACTGTTTAATCCCAGAGAATCATAGAATCATAGAATGGTTACAGCACAGAAGGAGGCCATTCAGCCCGTCGAGCCCATGCCGGCTCTCTGCAAGAGCACTTCAGCTAGTCCCACTGCCCCCCACACCACCCCCCCACCCGCCCTATCCCCGTAGCCTGCAAGTTTTTTTTATCCAATTCCTTTTTGAAAGCCACGATTGAATCTGCCTCCACCACCCTTTCAGGCAGTGCATTCCAGATCCTAACCACTCACTGTGTAAAAAAAGTTTTTCCTCATGTCGCCTTTGGTTCTTTTGTTAATCACCTTAAATCTGTGTCCTCTGGTTCTCGACCCTTCTACCAATAGAACAGTTTCTCTCTATCTACTCTGTCCAGACCCCTCATGATTTTGAACATTTCTATCAAATCTCCTCTCAATCTTCTCTGCTCTAAGAAGAACAACTCAAGCTTCTCCAGTCTAACCACATCACTGAAGTCCCTCATCCCTGGAATCATTCTCGTAAATATTTTCTGCACCCTTTCTAAAGTCTTCACATCATTCTTAACATGCGGTGCCCAGAACAAGTGTTTTATAAAGGTTCATCATAACTTCCTTGCTTTTGTACTCTCTGTCTCTATTTATGAAGCCCAGGATCCTGTATGCTTTTTTAACCGCTTTCTCAACCTGCCCTGCCACCTGCAATGATTTATGCACATATACCTCCAAGTCTCTCTGTTTCTACACCCCCCTTTAGAATTGTAACCTTTAGTTTACAGTATTGCCTCTCCTAGTTTTTCCAACCAAAATGTATCACTTGCACTTTCTGCGTTAAATTTTATATGCCATTCTCTGCCCTTTTCACAAACCCTTTACAAATGTTCTCTTTCAAATACTTTAACTTTAAAGCTATTATAGATTCTGCTTCCACCACTGTTTCTGGTAGGACTTTCCATGGCCTCTGCATAAAAGAATCACCCTAACCTACCTTAAACTTACATATTCTACTTACTGACTCACTGGCCAGTGGAAATAGTTTTTCCCTATTTACTTAATGGAAATCCTTCATAATGTTAAACACCCTGTAATGTATTTGTTTCATGGGTTCTTTGCTTAAGAACAGAAGAACATAAAAAATAGGAGCAGGAGTAGGCCATATGGCCCCTTGAGCCTGCTCCAGCATTTAATATGATCATGACTGATCCGATCATGGACTTAGGTCCACTTCTCTGCCCGCTCCTCATAACTCCTTATTCCCTTATCGGTTAAGAAACTGTCTATCTCTGCCTTAAATTTATTCAATGTCCCAGCTTCCACAGCTCTCTGAGGCAGCGAATTCCACAGATTTACAACCCTCTGAGAGAAGAAATTCCTCCTCATCTTAGTTTTAAATGGGCGGCCCCTTATTCTAAGATTATGCCCCCTAGTTCTAGTCTCCCCTATCAGTGAAAACATCCTCACTGCATCCATTCATAGCAATGAATTCATAGCAACATAATGCTATTAAGAACTAGTTGGTTTATTAGCAAAAGGTTTAACAATCACACTACACATTACCAGTTCATCCACCAGGTTCACAACCACCTGCCTCATCGTGGATCCCCCGAACCCAACAGGCTGGGGTTTTATTGAGTCTTGTGAACATCAAGTGACTGGCTAAGCCACTCACAACTCAACAAACCTTTGAGCACAGTCACAGGTGTATATATTACAATCTCCATCAGCTCACAGTGTCAGCTATGACTCTGGTGGTAGCCCCACTGCCTTCTGAGACAGAATGTTGTGAGTTCAAGTCTCACTCCAGAGACTTGAGCACAAAACCGAGGCCCCGTCTGTTCTCTCATGTGGATGTAAAAGATCGCACTGCATTATTTCAAAGAAGAGCAGGGGAGTTATCCCCGGTACCCTGGACAATATTTATCCCTCAATCAACATCACTAAAACATACTGGGTTGGATTTTTGGTTGTCTAATGCCTCAGTTAGCGGCCGGAGGGGACGTTAATGGGAGCGTTAGAGCTTAGCGACCGGGCGCGCAGCTTTTAGCGTCTCGACGGAAAATTCATTGGAGGCTCACTGGGAGCGCAAATCGCTAGTGACTGGCTGCTGATGATCACTCCGATCATGACGTATTTCTGGTGAAACACCCACACTTGCGCCCTGGTCGGTAAATTTGGTGCGTGCGCCGCATTGAGCGCCCGCCAATAACAACATCTGGAAAAACAGTGGGTACAGGCTTGCAGAGTTGTTAACTGGTGGCTACTTAAAGGGATGAGGAAGCATTACCCTCGGAGGTCACAGTCAGTGCAACATTTACACACAGCACGTTGCGTCAGCCTCTGAGTTTGCAGCGACAGACAGACATAACAGTACAGGTTGAAGACAAGTGATTTTGAAAACTTTAATGGGTGTATTATTGCGCCATGCCTTTAACAGTTGGCTTTTCCCGGGATCAGATTTGGAGATCCGCGCATGTGCAATGTGTCTGCAAAATGTACTGACTAAACTTTTGTTATCGTCCCCCCAGCTCTGGTGTGCAATAGCTGATTTATCGCCCCTGTCAGCTCTTCAACCGAACAGAAGCATAGAAACATAGAAATTTACAGCACAAAAGGAGGCCATTTCGGCCCATCGCGTCCGCGCCGGCCGACAAAGAGCCGCACGGCCCTTGGTCAGCAGTACTGAAGGTCACACATAAACCTATGAACAATGAACAATGGCGGAAAGGCAACGAGCACCCAGCCCAACCAGCCCATCCCACACAACTGCGACATCCCCTGCACCGCAACATTCTACACTCCACCCCAACCGGAGACAAAAAACAGATAAAAACCCAGGCCAATTTAGGGAGAAAAAATCTGGGAAAATTCCTATCTGACCCATCAAGGCGATCAAAATTAGTCCGGGAGATCCGTATCTCCAAAACTAGTCCTGGCCGTATTTGATTCCCTGCAGTACGTACCATTATATCTGTGCCAGCCAACAAGAGGTCATCCAGTCTAATCCCAATTACCAGCTCTATGTCTGTAACCCTGCAGGTTACAGCACTTTAAGTGCCCATCCAACCATCTCTTAAAAGTGGTGAGGGTTTCTGCATCCACCACTTTCAGGCAGTGAGTTCCAAATCCCCACAACCTTCTGCGTAAAGAAGGCCCCCCCCCAAATCCCCTCTAAACCTTCCACCAACCACCTTAATACTATGCCCCCTCGTAATAGACCCAATCCACCAATGGAAATAGACCCTTACTATCCACTATGTCCAGGCCCCTCAATATTTTGTGCACCTCAATGAGGTCTCCTCTCAACCTCCTCTGTTCCAATGAGAATAAACCCAGCCGATCCAATCTGTCCTCATACTAAGATTCTCCATTCTAGGTAGCATCCTAGTAAATCTTCTCTGCACCCTCTCCAATGCAATCACGTCCTTCCTATAATATGGCGACCAGAACTGCATGCAGTACTCCAGCTGTGACCTAACCAAAGTATTATACAATTTAAGCATAACCTCCCTGCTCTTATATTCTATGCCTCAGCCAATAAAGGCAAGCATTCCGTATGCCTTCTTAACCACCTTATCCACCTGGCCTGCTACTTTCAGGGATCTGTGGACAAGCACTCCAAGGTCCCTTTGCTCATCTATACTATTAAGTGGCTGACCGCTTAATGTGCATACCCTTTCCTTATTAGCCCTCCCAAAGTGCATTACCTCATACTTCTCTGAATTAAATTCCATTTGCCACTGGTCTGCCCACCTACCAGTAGATTGATATCCTCCTGCAGCCCATGACTTTCCTCTTCATTATCAACCACACAGCCAATTTTAGTGTCGCCTGCAAACTTCTTAATCATACTCCCTATATTCAAATCTAAATCGTTGATATATACCACAAAAAGCAAGGGGCCCAGTACTGAGCCCTGCGGAACCCCACTGGAAACATCCTTCCAGTCACAACAACATCCATCAACCATTACCCTTTACTTCCTACCTCTAAGCCAATTTTGGATCCAACTTGCCACTTTGCCCTGGATCCCATGGGCTTTAACCTTCGTGACCAGTCTACCATGTGGGACCTTATCAAAAGCTTTGCCAAAGTCCATATACACTACATCGTATGCACTACCCTCATCGACCCTCTTAGTTACCGTCTCAAAAAATTCAATCAGGTTAGTCAAACACGAGCTTCCCTTAACAAATCCATGCTGACTGTCCCTAATTAATCCTTGCCTTTCCAAATATAGATTTATCCTGTCTTTCAGGACTTTTTCCAATAACTTTCCCACCACTGAGGTTAGGCTGACAGGCCTGTAATTACTCGGCCTATCCCTTTCTCCCTTCTTAAACAAGGACACTACATTAGCAGTCCTCCAATCCTCCGGCGCCATGCCCAGATCCAAAGAGAACTGGAAAATGATGGTCAAGGCCTCTGCTATTTCCTCTTTTACTTCGCTCAACAGCTGGGATGCATTTCATCCGGTGAATTTCTGAGTGGGAGAGGCAAAATTTTTGAAAGCGCTAAAAGTACCGCTCCACCTGGATTAACAGCGCACTAGAGGCGTGACCGAATTTCTCCCCCATTATCTGATCATTATCACATTGCTGTTTGTAGGAACTTGCTGTGCACAAATTGGCTACTGTGTTTTCTACATTACAACAGTGACTCACCACGGCTTCGTCGGCAGCACCTCCCAAACCCGTGACCTCTACCTCCTAGAAGGACAAGGGCAGCAGGCGCATGGCAGAACCATCACCTGCAAGTTCCCCTCCATTGGCTGTAAAACTTTGAGACGTCCAGTGGTCGTTAACGGCGCTATATAAATCCAAGTCTTTCTTTCTTTTCTCCAAGTTACACACCATTCTGACTTGGAAATATATCGCCATTCCTTCATCGTCGCTGGATCAAAATCCTGCAATTCCCTCTGTAACAGCACTGTGGGAGTACCTTCACCACATGGATTGCAGCAGTTCAAGAAGGCGGCTCATCACCACCTTCTCAAGGGCAATTAGGGATGGGCAATAAATGCTGGCCTTGCCAGCGACACACACATCCCATGAATGAATAAAAAAAGCAACAAAAAAGTTACACTTCAAAAAGTACTTCATTGCCTGTAAAGCGCTTTGGGATATCCGGTGCTATAGAAATGCAAGTCTTTTTTACTTTCTCCTCTTCACCTTCTCTGCTCTAATAAAAAAAGTGCCCCAATTCTCTAGACTATCCTCACAACTAAAGCAAATCTGACAAACCTCCACACCACCCCTACAGTAAATCGTATTTCTCCCTGCTCAGCTCAAACTTGGGTCACACATTCCCAGACAAAGGACATTGGAAGATGTTTTCTTATATCGTTAAATGCCTTACTGAAATAACTCATTTTGAAAGTTAGGAACAAGCATTCCTTTGACCTCTCCATTGGAAACGATTTAGCTTTCAATTTAAACGGCACAAGCAAATACACATATCTGCAACACTCCTTTTTACTGTAAAAATGGATAATGCTCCACCATAATTGCGGGCATGATGAGTCCTCATGACCACCAAGGTCATCTGGATGAGGGACCAACGGAGACATCGCCACAAAGGGAAGAAAAAAATTCAAAGGGCAAAATATCTTCACCCACTCTTGCATATATCCGAGCAGCTGGCTGAAAATCATCATTGAGAGGCTCGTCTGTTTAAATGCCTGGTCTACCGATCTGAAAACTGTGTCATATCGTGAAAGGACCTCTGAAGGGGACAAACAGGACTTGTCAAATGGCAGGGGGGGAGAATTTTTTTTCTTTATTAGATTGTATTTATGGACTGTTCCTCTGAAAAACAACAGGTTCAAAATGACTGAAATGAAATTGCTGAGGTAAACGCGCTTAATATACCCATATCAAATTTCTCTCCATGTTATTTTAACAGAGGATTTAACCCAGTTACAATAGCAGGTTGACCCCTCCATTAAAAAAAATCAGAGAGAAGAATTTGTTATGAGTGCATTATGCATTTGTAATATATCGTTGCTGACAATGATTTCTACGCTACCTTATAAGTTCATAAGAAATAGGAGCAGGTGTAGGCCATTTGGCCCCTCGAGCCTGCTCCGCCATTCAATAAGATCATGGTTGATCTGATCATGGACTCAGCTCCATTTCCCTGGCCGCTCCCCATAATCCTTTACTCCCTTACCTGCCTTAAAGAGGAAGGAACCAGAGGAATGTAGGGGAACAGAGTGCATGTCCACAGATCCCTGAAGGTAGCAGGACAGGTAGACAAGGTGGTTAAGAAAGCATACGGCATACTTTCCTTTATTAGCCAAGGCATAGAATACAAGAGCAAGGAGGTTCTGCTCGAACTGTATAAAACATTAGTTAGAATACTGTGTGCAGTTCTGGTCACCACATTACAGGAAGGCTGTGATTGCACTAGAGAGGGTACAGAGGACATTTACAAGATGTTGCTAATGAGGAAAGGTTGGATAGGCTGGGGTTGTTTTCTTTGGAACAGAGGAGGCTGAGGGGAGACTTAATTGAGGTGTATAAAATTATGAGGGCCCTAGATAGAGTGGTTAGGAAGGACCTAATTCCTTTAGCAGAGAGGTCAATAACCAGGGGGCGTAGATTTAAAATAATTGGTAAAAGGATTAGAGGGGATTTGAGGAGAACATTTTTCACCCAGAGGGTGGTGGGGGTCTGGAACTCACTGCCTGAAAGGATGGTAGAGGCAGAAACCCTCATCATGTTGAAAAAGTACTTTGATATGCACTTGAAGTGCCGCAACCTACAAATCTATGGACTAAGAGCTGGAAAGTGGGATTAGGCTAGAACCTTTTTTGTCTGGCACGGGCACGAGGGCCGAATGGCCTCCTTCCATGCCGTGAATTTCTATGATTCTATTATTCTATGAAAGTCTAGGCAAATACTTTTCGTTCATGGTATTTGCACAAAGTCCATGTAACTGTATAGGGTATTGGTGAGGCCGTACCTGGAGTACTGCGTGTAGTTTTGGTCACCTTACTTAAGGAAGGATATACTAGCTTTGGAGGGGGTACAGAGACGATTCACTAGGCTGATTCCGGAGATGAGGCGGTTACCTTATGATGATAAATTGAGTAGACTGGGTCTTTACTCGTTGGAGTTCAGAAGGATGAGGGGTGATCTTATAGAAACATTTAAAATAATGAAAGAGATAGACAAGATAGAGGCAGAGAGGTTGTTTCCACTGGTCGGGGAGACTATAACTAGGGGGCACAGCCTCAAAATACAGGGGAGCTAATTTAAAACCGAGTTGAGAAGGAATTTCTTCTCCCAGAGGGTTGTGAATCTGTGGAATTCTCTGCCCAAGGAAGCAGTTGAGGCTAGCTCATTGAGTGTATTCAAGTCACAGATAGATAGATTTTTGACCAATAAGGGAATTAAAGGTTATGGGGAGCGGGCGGGTAAGTGGAGCTGAGTCCATGGCCAGATCAGCTATGATCTTGTTGAATGGCGGAGCAGGCTCGAGGGGCTAGATGGCCTACTCCTATTCCTAATTCTTATGTTCTTATGTTTAAAGTATCTATAATACATTAAAAATGTACATACTGCTTGTCTACAAAGCCTAGCTTCTCGTTGTCGTCTTTCTGTCACACTTTTGTCCCAAATTTATACCTTATAATTTCCTATATTCACATCAAGGCAGCATTTGACTGAGTGTGGCATCAAGGAGCCCGAGTAAAACTGAAGTCAATGGTAACCAGGGGGAAAACTCTCCACTGGCTGGAGTCATAATGAGCACAAAGGAAGATGGTTGTGGTTGTTGGAGGTCAATCATCCCAGCCCCAAGACATCGCTGCAGGAGTTCCTCAGGGCAGTGTCCTAGACCCAACCATCCTCAGCTGCTTCATCAATGACCTTGCCTCCATCACAAGGTCAGAAGTGGGGATGTTCGCTGATGACTGCACAGTGTTCAGTGCCATTCGCGACTCCTCAGATAATGGAGCAGTCCATCCCTACATGCAGCAAGACTTGGACAACATTTAAGCTTGGGCTGTTAAGCGGCAAGTAACATTTGCACCACGCAAGTGCCAGGCAATGACTATCTCCAACATGCGAGAGTCCAACCACCACCCCTTGACATTCAATGGCATTACCATCGCTGAATCCCCCATCATCAACATCCTGGCGGTCATCATTGACCAGACACTTAACTGGACCAGCCACATAAATACTGTAGCAACAAGAGCAGGTCAGAGGCTGGGTATTCTGCGGCGAGTGTCTCACCTCCTGACTCCCCAAAAGCCTTTCCATCATCTACAAGGAACAAGTCAGGAGTGTGATGGAATACTCTCCACTTGCCTGGATGAGTGCAGCTCCAACAACACTCAAGAAGCTCGACACCATCCAGGACAAAGCAGCCTGTTTGATTGGCACCCCATCACCCACCTTCAAAACTAAAAATCATGGTTTAAAAACTAGGATGAAAACACTCTACCTAAATGCACGCAGCATTAGAAATAAAGTAAATGAGTTGACGGCACAAATCATTACAAATGGGTATGATTTGGTGGCCATTACAGAAACATGGTTGCAAGGTGGCCAAGACTGGGAATTAAACATACAGGGGTATCTGACGATTCAGAAAGATAGAGAAGAAGGGAAAGGAGGTGGGGTAGCTCTGTTAATAAAGGATGATATCAGGGCAGTTGTGAGGGATGATATTGGCTCCAATGAACAAAATGTTGAATCATTGTGGGTGGAGATTAGAGATAGTAAGGGGAAAAAGTCACTGGTCGGCATAGTTTATAGGCCCCCAAATAATAACTTCATGGTGGGGCGGGCAATAATCAAGGGAATAATGGAGGCATGTGAAAAAGGAATGGCAGTAGTTATGGGGGATATTAACCTACATATCGATTGGTCAAATCAAATTGCAGGGGGTAGCCTGGAGGAGGAATTCATAGAATGCATACGGGATTGTTTCTTAGAACAGTATGTAACAGAGCCTACAAGGGAGCAAGCCATTTTGGATCTGGTCCTGTGTAACGAGACAGGAAAAGTAAACGATCTCCTCGTAAAAGATCCTCTCGGAATGAGTGATCATAATATGGTTGAATTTGTAATACAGATTGAGGATGAGGAAGTTGTGTCAGAAATGAGCGTACTATGCTTAAACAAAGGGGACTAGAGTGGGATGAGGGCACAGTTGGCTAAAGTAGACTGGAAACAAGGACTAAACGGTGGCACAATTGAGGAACAGTGGAGGACTTTTAAGGAGCTCTTTCATAATGCGCAACAAAAATATATTCCAGTGAAAAAGAAGGGCGGCAAGAGAAGAGATAGCCAGCCATGGATAACCAAGGAAATAAAGGAAAGTATCAAATCAAAGACCAATGCGTATAAGGTGGCCAAGGTTAGTGGGAAACTAGAGGATTGGGAAAATTTTAAGCAACAGCAAAGAATGACTAAAAAAGCAATAAAGAAAGGGAAGATAGATTGCGAAGGGAAACTTGCGCAAAACATAAAAACAGATAGTAAAAGCTTTTGCAGATATATAAAACGGAAAAGAGTGACTAAAGTAAATGTTGGTCCCTTAGAAGATGAAAAGGGGGATTTAATAATGGGAAATGTGGAAATGGCTGAGACCTTAAACAATTATTTTACTTCGGTCTTCGCAGTGGAAGACACAAAAACCATGCTAAAAATTGCTGGTCATAGGAACGTGGGAAGGGAGGACCTTGAGATGATCACTATCACTAGATGGGTAGTGCTGGACAGGCTAATGGGACTCAAGGTAGACAAGTCCCCTGGTCCTGATGAAATGCATCCCAGGGTATTAAAAGAGATGGCGGAAGTTATAGCAGATGCATTCATTATAATCTACCAAAATTCTCTGGACTCTGGGGAGATACCAGCGGATTGGAGAGCAGCTAATGTAACGCCTCTGTTTAAAAAAGGGGGCAGGCAAAAGGCAGGTAACTATAGGCCGGTTAGTTTAACATCTGTAGTGGGGAAAATACTTGAAACTATCATTAAGGAAAAAATAGCGGGACATCTGGATAGGAATAGTGCAATCAAGCAGACGCAGCATGGATTCATGAAAGGGAAATCATGTTTAACTAACTTACTGGAATTCTTTGAGGATATAACGAGCATGGTGGATAGAGGTGTACCGATGGATGTGGTGTATTTAGATTTCCAAAAGGCATTCGATAAGGTGCCACACAAAAGGTTACTGCAGAAGATAAAGGTACGCGGAGTCAGAGAAAATGTATTAGCATGGATAGAGAATTGGCTGGCGAACAGAAAGCAGAGAGTCGGGATAAATGGGTCCTTTTCCGGTTGGAAATCAGTGGTTAGTGGTGTGCCACAGGGATTGGTACTGGGACCACAACTGTTTACAATATACATAGATGACCTGGAAGAGGGGACAGAGTGTAGTGCAACAAAATTTGCAGATGACACAAAGATTAGTGGGAAAGCGGATTGTGTAGAGGACTCAGAGAGGCTGCAAGGAGATTTGGATAGGTTAAGCGAATGGGCTAAGGTTTGGCAGATGGAATACAATATCGGAAAGTGTGAGGTCATCCACCTTGGGAAAAAAAACAGTAAAAGGGAATATTATTTGAATGGGGAGAAATTACAACATGCTGTGGTGCAGAGGGACCTGGGGGTCCTTGTGCATGAATCCCAAAAGGTTAGTTTGCAGGTGCAGCAGGTAATCAGGAAGGCAAATGGAATGTTGGCCTTCATTGCGAAAGGGATGGAGTACAAAAGCAGGGAGGTGTTGCTGCAACTGTATAAGGTATTGGTAAGGCCGCACCTGGAGTACTGCGTGCAGTTTTGGTCACCTTACTAGCTTTGGAAGGGGTACAGAGACGATTCACTAGGCTGATTCGAGAAATGAGGGGGTTACCTTATGATGATAGATTGAGTAGACTGGGTCTTTACTCGTTGGAATTCAGAAGGATGAGGGGTGATCTTATAGAAACATTTAAAATCATGAAAGGGATAGACAAGATAGAGGCAGAGAGGTTGTTTCCATTGGTGGGGGAGACTAGAACTTGGGGGCACAGCCTCAAAATACGGAGGAGCCAATTTAAAACCGAGTTGAGAAAGAATTTCTTCTCCCAGAGGGTTGTGAATCTGTGGAATTCTCTGCCCAAGGAAGCAGTTGAGGCTGGCTCATTGAATGTTTTCAAGTCAAAGATAGATAGATTTTTAAGCAATAAGGGAATTAAGGGTTACGGGGAGAGGGCAGGTAAGTGGAGCTGAGTCCACGACCAGATCAGCCATGATCTTATTGAATGGCGGAGCAGGCTCGTGGGGCTAGATGGCCTACTCCTGTTCCTAATTCTTATGTTCTTATGTTCAACATTTCACTCCCTCCAGCACTGATATACCGTGGCTGCAGTGTGTACCATCTACAAGATGCAATGCAGCAACTCACCAAGGCTTCTTCGGCAGCACCTCCCAAACCCGCGACCTCTACCACCTGGAAGGACAAGGGCAGCAGCGCATGGGAACACCATCACTTTCACATTCCCCTCAAAGGTACACACCATCCTGACTTGGAAATATTTCGTCGTCGCTGGGTCAAAATCCTGGCACCCCCTCACTAACAGCAATGAGGGAGCACCTGCACCACAAGGACTGCGGTTCAAGAAGGCGGCTCACCACCACCTTCTCAAGGGCAATTAGGGATGGGCAATAAATGTTGGCCTTGCCAGCGATGCCCACATCCCATGAACGAATAATTTTTTTTAACAAATGGGCACAAACTTGTCATGCTGTAATTACAGCCTCCTGCCAGTGGTGGTGCTCTAGTGCCTCAGTCTTGCCACTCCCAGCTCCATCGCCTGCACTTCAGCGAAGCCCCTTTGCTCCAATCAAATCGGCTTCTCTGCTTCTCAAATTGCAATAAAACCTTGGCTGTTTAACACTAATAATTAAAAAAAAATCTAAGTATTGCATGAAAATGAGGACAAAACATATAACTTTAAAATACAAACAGAAAATTGCTGTAAATGCTCAGCCGGTCAGGCAGCATCTGTGCAGTGAGAAAGAAAGTGAACATTTCAGGTCGATGACCTTAAGATGTGGACTGCGTTATATCAGCACGCCCTGATCTGATTATTCCTCACCATTTAACCCCACTTCACTCGATGACTTTGGGGTAGATTTTCAACTTGCCACCCGGGAGATAAACTGGCATTGTGGATTGGCTGCCCTTCATTGAAGTCAATGGAAATTAAAATCAGGAGGTTTCTATAGCCGGCCAATGATCCGCAGCACCGGTTTGAAAATCGACCCTCATAACTGCTGCTAACTCATGCCATGCAACAGGAGATTGACCAGTTAAAATAATATTCCTGGCTTCATTCTTGTTCATAGGTGTATGTATGTGTCTATGGATTGGCATTTTCCTTTGAGGCCAAGACTCAGCAATGGCTTTCAGCCGAGCCCAAAACTCTGGCCATTATTAACATAGGTTTCCTTCCCTAAAGGACACGAGTGAACCAATTAGGCTTTTACAACACCTTCATGCTCACTTTTACTGATACCAACTTTTTTATTTACGGATTTTTTCTTTAAACTGAATTTAAATTCTCAAACTCCTCCAGAGGTAGATTAGTCTATGTCGCAAGATTATGAGACTTGCAACTTAACCACTACACTAGCGTACCTTTGAGGCTGTGGTCACTGTAATGTACAAAAGCACTGCAGTCAAATTAGTTTACATTTGATTTGGTAATGTATCAAGAGGAAAAATCAACAACAACAACAACTTGTATTTATATAGGGCATTTAACGTAGTAAAACATCCCAAGGCGCTTCACAGGAGTATTATAAGACAAAAAAATTGTCACGGAGCCACATAAGGAGAAATTAGGATAGGTGACCAAAAGCTTGGTCAAAGAGGTGGGTTTTAAGGAGCGTCTTAAAGGAGAAGCGAGAGGTAGAGAAGTAGAGAGCAGGAGAGGTTTAGGCAGGGAATTCGGAGCTTAGGACTCAGGCAACAAAAGGCACGGCCACCAATGTTGGAGTGATTATAATCTGGGATGCTCAAGAGCACTCTAAAATACTTCATTTTCCCACCTCTGCCCTACAGTCACATCCTGTAAGCCCCCCTCTAAACTAGAACTATTGGACCATACAGTGTTTACAGTGTAGAAGGAGGCCATTTGGCCCATCATGCATCATGCAAAAGCAATCCAAAACGAATTCCACTGCCCCACTCTTTGATGTTCCAGGCAGAAGATAAAAGATTTCAATCCCTAGCCCAACTATCTTTCACCTTGATTCAATGGACTTTTTCTTATTCAGTCAGGTTTGTCAGCACAAAGAAGGAAGTCAGGCACAGGTAGAATTTCATGCAGTGTCACGAGATCTACTCACCGGGTCCAGCCAGAATCAACAGCGATGAGAACATCAGAAGGCCTGCTTCTTCCATTACGCTTTGGTTGATGATCCTTATGCAGTTGTCACTGGCACTCCTTTATTTTGTTCTCTGTGCAAGGCCAGTGAAGGCAATTTACTGAGAAAAGCCCTTTGACTAATTCTGCAGTAGGAGTTGCTGGCTTCAGCTACTGTGAAAGTGGGGTGGGTGGGGGTGTTTGGATGGGGGCGGTTGGGTGGGGGTGGGGAGAGTTCTGAATCTACAGGAAACAGATGCATTTTTGATCGACTCTACACATCAGCTGAAGTGCTTCATCTGTAGCATTGTGGTCTGCAACCCTTTACTGAGTTATGGCCAGATTTCGAAAGACCTCAAATATTTTAAATATTTGTCACTTATTTAAAGAAAAACATACTATTTTCTCCTTATTTTCTTATTTTCACAGGTGTTTCAATGAAGGACCTAATATTCCAGCTCCTGAACTACATCCTGAAGGATGGAAGATGCCTGTGCGACTGGAGACTGGAGACCAGCTCTGCTGCCTGGGCCTAGTGCGCACACATATCGCGTTGTGGGCTGGCCCCTGCTGCCCCTGGGCCTATGCCTCTTCTGGCCCCGAACTCACGCCTCTCCTGGGCCCCGATCACGTCCCTCTACAATCTCTTGCCACTCCTTCGCCCCGACCTCACCGCTCCTGCTGTACCTGCCCACACTCCAATCACCGACCTGGACCTTGATGATGTCACTCTTCGCTGTCGTCGCCCTCCTGCACCAGCTCACGCTGTACTTTGCAGTGGTCCGTCCCACCATGCTGCTCATGTCTGCTGCTTGCCACTCCTTTTATGGCCCCGACCTGCCGCTGATGGTCTCTCGCAGGTCAGCCATGATCATATTGAATGGTGGTGCAGGCTCGAAGGGCCGAATGGCCTACTACTGCTCCTATTTTCTATGTTTCTATGTTTCTATTCCCTGGAATATAGAAGGTTAAGGGATAATTTGATTGAGGTTTTTTGGATTTTGCAAGGAATTGATAATGTTATTAGAGAGAAACTTTTTCCACCAGTGAGGGAGTCTAAGACTAAAGAACATAATCTTAAAATCAGAGCCAGGCTATTCAAGAGAGAAGTTAGGAAACACTTCTTCACACAAAGGGTGGTGGAGGTGTGGAACTCTCTCTGACAAAAAGCGGTAGATGCTGGCTCAATTATTGGTTTTAAATCTGAGATTGATAGATTTTTGCGAGCTGAGGTTATTAAGGGATATGGAGCCAAGGTGGTGAAGGGAGTTAGAATAGAGATTAGCCATGATCTTGTTGAAAGTTACAGAAACTTACTGAGGATTATTTTGACTTTGTGCAGTAGTGTAAAACAGATGATAATCAGTTGGCAGTCTGTTTTATTTCTACTGAAGACAATTAATTTATATTAATGTGATAAAATGTCCCAAGTTGCTTCATCATTATCATCATCATCATCATAGGCAGTCCCTCGGAATTGAGGAAGACTTGCTTCCACTCCTGAAGTGAGATCTTTGGTGGCTGAACAGTCCAATTCGAGAGCCACAGACTCTGTCAAAGGTGGGACAGATAGTCGTTGAGGGAAGGGTGGGTGGGACAGGTTTGCCACACGCTCTTTCTGCTGCCTGCGCTTGATTTCTGCATGCTCTCGGCATTGAGACTTGAGGTGCTCAGCACCCTCTCGGATGCACTTCCTTCACTTAGGGCGGTCTTTGGCCAGGGACTCTCACATGTCAGTGGGAATGTTGCACTTTATCAGGGAGGCTTTGAGGGTGTCCTTGTAGCGTTTCTGCTGCCCATCTTTGGCTTGTTTGCTGTGAAGGAGCTCCAAGTAGAGCACTTGCTTTGGGAGTCTCATGTCTGGTGTAATGTCTGTAGCTCCACTCAGTGGACTCCTGTGTAACTGCAGCCAGTGCTGTTTATAATAAAGAGGCCAGGTCACCTGATTGGTGACTTCTGGAAGCTTCTGCCATCTTAAAGGCTGTGTATGTGGGTGCTCTCTGGAAATATCACAATGGCGACGACGATGGGATTAAGCGGATAAAATAAAGCTGAAATTTTTGTTGGTGGAGGATTCAGCCAGCCGACAGAGAGACTTTGAGAGCTTCTCTGTTTTGATTAATAGCTACAAATCCTAGGTAATGACAAGCACACTTGTTTGAACTGCCAGAGTCCAGATGGCCATGAATATGGGGGTAATAGGGCATTTGGGGGAGTTTCAATGCGACCGCGAAAGTTTCAGAGCTTTTGTGCATCGGCTAGAAATGTTTATCACCGCAAATAATATCATCGAAGTCCCCGATGATGAAAACAATAACCGTGTTGTTGGAATGAAAAAGGGGAATTTTCTTAACTGAAGCATGGCCCGAGGTGTATGAAATCCTGATAAATTTGCGTGTGCCTGACAAGCCAAAGGACACAACGCTAAAGCAGATTCTCACTAAATTAGAACAGCACTACAGTCCTGTGCCCTTGGAAATTGTTGAAAGTTATCGTTTTGAAAATAAAATCAGAAGACTGAAGAAAATATCAGTGACTACATAGCAGCATTAAAGAAGCTATCTAGCCACGGTAATTTCAGAAACATTCAGGACTGAGCATTGCGTGACCGCTTTGTTTGTGGGATGAAAAATGATGCGATCAGAAGAAAGTTATTGACAATGCCCGACCAATATTCCCGAGAATTTCATACTATTTTCAGTCATCACACAACCGAGGTGAATCGTCTGCTGGTTCAAAGTAAAAGGCGGCTGGGCCCCAAAGTCTCAGCAACTGGAAATGGTAACAGAGCATTGAAATCTGCTATCAGTGCCTGGGACAGCACATTGCTCAAAGTTGTCCATATGTGAAGGCAGAGTGCTTTTTCTGCAGGAAAACTGGACATCTTGCGAAGGCATGCCGACTGAAGGGTAAACCAGCTTTCAAAGCTATGAGTAGAAATCCCCAGAGACGACATAGCATGGAAGAAAAACAACAGGTCGAGGAGATGTTAGAGCTAAACGTCATCAGGAGCATGAAGTTAACGGACAGCAATTCGAAAATATCATAATCCACATAGATGTTGCAGGAATCAAGATAACCATGGAAATCGACACTGGTGCATCTGTGAGCGTAGTACCAGAGTCACTATACCTCGACAAACTGCATGATTTCCCATTGGAGAAATCCAAGATAGAGCTGCGAGGCTACTCAGGAGAGAACATTCCTATGGTAGATCGTATCACGTACTGGTGAAATACAAGGATCAATTTCAGAGCTTGCCTCTAATAGTAATGCCACGAGATACGCCTGCCTTACTAGGAAGAAATTGGTTGGGATCACTGAAGCTGGATTGGAGTGAGATTTTTCGTGTTGAAACGAGATTTGCGTCAAAGGATGATGTCATCAAGACTTATCCGAAGGTGTTCTGCGAAACAGGCAGTCCGATCCAAGGCTTCAAGGCGAGTGTCAGGGTACAGAAGGACGCTAGATTGGTTTAATGCAAGCCACGTTCCGTACCATATGCACGCAAGGAGAAAGTTGAGCAAGAACTCAAAAGACTAGAGACTGAGAACATTATTTCGAAGATAGATCGATGTAGTTGGGCTACACCTATTGTTGTTGTACCTATGTCCGATGGTAAGATAAGAAATGCGTGGTGATTATAAAGTAACTGTAAACCAGGTTCTAGAGGGTAATGTCCCAATACATTGCCAAATATAGAAGATTTGTTCACAACACTGACAGGTGGTCAGATCTTCTCAAAGTTGGATCTTACGAATGCCTACTTATAGCTTGAATTAGATGAGGAGTCCAAGTCATGCTTGACTATAAATACTCATCTAGGCCTATATCAATTTAATAGGCTACCATTTGGAGTGTCTTCCACCTCTGCCATATTCCAAGGGGTGATGAGCCAGATTTTGCAAGGTATTGAAGGGATAGTATATTAGTTAGATGACGTACTAATTTCAGCAACAAGTAGGCAAATTCATAATAACATATTGAATGAAGTCCTCAAACGGCTAGAGAAGCACAGAGTACAAGTGTCTGCTCACAAATGTGAATTATTTCAAAACTCAGTGGAGTACTTAGGGTACAGAGTAGACAAAGATGGTTTACATCCAAACAAGGGAAAGCTGGATGCAACCAGAAATGCACCCACTCCCAAGAATGTCACTGAACTTCGATCATTTTTGGGTCTTTTGAATTATTATGGAAGTTCCTACCAAATTTGGCTGCAGTATTACATCCAATGAATGAACTATTGAACAAACAGGTCCATTGGAAGTGGTCAAAAGAATGTGATACAGCATTCAAGGAGTGTAAAAGCAAATTGGTGGCAAGCACCATGTTAGTTCACAATGACGTATCTAAGGAGATCAAGCTAGCATGTGATGCCTCTCCGTATGGAGTTGGGGCAGTAATCTCTCATGTACTACATAGTGGGGAGGAGAGACTAATTGCTTTTGCTTCACGCAATCTCAGTGCCGATGAGAGTAATTATGCGCAAATCGAAAGAGAAGCTTTGGCATTAATTTTTGGGGTCAAGAAGTCCCACAAATACTTGTATGGTCGTAATTTTACCATCGTTACAGACCATAAGCCCCTGACAGCAATCCTCCGTTCTAAGTCCCCAGATCCAACATTAACTGCTGCCCGAATGCAGAGATGGGCTTTGATTTTGTCAGCATATACATATGATATTGAATACAGATGATCAGCTGATCACAGTAATGCTGATGCTATGTCTAGATTGCCTTCCCCATCACAAGTTACACCCGATAGGGAAGAAGTATTCTATTTTTCATACATTGATGAACTGCCAATCACAGCAGAGGAGATTGGTAGAGCAACCAAATGTGACCCAGTTATGTCAAAGGTGTATGATTATATTGCAAATGAATGGCCAAGCTGGGTTACAGACGAAGATATTCATCCATTCCTCATTCGTAGGAATGAATTATCAGTCGATAAAGATTGTATCATATGGGGTGCAAGAGTGGTTGTACGAAATAAATTCAGGTCCAAATTATTCGGAGACCTCCATGACCAGCACCTGGGAATGTACTTGACCAAGAGTTTTGCACACAGTTACTTATGGTGGCCAGGTCTTGATAAAGATATAGAGTACATCGTCAGTCAGCGTACAACATGTCAATTGGTAAGCAAGCAATCACGATCGATACCATTACAGCCATGGAAATGACCTCCCAGGGTGTGGAAAAGGCTACATATTGATTTTGCTGAGCTAGAAGGACAACAATTGTTCATTGTGATTGATAGCCATTCAAAGTGGGCCGAGGTGTTTCCAATGTGGAAAATAACAACAAGTAAAACATTAGACATTTTACGAAGATTATTTTCTTCATTTGGCCTCCCAGAAGAAATTGTTTCTGATAATGGACCACAATTTCGTTCAGAAGAATTTGCACAGTTCACGAGCAAAAATGGGGTGAAACATACCAAGGTTCCCATACCATCCTGCTTCGAATGGTGCAGCAGAGCGCACTGTACAAATTGTAAAATGTGCCCTCATCAAACAAATGTTGGATCCAAATCCAAAGAAATTACAGTTGTCATTGGTCCACAAATTGGCTAATTTTCTAATTACATATCGTAATACTCCTCACACAACTACTGGTAGAACACCAGCAGCGTTGTTTCTCAAACGACAGTCATGAATCAGATTCTTGTTGTTAAAACCAAACTTGGCACAGTCCATAGATGAGACACAATTAAGGCAGAAAGAGAATCATGATAGAGGTAGAGTAAAAGAGAGAAATGTGAAATTAAATCAGAAGGTGAGAGTGAAGAACCATCACCATAAATGGTTAAAGTGGTTACTAGGAAGAGTGGTGAAGATATGTGGTCCTCGCACATATTTGGTCAAGATGTTTGATCATGGACAGGCTAGGTTTGTTCATATTGATCATATTTTCCTACAGATGTGGAAGTAGTTGAAGGTTGGAATGATTCAATTATTTCTAACTCATCAACAATAGTTTTGATACACCAGTAGCATATCCTACATCCAAAGTACTGGAAACAAATCCAAGAGAAAGTCAGAATTTAAGTCTGAGTCCGAGTCAGGCAGACAAACAGTCTGAAGTTCGAGAGAGTTCAAATGGAATTCAAGGACATCCCTTGGAGGACAACTTCCCTCAGGATCAGCCTTGAATGAGTTTAAATTTGACACTATGTTTGGAAGGTTCTGTTCGAGAGTGAAGGTATCCTCTTAGAAACAGAAAACAAGTGGTTAAGTTTGATTTGTAAATATGGCAAAATAAGTCCATATCATTTGTTATGTATAACCATGCAAGTTATGTATGCTGATTGTTTGTTATAATTACTTCTTCATTAAGGAGGGAGAAGTATAATGTCTATAGCTCCAAATTGTGGACTCCTGTGTTACTGCAGCCAGCGCAGTTTATAATAAAGAGGCCAGGTCACCTGACTGGTTACTTCTGGAAGCTTCTGCCATCTTAAAGGCTGTGTGTGCTGTGTGCTCTCTGGAAATATCACATCTGGCATGCGAACTATGTGGCCTACCCAGCGGAGCTGATCGAGTGTGCTCAGTGCTTCAATGTTAGCCTGGACGAGGACGCTAATGTTGGTGCGACTGTCCTCCCAGGAGATTTGTAGAATCTTGCGGAGACATCGTTGGTGATATTTCTCCAGCAACTGGAGGTGTCTGCTGCACATGGTCCATGTCTCTGAGCCATACAGGAGGGCAGGTATTACTACAGCCCTGTAGACGAGGAGCTTGGTGGCAATTTTGGGGGCCTAGTCTTCAAACACACTTTTCCTCAGGCGGCTGAAGGCTGCACTGGTGCACTGGAGGCAGTGTTGGATCTTGTCGTCGATGCCTGCTCTTGTTGATAGGAGGTATGGGAAGTGGTCCACGGTGTCCAGGGCCACGCCGTGGATCTTGATGACTGGGGGCAGTGCTGTGCGGTGAGGACAGGCTGATGGAGGACCTTTGTCTTACGGATGTTTAGCGTAAGACCCATGCTTTCTTACACCTCAGTAAATACGTTGACTATGTCCTGGAGTTCAGCCTCCATATGTGCGCAGATGCAGGCGTCATCCACGTACTGTAGCTCGATGACAGAGGTTGGGGTGGTCTTGGACCTGGCCTCTAGACGGTGCAGGTTGAACAGGTTCCCACTGGTTCTGTAATTTAGTTCCACTCCAGCGGGGAGCTTGTTGACTGTGAGGTGGAGCATGGCGGCGAGAAAGATTAAGAAGAGGGTTGGGGCGATGACGCAGCCCTATCCGGACGTGGATTGGGTCTGTGATGGATCCGTTGATAAGGATCACAGCCTGCATGTCGTCGTGGAGCAGGTGGAGGATGGTGACAAACTTTTGGGGGCATCCGAAATGGAGGAGGGCGCTCCATAGACCCTCGCAGTTGACAGTATCAAAGGTCTTTGTAAGGTCGAAGAAGGCCATGTATAAGGGCTGGCGCTGTTCCCTGAATTTTTCTTGCAGTTGCTTCACAGGAACGTTATCAAACAAAATTTGACACTGAGCCATATATGTACGTATCAGGGCAGGTGACCAAAAGCTTGATTAAAGAGGTAGGTTTTAAGTAGATTATTAAAGGAGGAGAGAAAGGTAGCGAGGCGGAGCGGCTTAGGGAGGGAATACCACATCCTAGGGCCCAGGCAGCTGAAGGCACGGCCGCCAATGGTGGAGCGATGAAAATCGGGGATGCGCAAGAGGTCAGAATTGGAGGAGCGCAGAAATCTAGGTGGGTTGTAGGACTGGAGGAGGCTACAGAGATATGGAGGGGCGAGACCATGCAAGTGGTAACATCTATTATACCAAAATCTTCAATAATCTTAATGACGACCATTAGGTCATCTCTTAGCCTTCTCTTTTCTATAAACAGCCACAGCCCATTCAATATTTCCTGCTAGGTATCACCGCTCAGCTTTGGTATCTGATTTTCTGTCCATTAAATAAAATGCTAAGCTAACGGCAAAACATGACAACTATTCTATCTGTTCCCAAAAAAGCAGCAAGTCAATGTGCTTACTGACCCTCATGATAAGCAGTGTGCACTGAATCGAGTTTTAAAGTCTGGGGCTTTGAGAGTGAACTTTAAAACTATATCAAAGAGTGACTTTGTAGTCTAGTCAACGTAAGATTTACTGAATTACTCCGATACGTTGCAGTAGAAAATTGAGTACGCGGGAAATAGATGGAATCACAATGATTTAGAGATGCAGAGATGGGGACCAGGAAGAAATCCACCATTTTGCTTTTTGTACACATTGTGCTGTAGTTGTCCGCCAACTTCTTATAGTGGGCGAATCGCGTTAACACCAACGCGCCCAGTATAAGAAGTGGGGACTGAAGATAATGAAAGTAAGGTAGCTCATAGGTAACTAGAAGTTTTATATCTCGATGTTTGAGAACTCCTTTGTAAGATCTACCAGCTGGGCCACATACACAGACTGTGATTTTCTGGTCTGTGTTGGCTGTGTGTGAGGGCCTACTGGTGACACAAGGCCTTGCAAAATTTACCCTATAAGGCAGTGCGCTTGAACATAAGAACATAAGAAATAGGAGCAGGAGTAGGCCATTTGGCCCTTCAAGCCTACTCCGTCATTCAATAAGATCATGGCTGATCTGATCTTGGCCTCAACTCCACTTTCCTGCCTGCTCCCTTTGACTCCCTTATCATTCAAAAATCTGTCTATCTCCACCTTAAATATATTCAATGACCCAGCCACAACAGCTCTCTGGGGTAGAGAATTCCACAGATTCACAACCCTCTAAGTGAAGAAGTTCCCTCCTCATCTCCATTTTAAATGTGCGACCCCTTATTCTGAAATTATGTCCCCTAGTTCTAGATTCCCCCACGAGGGAAAACATCCTCTCTGAATCTACTCTCTGAATCTGTCAAGCCCCCTCAGAATCTTATACGTTTCAATAAGATCACCTCTCATTCTTCTAAACTCCAATGAGTATAGGCCCAACCTGCTCAACTTTTCTTCATACAACAACCCCTTCATCTCAGGAATCAACCTCGTGAACTTCCTCTGAACTGCCTCCAATGCAAGTATACCCCTCCTTAAATAAGGAGACCAAAACTGTACGCAGTACTCCAGGTATGGTCTCACCAATGCCCTGTACAGTTGTACATGGAGGATCATTCTAGATTTAAACTTGTCTATAAACATCTGTCTGGCATATATAATTACCATTAAGGGCTAACATGACTTGAGAAACAAGTTATGCAATCAATACAGTCTTATAAGAAAGACTTGCATTTATAGAGTGCCTTTCACGACCTCAGGACGTCCCAAAGCGCTTTACAGCCAATGAAGTTGTAGTCACTGTTGTAATGTGGCATGACTTAATAGCAGCTCTGTTAACGTTCACCATACAGAATCATTGTTATCCATCAGGCACGGGGTTATCTGTTGACATCCCCCAGTGATGTGGAAGAACATGTTGCCGGTGGAGTGAATCCACATGTTTCCTCTGAATGCAGTAAAAGGAAACGAGGATTTTTTTTTATAGTCGCTTCTAAGAAAAAGAAGACATTCTATTTCCCATGGTAGGCAGTTGCGGTTATTTTTGTTTTTGAATGAGTTTCGCACATTGGAATAAAACACTGCAAATAGGCTGCATTAAGGTCATCACAAAGGGGCTTATTAATCACCGGATGGGAAACAAGCTTTGGCTTTCGAAAAAAAAGACGGAAAAAAAAAAGACTTGCGTCTTTCACGAGCTCGAGACATCCCAAAGCGTTTCACAGCCAATTAAATACTTTTGGAGTGTAGTCACTGTTGGAATGTAGGAAACACAGCAGCCAATTTGCACACAGCAAGCTCTCACAGACAGTAATTTCATGAGGAGAGAGAACTGGTGGCATAGCCAGGTGGACTCAGTGTACATAAACATGCACGTACACGTTTGATGGTCGAGATGATAAATCAGCTGCTGGAATTTGAGTTTGCCGTCCCATGGGGTTTGTCCAGTGTTATGTATGTAAACTTTATAATAGAGTAAGACTTGCCACCAGGGGGCGCACATGTTGGAGACCCAAGGGTCACCTGAACGCCTCGTCCAAGCAAGTATAAAAGGTTGTCTGCCATGCTGCTTCTTCACTCTGGAGTTTGATTAAAGAGACTAAGTTCACATCAGTTTGAGCTTACATCATACAGTCGTGTGGAGTTATTCTGAACATAACAATTGACGATGAGTATCGGATCACCAACTTGCACGTGGTTATGGCTGCTGCTGGTATTTTTGAGAGATTTATTGAGGGTGATGATTGGGACGCCTTCGTTGAGCGTCTTGACCAGTACTTCGTGGCCAACAAGCTGGATACGGACAGTAATGCGGTCAAGCGCAGGGCGATTCTCCTCATCGTTTGTGGGTCCACGATATATGGCCTCATGAAAAATCTGCTAGCATCTTTGAAACCAATGGACAAGATATATGCAGAGTTGTGTACGCTGGTTCGGGAACACCTCAAGCCGAAGGAGAGCATCTTAATGGCCAGGTATCACTTTTATATGCACCATTGCTCCAAGGCCCAGGAATTGGCGAGCTATGTCGCCAACCTAAGACGCCTAGCGGGACCGTGCGAATTTTCTGGATTTTTGGGGGGAAATGTTGCGGGACTTTTTCGTGCTTGGAATCGGCCACGAGGTCATTCTTTGCAAACTGCTGTCTGCTGAATCCCTAGATCTGAGCAAGGCCATCATGATAGCCCAGGCTTTCATGTCCACGAACGATAACACTAAGCAGATGTCTTCTCAGCATCGAAGCTCATCGGCAAGTACTGTGCATAAAATAACGCCTTCAGCAGGCAGAACTGTACATGGCAGGGCCTACACGCCCGCAGAGGCCAGACCTAGGATGACTCAGAGTCCACCTTGGGGCGTGAATGCGAATCTATTAACACCATGTTGGCGCTGCGGGGGTAATCATCGAGCCCATCAATGTCAATTCAAGCACTACATGTGCAAGGGCTGTGGAACAATGGGACACCTCCAGCGAATGTGCAGACATTCTGCGACTCACCATGTGGCAGAGTCGGCAGAAGATGACCGATCCGGCGTGGATCACACTGAACGAGTAAGAGAGGCAACTTAACCCGAGGCTGAAGAGGAAGTGTATGGGGTACACACCTTCACCACCAAAAGCCCTTCGATAATGTTAAAAGTCAAATTAAACGGCATTCCAGTTTCCATGGAATTGGACACGGGGGCGAGTCAGTCAATTATGAGCCAGAAGGCTTTTGCGAAACTGTGGGGCAACAAGGCACAAAGGCAAAAACTAAGCCCGATTCATACAAAGCTGCGCACTTACACCGAAGAGCTCATACCAGTCATTGACAATGCGGCAGTAAAGTTATCGTAGGATGGAGCTGTGCATGATTTATCACTATGGATTGTACCAGGCGATGGCCCAACGCTGTTCGGCAGAAGCTGGCTAGGAAAGATCCGATGGAACTGGGACGACATCAAAGCACTGTCTTCGGTGGATGGCGCCTCGTGTGCTCAAGTGCTAAACAAATTTCCGTCGCTATTTGAGCCATGCATCAGCAATTTCACAGGCGCCAAAGTGCAGATCCATCTAATCCCTGATGTATGGCCCGTTAATCACAAGGTCCGAGCGGTTCCATATATGATGCGGGACAGATATCACCGAGAAGGAATTATATCACCAATCGAGTTCAACGAGTGGGCCAGTCCAATTGTCCCGGTGTTGAAAAGCGATTGCAGGGTCAGAATCTGTGGAGACTACAAAGTAACGATCAACCGAGTCTCGTTACAGGACCACTACCCAAAGCAGAGGATCTGTTCGCAACGATAGCAGGGGGGAAGTCATTCACCAAGCTGGATCTAACCTCTGCTTACATGACACAGGAGCTGGCTGAATCTTCGAAAAGATTGACGTGCATCAACACACACAAAGGACTGTTCATATACCACAGATGCCCTTTTGGGATTCGCTCGGCTGCTGCCATCTTCCAGAGGAACATGGAGAGTCTGCTGAAATCGGTTCTGCGCACGGTTGTGTTTCAAGACGACAGCCTGATCACTGGTTGTGACACCTCCGAACACTTGCACAACCTGGAAGAGGTTCTAAAGCGACTGGACAGAGTGGGACTCAGGCTGAAATGCTCCATCCAAGTGTGTTTTCCTGGCTCCAGAGGTCGAATTTTTGGGGAGAAAGATTGTGGCAGAGGGCATCAGAGCCACAGACTCTAAGACGGAGAAGACGGAGGCCATTAAGCATGCATCCAGACCACAGAATATGACTGAGCTGCGTTCGTTCCTGGGACTCCTCAACTATTTTGGTAACTTTCTATCCGGGTTGAGCACTTTGCTGGAACCTTTGCATTTATTGCGACGTAAGGGTGACAACTGGGTTTGGGGTAAATCTCAAGAGACAGCCTTCGTTAAGGCCAGAAACTTGCTATGTTCTAACAAGAAACTTGTATTGTATGACCCGTGTAAATGTTTAGTACTAGCTTGTGATGCATCTTCGTACGGAGTAGGTTGTGTGTTACAGCAAGCCAATGGATCAGGCAAACTGCAACCAGTTGCATGTGCGTCCAGAAGTTTATCTAAGGCGAAAGAGCCTGCAGTATGGTTGAGAAAGAAGCATTAGCATGCGTATACGGGGTTAAGAAAATGCACCAATACCTATTTGAACTCTGGTTCGAGCTCGAAACCAACCACAAAATCTCTCATTTTGTTGTTTTCAGAAAGCAAAGATATTAACACCAATGCTTCGTCCCACATCCAAAGATGGGCACTAACATTATCTGTGTACAACTATGTAATCCGCCACAGATCAGGCACTGAGAACTGTGCTGATGCCCTCAGTTGGCTACCATTGCCCAATGGTGTGGAAATGGCGCAACCCGCAGACTTGCTTCTTGTAATGGATGTTTTTTAAAGCGAGGGGTCTCCTGTCACGGCTGGCCAGATCAGGACTTGGACTAACCAGAACCTCATGCTATCACTAGTAAAAAACTGCGTCCTTAATGGGAGCTGGTCGGCTGTTCCCAGGGAAATGCAAGGTGAAATTAAACCATTTTACCGACGCAAGGATGAAATGTCCATCCAATCCGATTGTTTCCTATGGGGGAATCGCATGGTTTTGCCAAAAAAAGGCAGGGAAATGTTTATACGCGACCTACACAGTACCTACCCAGGCATAGTCATGATGAAGGCTATCGGAATTGGAGTCATGCGTACTCCAATGTAACGCTTGCTCACAGTTGAGCAATGCACCAAGGGAGGCCCCACTGAGTCTGTGGTCATGGCCATCCAAACCGTGGTCCAGGGTCCATGTAGATTTCGCTGGCTCCTTTCAAGGGAAGATGTTCCTAGTAGCAGTGGACGCTTACTCTAAATGGATTGAATGTGTAATAATGTCATCATGTACATCCACTGCCACCATGTTCACTGTCATGTATTCAACCAGCATTGTAACCCATGTATAATCTGACCTAAGTTGTACACTGTGAGAACAATGACCACTAGGTGGTGAACTTATGGGAGACACTCCCAACCTGGACCTTCAGGTATAAAAGGGGAAGCTCCACCCACTTCCATCACTTGAGTGCTCAGGAATAAAGGACAGGTCACAGACTGACCTTCTCTCAAGCATGGGCCTCGTGTGCATTTATACTGCATAGTAAGGACGCATCATTCACCATCCATGGTTTGCCCAACGTCCTTTTTAGTGACAATGGACCATGTTTCACCAGCTTGGAATTCAATGAATTCATCACCCGCAATGGCATCAAACATGTCAGGTCTGCCCTATTTAAGCCCGCATCCAACGGTCAAGCAGAACGGGCAGTCCAAACTATCAAGCAGAGCTTGAAATGCGTGATGGACGGTTCCCTGCAGACCCGGTTATCTCGGGCTCTGCTCAGCTACTGCACACGACCCCACTCGCTTACCAGGATTCCCTCCTGCAGAATTGTTAATGAAGAGAGCACTCAAAACCAGGCTCTCCTTGATCCACCCGGATCTCAATGATCATGTAGAAACCCGGCGTCACCGGCATAACGTATCACGATCGCACGGCTGTATCGCGTGACATCGAGGTTAATAACCCTGTATTTGTTCTTAATTACAGTCATGGTCCCAAATGGGTTGCTGGCACTGTGTTAGCCAAGGAGGGGAATAGAGTGTTTGTTGTCAAACTTCTGAATGGACAAATGTGCAGAAAGCATTTGGATCAGACCAAACTGCGATTCACTGACAACCAAGAACAGTTTGAAGAGGACATTACCATCATTGATCCATCAACACACACCCAACCAGCAATCGACCTCGCTTTCAACCACGAGGATGAACCCACCATACCCGACAGTCCGATCAGACCAGCCACACCGCAGTGCAGCAATGATCCGACCAACTCACCCATGCCAGGACTTCAACTCAGGCGATCAACCCGGGAACGAAGAGCCCCTGATCACCTCAACTTGTAAATAACTTGTATCTAAGACTTGGGGGGGTGGGGGGGGGGGGCGGGTGGAGTGATGTTATATATGTAAACTTTATAATAGTGTAAGACTTGCCATCAGGGGGCACACCTGTTGGAGACCCAAGGGTCACCTGCACACCTCGTGCAAGCAAGTATAAAAGATTGTCTGCCATGCTGCTTCTTCACTCTGGAGTTTGATTAAAAAGACTAAGGTCACACCAGTTTGGGCTTACAGCATACAGTCTTGTGGAGTTATTCTGAACATGACACCCAGGAGCTGCTGCTCCAGTCACTGGTACTCGCTCCTTCCAATCCTGGCAGCAGCTGATACTTCAGGGTTGTGAGGGAATTCCCCAGTCCTGCAGTAAATCAGGAATACCCTGCTGAAGCACCACATCTGATTCAGGTAAGAAACTGCAATGTCAGAAGGGGGCTGCTGCAGCCAGCACTGGCAGGAGAAGATCAAGGAACTAAAAAGAAAGAGAAGAAAGACTTGCATTTATATAGCGCCTTTCACGAGCACCGGATGTCTCAAAGTGCTTTACAGCCAAAGGCGCAAGTCTTTCTATTATCGTCCATTTTATTTTTGAAAGACAGAGCATTTGAACCTTTGGGAACAGTGATCACAGTATCATAAGGCGTAAACTAGCTGTGGAAAAAGACATGGAGCAATCTAGAGTAAAAATACTTAATTGGAGGAAAGCCAATTTCATTGAGTTGAGAATGGATCTGGCCCGGGTAAATTGGAATCAAAGAATCGCAGGCAAAATTGTAATCGAACAATGGGCTGCCTTTAAAGAGGAGATGGTTTGGGTACAGTCGAGGTACATTCGCATGAGCGGGAAAGGTAGGGCAGTCAAAGTCAAAGTTGCCTGAATGACGAAAGAGATAGAGAGTGAGCTTAAACATATGTCAGGTTGAGGGTACACGTGAGAACCAGGCTGAATATAGAAAGTTCAGAGGGGAAGTGAAAAAGGAAATAAGAAGGGCAAAGAGAGAGTATGAGAATAGATTGGCAGCTAACATAAAAGGGAATCTAAAAGTCTTCTATAGGCATAGAAATAGTAAACAGATAGTGAGGAGGGGTGGGGCTGATTAGGAACCAAAATGGAGACCTACGCATGGAGGCAGAGGGTATGGCTGAGGTACTAAATGAGTACTTTGCATCTGTCTTAACCAAAAGAAGAAGATGCTGCTACAGTCATAGAGAAAGAGGAGGTAGTTGAGATATTGGATGGGATAAAAATTGAGATGGCTCTCCTCACAGTAAGTTCCGGTGCAAAATCCCACAGAAAGTCTGTGGCCAATTGGAAGTGTAATCGTTTGTTCGCCACTGAGAGCAAAATCCAGCTCAATATGCATTTTATTTGTGATGATAGATTACAATACTCTAGAACAGAACTGAGGGATTAGATGTTAAACCGAGATCCTGTAGGTCCTCTCGGGTTGGCAGGAAAAGATCTATTGAAGAAGAACAGGAGAGTTCCCTCAACCATCATCACTAAAGCAGATTATCTGGTCATTCTCACATTGCTATTATTGGAAGCTTGCTGTGCGCAAATTGACTGCCACGTTTCTTACATTACGACGGTGACTGCACTTCAAAAGTATTTAATTGGCTGTAAAGCGCTTTGGGAAGTTTTTAGATCATGAAAGGTCCTGTATAAATGCAAGTTCTTTTGTTTTCTTTAGGTGACACTAGGTATGGGACCAGCACTGGATGCAAGACCTTTGATTATACAATCTTATACTGCATTCATATTACATTACACAGGATTATATCGGATATACGGCACAGAAACAGGCCATTCGGCTCAACCAGTCCATGCCGGCGTTTATGCTCCATTCGAGTCTCCTCCCATCTTTCCTCATCTAAATCTATCAGCATAACCCTCTAATCCCTTCTCCCTCATATGCTTGTCCAGCCTCCCCTTAAATGCATCTATACTATTCGCTTCAACCACTCCCTGTGGTAGCGAGTTCCACATTCTCACCGCCCTCTGGGTAAAGAAGTTTCTTCTGAATTCCCTATTGGATTTCTTGGTGATTATCTTATGGCCTCTAGTTATGATCTTCCCCACAAGTGGAAACACTCTCTCTGTATCCACTCTATCAAAACCTTTCATAATTTTAAAGACCTCTTTTAATTTTCTTACTAAGTTTCCTATTTCTGTTCAAATGCACCGAACAGAGCCTTTAATTCTGTGTCTCACTTTTCCAATTTTTGTCAAATATGTTATTCTGGATTTTTGCAATGATAGTGTTTGCCTTCTGGTGGGGGGAGGGAGCTGTGGGCGGGGCCAGGGAATTGTAGGCGGGGCCAGACTCGTGTGGCTCGGAAATGGGGGCGGGGCCAGGCTCGTGCAGTTCGGGAATGGAGGCGGGGCCAGGCTCGGGGCTGTGGGCGGGGCCAGGCTCGTGTGATTCGGGGATGGGGGCGGGGCCAGGCTCGGGTGGCTCGGGCCTGGGGGCGGGTGCAGACTCGGGGCTGTGGGCGGGGCAAGGCTCGGGTGGCTCGGGCCTGGGGGCGGGGCCAGGCTCGGGGCTGTGGGCGGGGCAAGGCTCGGGTGGCTCGGGCCTGGGGGCGGGGCCAGGCTTGGGGCAAGGGGCGGGGCCAGAGACGTACGATGCACGCCGTGACGCAGGGTGGCGTCGTTGCTAGGATACAGTGCAGGACGCGGAGAGCTTGGATGCGGCGAGCGGACAGCCAGCGGCCGGGCGGCGGCAGGCGGCGAGACGGAGCCAGCAAACGGCGGCAGGGGCGCTTGATCGGCAGTTAGAAGTCCCCGGGGTCGCGACCTCTAACCTCCAACTCCCTCACCCCACTCACCCTGTGCCTGACACCTAGCAATCACCATGGCGGTAAGTGCTGGAGGCCCCCCCTTGGTCCTTCCCCCCCTTGAACTCTGCATGCAGCACCTGTGACCCCCTGCTCCAGTCCCCCCCTACCTCCTTCCTGCTCTGAAGGGCTTTCCCACCTTCCTGGGGTTAGGCTTCCGCCCATGCCCAATGGTTGTCCACAAGCTTCACTGGGATAACCTGGACCCCTTTCTTTTGTATTTTGGTCATATGGATGGCTCTCCATCACCATCCAAGCTGTGGAGCAATGCACACAGCTTTGGAGTGTGTTTCCAAAGTGCACTCGCACCCTGTAGGACCACACTCCGCTTAAACCAAGACGTCGGGCACAGGTTGGCAAGCGTCAAGGTTTTACGGATGCCCACGTGTTGGCGCAGCAGTGCTGCTGGCATTTAAGCCGTTGAAACGGCGCGGACTGGTCAGCGCAGAGCACTGGTGCATTCCTGCAGATTGTCCACCCTAACTCGCTGTCGGGTCTCTGTCTTATAATGTTACCTGGAGTCAAGTGGCAAGAATATGATCATTCTAGTACCGCTGATCATCTACTTCTCAGGGCTTCACCAAATGATTCAGGGCTTGCTGGCCAATCATTAGTAGCACTTTAGAATCATTCGAATTTACCTGGCTTTAGTTTTGGATTACCACGTTCCCACTGTCATGTATCTCACACTACTGTATATAACTGTATCTTACCATGCTGTACATGACTGTAACTAGATATGACCTGTAACCACAAGCATACTTTACCACCGAGGGTGCACTTGCAGGAGACACTGCATACCTGTTCCACACAGGTATATAAAGGCAGGTCTCAGGCAAGTGTGGCACTCGAGATCTGTGAAATAAAGGTGCAGGTTCAGAGTGACCTTGACTTCAGCATGTGCCTCGTGTAAGTCTGTACTGCAGGGTTAGGACTTTACACCCACATAGAATTACCAGGCATTACAGTGGACTGGATCCATGAGGCCCATTTACCACCCCAGAGAGCTGTGGACGCTGGGTCATTGAATATATTTAATGCAGAGATAGGCAGATTTTTGAACGATAAGAAAATAAAGGGCTATGGGGAGCGGGCAGGGAAGTGAAACTGAGTCCATGATCAGATCAGCCATGATCTTATTAAATGGCGGAGCAGGCTTGAGGGGCCAAATGGCCTACTCCGGCTCCTATTTCTTGTGTTCTTGTATTCACCATCCTTCCTCAGATGGATAGTGACTGGTTGGTCATTAGACAACTGACAAATGCAGGATGGAGCCACGAATGCAGATAGCAAGTACCAGGATCTCCTTTCAATTGGCATGGGGAATGACCCAATTCACCATAAAATATGTGAGCTCATCACCATCATTCTGTGACCATAGCATCGACACCTAACTTGCTCTATTGATCAACCTGTCGTCCAACTCTCTAGTGGAGAGTCAGCCTCTTAAGCATGTTCTTTGCCAATTCTCCTCATATGCAATTGTTGAAGAGTAACCTTGGTATGCAGCATTGAACATGGTGGTATAGAGCATTAAGGAATTTGCAAATTGTCCAGTGAATGTGTTTCCAACATGTTAAAAGTAGATGCCCATCATACAAGTGATGAGGAGGCTCTGAGCCTTAAAGTGACCATCAGCTGTTACCCAGAGCCATGGTATGTGAACATGTGCTCCATGTATCATGTTTGCATGTTTGGGTTCCGAAGAGGCAACTAGTTGATGCTGAGGCTCTGCAACTCCCGACTGGTGGAAGCATCCTTTGATGGGGTACAGTTTGTATCCATGGTGTGGGCAAGAGGATGGCAGCAGTGCACTGACATGTTTTATGGGGAGTTGTACTGCTTATTGTGCCACTTGGAAGAATTCCCACTAACTTGTTCAGCTGGTGTGGGCATCAAGCCCCATTGGTCAGTTGCCTGATGACTAACATATGACTATCCTTGAGAAGAAAGTGTCTTTGGGGGCTATGTTGGCTCCCTTTGGAATTTATGTGGAAGATCGGAATAGGGTCCCTCCTCTGCAGCAGACCGGATAATCCAATACTTGAGGCAGACAGTTCTGTAGTACCCCAGAGTAGTGTTGAAGATTGATTGACTGGCCAACCTGGCTCATTGCTAAGATATGGAGGGGTGAAACTTTCACAGGGTTGGAATCTTTCACACTTGGCTCCAGATAACCCTGCAAGGCAGAATTTTAACAGGCCAAACTCCAATGATATCCATATGTATACAAGGGATGCCTAAACCCGGGCTTTTGTTGACCTGTGCCTACGTTCTCTGGATTTAGATAAGTGGCATGTATCCCTATGAGAAAAGAGAGTGCACTCCATTTCAAGCATAGATTTCTCAGTTTTGTTTAAAGACTATAGGGCATGGCGATGGGTTTCTTTGTGTGTCAATCACCTGATTGACCAATGAAAATTGAACCATTTTGTTCTTTCTTACCTATTTTAGATTTTACCTTATCTGTTACTTTTTACAAGTTTGAAATTAAATCCTTGCTCTTTTTCTATTCCTCCATTGTCCTGCTATGCATCCTGGATTTGGAAACCATGTGAATAATCGTTCGTGTCCTGAGATTGGTTGAAAACCAGTCCTCAAGGCTGTATTTCAAGATCATCAAGAGGGTGAAGATTAAAATTTGACCTGGTTGCAAACTCGAGGGACCAGATCTAGTGCCCAATTAGATAACCCTGTGGCATGGCTCAAGGAAGCAGGTTTGCCAAAATTAGTTATCGCATCAGCAGCGGCTCAGGGGGTTACATTTTTACCGATAGTCTGACCAAAAGCAGATATTTATGCAAAGGTGACAACCAGCCATGATGTAATTCAATGGCGGAACAGGCTTGAGGGGCTGAATGGCCTACATCTGTTGCTAGGTTCCTAAACGTAATATTCGGAGTGAGTTTGGGGCTAGTGGGGTGACAATTCTGTCCGGCCAACTTCACGATTTTCCCCCACTTGTAGCCTGTGCATGTCCAGTTTATCTGCGGAGTGATGGGACCAATTGGGGTCCAAGTCATGCTGAGCAATTGTAAACTTGGATATTTAGGAGTTATTTCCCTTTTCATTTGCTTACAAAGCATGTGCCGCAGTGACATAAGTGGTGGCCTTCTATATCATAACACCACTTGCATGTGATCCTATTATGATGACACATGCTTCTTGTTCTTCTTGAAACAAAAGCAAGATAACCAAATGCTTTTGCATGAAGGCCCTGCCTATTTGACAGTACCCCATGGAGAAGCTCCCTTGATGGCTGAGTAGATCATAGAATCATAGATGTTTACAGCACGGAAGGAGGCCATTTCGGCCCATGTTGGCCAACAAGAGGCTATCCAGCCGAATCCCACTTTCCAGCTCTTGGTCTTACGGCATTTCAGGTGCACATCTAAATACTTTTTAAATGTGGTGAGGGTTTCTGCCTCTGCCACCCTTTCAGGCAGTGAGTTCCAGACCCCCACAACCCTCTACGTGAAGAAATTTCCCCTCAAATCCACTCTAAACCTACCAATTACTTTTATTTATGCCCCCTGGTTGTTGATCCCTCTGCTAAGGAAAATAGGCCCTTATCATGGGCCCAAGTTTCCACATGATTTGCGCCTGATTTTTAGGAGCAACTGGTGGAGAACGGACTATCTTAGAAATCGCAATTCTCCACATTTTCTTTTCTGCAGTTCTAGTCAGGTAGAACAGTTCTACTTTGGAACAGAATTTTTTCTTCAAAAGGGGGCGTGTCCGGCCACTGACGCCTGATTTCAAAGTTTCCACAGTGAAGACGTACTCCAAACTAAGTTAGAATGGAGCAAGTGAAGATTTTTGTAGAACTGAAAAAACCTGTTCTACACATTAAAAAATCAGGCGCAGGTTACAAATTAGGCGTCCAGAACGAGGTGGGGGGAAGGGGGGGGGGAAGGGAACTCATTAAATTCTACAATAAATCCTTATTTATACTTCTACAAATATTATACAAATAAATCCAACCTGAATAAACATTTATAAGCAAAGAAAAGATTAAATAAACCATCTTCCTACCTGTGTGAAAGTGCTTCAGGCACGGAGAATTCTGCAGTCAGCCTGAGGCGCCCGTTCTTCCCGCGGAGGGTGGGGGGGAAGAGGAGGCGCCCGTTCTTTCCCACGAGGGGCGGGGGGGGTAAGGCGCCCGTTCCTCCCGCGGGGAGGGGAGAGGAGGCGCCCGTTCTTTCCTGCGGGGGGGGGGGAGGCGCCCGTTCTTCCCGCGGGGGGTGGGGAGGGGAGAGGAGGCGCCCGTTCTTTCCCGCGGGGGAGGGGGGGGAAGGCGCCCGTTCTTCCCGCGGGGGGGGTAGGAGGCGCCCGTTCTTCCCGCGGGGGGGGGGGAGGAGGCGCCCGTTCTTTCCCGCGGGGGGGGTGGAGGCGCCCGTTCTTCCTGCGGTGGGGGGGGGGGGGGGAAGGAGACAGTGAGAAGGCTGCAAGTGCTGATGTGCTGATGGCAATGTGCTTTTATTTAAAAAATGTTCAAAAATTAAACAGCTACAAAGAACTACAAAAATGGCCGAGTGCCAATGTTTTTTTCACACTGAGCATGCGCGAACGCTCCAACGCGCACGCGCAGCGTTGCTGGCAGGAAAAAAACTAATTTAAATAGTACCCGCCCCCTCCCACTTACAAAATCGGCGCGAGTGTAGGCTCCGCCCCCCTGGGCGCCGCGCCAGGCAGACAAGGAGCTGCAGAACGCTCCAGAATCGCGAGTTTTTTTTTAGGCACCATTTTAGGCGCGAAAAACGGGCGCCCAGCTCGGAGGGGCGCCCATTTTTTATCGTGTGGAAACTTGGGCCCTATATCTAGGTCCCTCATAATTTTATACACCTTCAATGAGGTCTCCCCTCAGCCTCCTCTGTTCCAATGAAAACAAATGAGATACATGCACTGCCTGGTGTGGTATTGTCATGGAGAACAAGAAAGCAAGCCCCAAATACCATTCTCCGTCCAAGGCGAGAGTCGGTCTTGTAACAGTAGCAGTTACAATACTGGATGAGCAAACCTTAGGTCATACCTTCTAATCCCAGCATGTTAAATAGTGAACATTAATTCAATACATCTGGAAATTGTGGGTTAGCTGTGATACCCATGATTAACTAGCCTGGCAACACAGGTTGTCTTGGCTTATTCATGTAAAATGACTACTTGGCCAAGGTACAGGATGGAATCATAACCCAGCATAAACCTTCAGAGAATAGGGGAGAAAATCAGAAACCAAAAATTAGTCTTCAGAGAGATTAAAAAATGATAGTATTATGTTGCTTTTTAAACAATTCTATAAACATACCTTTTGTGACAATCATTATACTCTTCCAATAAATGTAGCATAAATCTTCTAGTTTTTAAAAATTATATATTGTTAATTTATTTTTATTACTTAGTCTGTTTTTATACTCATCTTTACATATTTGCACATTGAAACTTGTGATTTGTGATGCTATTGGTGTTTATCTAGAATGTACATTATCCTGTCATGTTCTGTGAGCACAAACCCATAATTGCTGTTGTATTTTCCCACTGCCACTAATTTCAACCACTTGTTAATCGTCAAATTTTTGTCACGTGGTGATAAGATGTTGATACAATTATTCGTATGGACAGCTTCAAATCCCACTCTGCTCGGTTGCTGTTCAGAGCTGTATCGGGCAGGAATTAAAGAGAGTGGTCCCCTGGTGCCTCCTGTCAGTTGGTTACAGAGGGCCATATGTCTCTGCCCCCACCTCAGCACCTCTGCTGCTGGAGCCCTCGTCCATGCCTTTGTTACCTCGAGCCTTGACTATTCCAACGCACTCCTGGCTGACCTCCCATTTTCCACACTCCGTAAACTTCAGCTGATCCAAAACTTGGCTGCCCGTATCCTAACTTGTACTAAATTCCGTTCATCCATCACCTGTGTGTTCACTGACCTACATTGGTTCCCGGTCCGGCAAAACCTCTATTTTAAAATTCTTATCCTTGTTTTTAAATCCTTCCATGGCCTCACCCTATCTCTGTAACCTCCTCCAGCCCGAGGACCCTCCGAAATCTCTGCGCTCCTCCAATTCTGGCCTCTTGCGCATCACCAATTTTAATCGCTCTACCATTGGCGGCTGTGCCTTCAACTGACTCGGCCCTAAGCTCTGGAATTCCCTCCCTGTCTCTACGAATCTTTAGCTCTCTCTCCTCCTTACTAGATTGATCTCTGAGATGAGAGGGTTGTCCTATGAGGAGGGATTGAGTAGATTGGGCCTATACTCTCTGGAGTTTAGGTGATCTCATTGAAACATGCAAGATTTTGAGGGGGATTGACAGGGTAGATGCTGAGAGGTTGTTTCCCCTGGCTGGAGAGTCTAGAACTAGGGGGCATAGTCTCAGGATAAGGGGTCGGCCTTTTAAGTCTGAGATGTGGAGGAATTTCTTCACTTAGAGGGTTATGAATATTTGGAATTCTCTGCCCCAAAGTGCTGTAGATGCTCAGTTGTTGAGTGTATTCAAGGTTGAGATAGATAGATTTTTGGACTCCACAGGACTTAAGGGATACGGGGCTAGGGCGAGAAAGTGGAGTTGAGGTAGAAGATCAGCCATGATCTTATTGAATGGCAGAGCAGGCTCGAGGGGCCGAATGGCCTACACCTGCTCCTAATTCCTATGTTGTTAAAACCTAGCTCTTTGACCAAGTTTTTGGTCACATGTTCCAATATCTCCTTAAACAAAAGTAAAATACTGCGGATGCTGGAAATCTGAAATAAAAACAGAAATACTCAGCAGGTCAGGCAGCATCTGTGGAACGAGCAACCGAGTTAACGTTTCAGGTCTGTGACCTTTCGTCAGTGAAATGTTAACTCTGTTTCTCTCTCTCCACAGATGCTGCCTGACCTGCCGAGCATCTCCAGCATTTTCTGTTTTTATTTCTAATATCTCCTTTTGTGGCTCGGTGTCAAATTTTATTTGATAGCGCTCCTGTGAAGTGCCTTGCGACTTTTTACTACAGCAACAACAACAACAACTTTTATTTATATAGCGCCTTTAATGTAGTAAAATGTCCCAAGGCGTTTCCCAACAGTGTTACAAGGCAAACAGATAAATTTGACACCAAGCCACATAAGAAGAAATTATGTAGATGACCAAAAGCTTGGTAAAGAGATAGGTTTTAAGGAGTGTCTTAAAGGAGAAAGAGAGGTAGAGAGGCAGAGAGGTTTAGGGAGGGAGTTCCAGAGCTTAGGGCCCAAACAGCTGAAGGCACGGCCACCGATGGTTGAGCAGTTATAATGAGGAATGTTCAAGAGGGCAGAATTTGAGGAGCCCAAGCATCTTGTGGGGCTGTGAGGCTGAGTTAAAGGCGCGATATAAATACAAATTGTTGTTTTTGCAGGCAGCCGAGGGACAGTCCATGCAATCGACTTTTCTGTGGCAGGTGCCAAGCAACGTGGATCAGGAAAAGGGATATAAACATATATATAAATGGGAGAAGTTTCTTAAATAACTTCAAACATAAAACAAAGCAATATGCATACATCTAGTTGGCTTCTTTCTAGCATTTTGATTAAAACATAAGAATTTTGAGTAACACCTCTGTCACTTTTCCAGAGGTCACCCCCACTTTCTGCCTTGTAAGATGGAACTTTTTCACCCATGGATGTTGCCTGGACTGGAGAATTTTAGCTATGAGGAAAAATTGGAAAGGCTGGGGTTGTTTTCTTTGGAACAGAGGGGGCTGAGGGAGACCTTATTGAGGTGTATAAAATTATGAGGCGGCTAACTAGAGTGGATAGGAAGGACCTATTTCCCCTTAGCAGAGGGGTCAACACCAGGGGTCATAGATTTAAAGTAATTGCTAGGAGGTTTAAAGGGGATTTGAGGGGAAATTTCTTCACCCAGAGGGTGGTAGAGGCAGAAACCCTCACCACATTTAAAAAGTACTTGGACGTGCACTTGAAGTGCCATAACCTACAAGGCTGCGGACCAAGAGCTGGAAAGTGGGACTAGGCTGGATAGCTCTTGGTCAGCCAACGCAACCACAATGGGCCGAAATGGCCTCCTTCCGCGCTGTAAATTTCTATTTAAGACGAGTATTTGGTTTGTGAACTAATTTCCCAAGGAAGGCAATGAGGCAGATAATATAAATGCATTCCAAGAGACAACTGGATGTGCTTCTGAAGAGAGAAGAAATTAATAGGGAAGATCATTTTTTTTTCTGTTTAAAGACATTTGTACATCCATGAATAATCTACCGTGCTAATTTACTCCCCCATTTTCTTTGGCATTAAAAGGCAGAGAAAGGAAAGATAGAGGATAGTGCCTTTGAGGCGCTGGAACGGGATTTCCAAGATGTCCTCGCTGAACTTATGGGAGACAAGGGACTGGAGAAATTTCGCATTGAATATGAAAAGCTGCATCAGGCCCTCAAGAAATCCCACGAAAATGAGAAGCGTCTAATGTCAAAATGCAAGGAACTAAATTCCGAGATTGTTGCAAATTCAACAAAAGTGACAACTGCATTGAAGCTCTCTCAAGACGATCAGTCGACTATAGATTCCTTAAAGCAGGTGAGGTTCATGACAATTTATTGTGGAGGGGGAGGGGTGGCGCAAGTCAGGGGGTTGGATTGATTTTCCTCTAAAATGCAGAGTCTGCTCTCTGTTAATTCACAATAAAGGCATCTCAAAATTTAAAAATTTAGATGTAGACTGAAATTGACAGGTGCTTCCTGCAGTTCTCCAGTGCAGTACTGAGGGAGTGCTGCACTGTCGGAGGTGCCGTCTTTCAGATGAGACATTAAACTGAGGCCCCGCCTGCTCTCTCAGGTGGGCGTTAAAGATCCCAGGGCACTATTTTGAATAAGAGCAGGGGAGGTATCACTGGTGTCCTGGCCAATATTTATCCCTCAATCAATATTACCCCAAAAAAACATTATCTGGTCATTATCATGTTGCCATTTGTGGGGGCTTGCTGTGTGCAAATTGGTTGCGGCATTTCCTACATTACAACAGTAACTACACTCCAAAACTATTTCATTGGCTGTAAAGCGCTTTGGGACGTGAAGGTGGTCGTGAAAGGCACTATATAAATGTAAGTCTTTCTTTTGCTCACGAACGGACCAATAAGCAGCTCGGTTACAATATATTGAAAAGATCGGCAACTCAGCAAATACCCAAAGAATTTCAATTCTAAAATACAAGTTTATCATCACTGTTCCGCCTAATTCCACCAAGCACACACTGAGGTTCAGTGTCTAACAGTGCAACAATCAGCTATGTAGTAGTTGCGCATTTCAAAGTAACTTTTGCCTTGCAGGTGAAGAGAAATATGTCTAGAAAGCTTAAGTTAGTACGCAGTGTTTTTACATAAATAACTAATAATGAGATTGCAATGACTGCAGTGATCCTAGTAAAAGGTCCTCTCGGAATGAGTGATCACAGTATGGTTGAATTTGTAATACAGCTTGAGGGTGAGGAAGTAGTGTCTCAAATGAGCGTACTAAGCTTAAACAAAGGGGACTATAGTGGGATGAGGGCAGAGTTGGCTAAAGTAGACTGGAAACACAGACTAAACGGTGGCACAATTGAGGAACAGTGGAGGACTTTTAAGGAGCTCTTTCATAGTGCGCAACAAAAATATATTCCAGTGAAAAAGAAGGGCGGTAAGAGAAGGGATAACCAGCCGTGGATAACCAAGGAAATAAAGGAGAGTATCAAATTAAAGACCAATGCGTATAAGGTGGCCAAGGTTAATGGGAAAATAGAAGATTGGGAAAATTTTAAATGACAGCAAAGAATGACTAAGAAAGCAATAAAGAAAGGAAAGATGGATTACGAAGGTAAACTTGTGCAAAACATAAAAACGGATAGTAAAAGCTTTTACAGATATATAAAACGGAAAAGAGTTACTAAAGTAAATGTTGGTCCCTTAGAAGATGAGAAGGGGGATTTAATAATGGGAAATGTAGAAATGGCTGAGACCTTAAACAATTATTTTACTTCGGTCTTCACAGTGGAAGACACAAAAACCATGCCAAAAATTGCTGGTCACAGGAATGTGGGAAGGGAGGACCTTGAGACAATCACTATCACTAGGGAGGTAGTGCTGGACAGGCTAATGGGACTCAAGGTAGACAAGTCCCCTGGTCCTGATGAAATGCATCCTAGGGTATTAAAAGAGATGGCGGAAGTTAGAGCAGATGCATTCGTTATAATCTACCAAAATTCTCTGGACTCTGGGGAGGTACCAGTGGATTGGAAAGCAGCTAATGTAACGCCTCGATTTAAGAAAGGGGGCAGACAAAAGGCAGGTAACTATAGGCCGGTCAGTTTAACACCTGTAGTGGGGAAAATGCTTGAAACTATCATTAAGGAAGAAATAGCGGGACATCTAGATAGGAATAGCGCAATCAAACAGACGCAGCATGGATTCATGAAGGGGAAATCATGTTTAACTAATTTACTGGAATTCTTTGAGGATATAACGAGCATGGTGGATAGAGGTGTACCGATGGATGTGGTGTATTTAGATTTTCAAAAGGCATTCGATAAGGTGCCACACAAAAGGTTACTGCAGAAGATAAAGGTACGCGGAGTCAGAGGAAATGTATTAGCATGGATAGAGAATTGGCTGGTGAACAGAAAGCAGAGAGTCGGGATAAATGGGTCCTTTTCGGGTTGGAAATCGGTGGTTAGTGGTGTGCTACAGGGATCGGTGCTGGGACCACAACTGTTTACAATATACATAGATGACCTGGAAGAGGGGACAGAGTGTAGTGCAACAAAATTTGCAGATGATACAAAGATTAGTGGGAAAGCGGGTTGTGTAGAGGAAACAGAGAGGCTGCAAAGAGATTTAGATAGGTTAAGTGAATGGGCTAAGGTTTGGCAGATGGAATACAATGTCGGAAAGTGTGAGGTCATCCACCTTGGGAAAAAAAACAGTAAAAGGGAATATTATTTGAATGGGGAGAAATTATAACATGCTGCGGTGCAGAGGGACCTGGGGGTCCTTGTGCATGAAAGGGAAAAAAAACAGTAAAAGGGAATATTATTTGAATGGGGAGAAATTATAACATGCTGCGGTGCAGAGGGACCTGGGGGTCCTTGTGCATGAATCCCAAAAAGTTAGTTTGCAGGTGCAGCAGGTAATCAGGAAGGCGAATGGAATGTTGGCCTTCATTGCGAGAGGGATGGAGTACAAAAGCAGGGAGGTCCTGCTGCAACTGTATAGGGTATTGGTGAGGCCGCACCTGGAGTACTGCATGCAGTTTTGGTCACCTTACTTAAGGAAGGATATACTGGCTTTGGAGGGGGTACAGAGACGATTCACTAGGCTGATTCCGGAGATGAGGGGGTTACCTTATGATGATAGATTGAGTAGACTGGGTCTTTACTCGTTGGAGTTCAGAAGGATGAGGGGTGATCTTATAGAAACATTTAAAATAATGAAAGGGGTAGACAAGATAGAGGCAGAGAGGTTGTTTCCACTGGTCGGGGAGGCTAGAACTAGGGGGAACAGCCTCAAAATACGGGGAGCCAATTTAAAACCGAGTTGAGAAGGAATTTCTTCTCCCAGAGGGTTGTGAATCTGTGGAATTCTCTGCCCAAGGAAGCAGTTGAGGCTAGCTCATTGAATGTATTCAAGTCACATATAGATAGATTTTTAACCAATAAGGGAATTAAGGGTTATGGGGAGCGGGCGGATAAGTGGAACTGAGTCCACGGCCAGATCAGCCATGATCTTGTTGAATGGCGGAGCAGGCTCGAGGTGCTAGATGGTCTACTCCTGTTCCTAATTCTTATGTTCTTATGAGCTAAGTAATGTCCACCTCAGGTTAGTGTGATGGTTTTGCCTTTTATTTTTTTTGCGATTTATGTTGTGGGCTATGTATTCGGAATGGTTTTGGTGGGTTTTTTCAGGTTTTTTTTTCCCTCCCCAGGCCTCTTTTAGAGCGCTCCCAGGCCAGCTATTTAGCTCTGGATTTTCACCTGCTCAGCTGGCCTAGTGCCCTAAGAGAGGTGTGCAATGCCTCCCTTACCGCTCCGCAACACGCTCAGGGCCCAGCTGCCTAATTTTGACTGAGGCGCAAACTTTTTCCAGGAGGTATCAGGACGCCCCGTCGCCATTAACGCCCCGAAATCCTAAAAGCCGAAAATCCAGCCCTGTGTTTTATCCATTACATCCTACAGGTCCCTCTCCTGTTCCGTAATTTTTACTGGATATTCCTGCAAGGTATACACGTGCCTGCAATTATTACTTCCCAAATGCATTTATGCACATAGAAACATAGAAACATAGAAAATAGGTGCAGGAGCAGGCCATTCAGCCCTTCTAGCCTGCACCGCCATTCAACGAGTTCATGGCTGAACATGAAACTTCAGTACCCACTTCCTGCTTTCACGCCATACCCCTTGATCCCCCGAGTAGTAAGGACTTCATCTAACTCCCTTTTGAATATATTTAGTGAATTGGCCTCAACTACTTCCTGTGGTAGAGAATTCCACAGGTTCACCACTCTCTGGGTGAAGAAGTTTCTCCTTATCTCGGTCCTAAATGGCTTACCCCTTATCCTTAGACTGTGACCCCTGGTTCTGGACTTCCCCAACATTGGGAACATTCTTCCTGCATCCAACCTGTCCAAACCCGTCAGAATTTTAAACGTTTCTATGAGGTCCCCTCTCACTCTTCTGAACTCCAGTGAATACAAGCCCAGTTGATCCAGTCTTTCTTGATAGGTCAGTCCCACCATCCCGGGAATCAGTCTGGTGAATCTTCGCTGCACTCCCTCAATAGCAAGTATGTCCTTCCTCAAGTTGGGAGACCAAAACTGTACACAATACTCCAGGTGTGGCCTCACCAAGGCCTTGTACAACTGTAGCAACACCTCCCTGCCCCTGTACTCAAATCCCCTCGCTATGAAGGCCAACATGCCATTTGCTTTCTTAACCGCCTGCTGTACCTGCATGCCAACCTTCAATGACTGATGTACCATGACACCCAGGTCTCGTTGCACCTTCCCTTTTCCTAATCTGTCACCATTCAGATAATAGTCTGTCTCTCTGTTTTTACCACCAAAGTGGATAACCTCACATTTATCCACATTATACTTCATCTGCCACGCATTTGCCCACTCACCTAACCTATCCAAGTCACTCTGTAGCCTCATAGCATCCTCCTCGCAGCTCACACTGCCACCCAACTTAGTGTCATCCGCAAATTTGGAGATACTACATTTAATCCCCTCGTCTAAATCATTAATGTACAATGTAAACAGCTGGGGCCCCAGCACAGAACCCTGCGGTACCCCACTAGTCACTGCCTGCCATTCCGAAAAGTACCCATTTACTCCTACTCTTTGCTTCCTGTCTGACAACCAGTTCTCAATCCACGTCAGCACACTACCCCCAATCCCATGTGCTTTAACTTTGCACATTAATCTCCTGTGTGGGACCTTGTCGAAAGCCTTCTGAAAGTCCAAATATACCACATCAACTGGTACTCCTTTGTCCACTTTATTGGAAACATCCTCAAAAAATTCCAGAAGATTTGTCAAGCATGATCTCCCTTTCACAAATCCATGCTGACTTGGACCTATCATGTCACCATTTTCCAAATGCGCTGCTATGACATCCTTAATAATTGATTCCATCATTTTACCCACTACTGAGGTCAGGCTGACCGGTCTATAATTCCCTGCTTTCTCTCTCCCTCCTTTTTTAAAAAGTGGGGTTACATTGGCTACCCTCCACTCGATAGGAACTGATCCAGAGTCAATGGAATGTTGGAAAATGACTGTCAATGCATCCGCTATTTCCAAGGCCACCTCCTTAAGTACTCTGGGATGCAGTCCATCAGGCCCTGGGGATTTATCGGCCTTCAATCCCATCAATTTCCCCAACACAATTTCCCGACTAATAAAGATTTCCCTCAGTTCCTCCTCCTTAATAGACCCTCTGACCACTTTTATATCCGGAAGGTTGTTTGTGTCCTCCTTAGTGAATACTGAACCAAAGTACTTGTTCAATTGGTCTGCCATTTCTTTGTTCCCCGTTATGACTTCCCCTGATTCTGACTGCAGGGGACCTACGTTTGTCTTTACTAACCTTTTTCTCTTTACATACCTATAGAAACTTTTGCAATCCGCCTTAATGTTCCCTGCAAGCTTCTTCTCGTACTCCATTTTCCCTGCCTAATCATGAAGGACATCTGTCACACATGGGCCCATTCTCTCAACAAATCTCAATTGGTTAATTTATTTGATCTGTGCTCCTTCAATCTACCTTGTTAACTCTCTGTGAATATATTTGCTTCATCAGCAAACAAAAAAACCTTTTTCAGTCCTTTTGGAAGCATATATAAAAGTTCATGAGGAGAAAAGGACATGTGGTCCATCAAGCTCATTCATCTGGTACTACAACTCATCCACCTAACATCCAATTGCATTTTGAACCTGCTAGGTTATTTGAAACTTTTATTTCCCTTTTAGGCTAAAGTCATTTTTTTTTAATCTATGATATGTTTTAAATTAAACTTTTATGAATTTAGATGTATGATCTCTGGCCTTATGCACTTTGCGGTTATATCCTGGATTCACCTTATCTACAGCATTGAATATTTTATATACCTTAGTGCGTTTGTCACTTAACCTTCTCTTGAGACTTAACAGTTTAAGCATCTTTTTTCTTCGTAACTCATCCCTTTGCAAATTCAGATCATTCCTGTTGCTGTTTTGTGTAATCTCACCAATGCAGCTATATGTCCCTTTTGAAGTATTGTGACCAGAACTGCATACAATACTCCCAAAGGTGGTCTAACTCATGCTTTCCAAAGCCTCAGCACAACCTGTGTACACTTACACGGCATAGTTTCGGCTATGTGCCCAAATGTTCTATGTTCCTTTTAATTGTGTCTCCACATTTTCAACATTGAAAAATAACGCATCCCCCTGATCAATAAGGTAAGTCACAAAATGAAGTTAAGGAAATGAAGCTCAAAACATGCACCACACTTTCTTTCCTGAACTACAAGACTGTCTTCCCCTGCTGTGACAATATAAAAGCTTCTTCTATGAATTGCAGGGTAGCTAAGCTGGTTGAGGTAAAAATGATGAAACTGAAACCTGTCGACTTTCTGACCTTGCACTAATACCAGTGTTGATTTTATCATAGCTGGTGACTAAATGGCCTCAGCCTAGATTGTAGGGTATGGCAGGCAAGTTGCTTGCTCCTTGCCATACTGACTCTTGCTGCAGTGCAATTTTGCTTTAATCTAACTGTGATCCTCCTGGAAATCTTAAAAGAGCTATAAATAAAGCCCCTAAGTCAGATAGCTAGGAGATTTAGTACCACAGACATGTTTCAGAGAGAAATATTCATCATTGAACTTAAATGTCAGAATAAAGTACAAGTTCACTGCTACACTTTTGTCATTTCAACAGACCAGGATATTGTTCCAAATATCCCTGCTTTTAGAGCCTGTTATTACAGTTGTGTGGGCTGCCAGCGGTGAAACATTTTGTATTACCTTTGTTGTTCACAAGATTGAGTCGGGTGATGGGTGAGATTCATTGTCAATATGTGGGCACCACTGGCAAGACCAGCATTTATTGCCCATCCCTGGATCCAACTGAGTGGCTTGCTCGGCCACTTCAGAGGGGTTAAGAGTCAACCACGTCACATATAGGCCAGACCAAGTAAGGACAGCTGGTTTCTAACTGGTTGGGGTTTTATGACATTTTTAACTTGTACCAGATTTATATTTGTAAAGTGAATACAAATTCTCAACCTGCCATGGTGGGATTTGAACTCACGATCTCTGGATCACCAGTGTCATAACCACAATGCAACCGTACCCATACACCGTGTCCAGGGGGTTAGGTTCACTAGGCTACAAAACTAGGGCCACACATAAATGAGACATTCAGGGCTGAGGGAAAGAGTGCCTTGAATCATAGAATCATAGAAATTTACAGCATGGAATGAGGCCATTTTGGCCCATCATGTCCGCGCCGGCCGACAAAGAGCTATCCAGCCTAATCCCACTTTCCAGCTCTTGGTCCGTAGCCCTATAGATTACGGTTCTTTAAATGCACATCCAAGTACCTTTTAAGTGTGGTGAGGGTTTCTGTCTCTACCACCCTTTCAGGCATTGAGTTCCAGACCCCACCACCCCCTGGGTGAAGAAATTTCCCCTCAAATCCCCTCTAAAGCTTTACTTTAAATATATGCCTCCTGGTTGTTGGCCCCTCTGCTAAGGGGAATAGTGCATCAGTGACTTAATCAGGAGATGATGAGATCTTTCATCACTTCCTTCAAGGCATTTCCTCCACTTCTTTCTGTTTGTGGAGTGCGATTTTCTGAAGGAATGCATCTACAATTTCGTTAAAAATATCAAATGGAGGTAATTTTCACAAACACTTCCTGTAATGACGAGAAGAACTCATATTCCATTGAGCTTATGGCCGTATTGATACTGCATTATACAATCCAAGGTACTTGGACAGTAATATTTTCTCCCATTTTAAAAATGATCGAAAATGAACTAATTTTGTTCCACATATTTTTTTATTAAAATGAATAGGAGATTGAAAAAGCTTGGAAAATGGTTGATTCAGCTCTTGAACAGGAAAAGCGAGGGAAGGAGACCATCCGTGCTTTGAAGCAGGAAATTAGTAACCTGACCAGGTTGGTGGAGCAAGGAGCTGGACTTTCGTTGGGTCAGGAAAGCAGGTTTGTTGATTAAATTATTTTTTCCTTGTACTGTAATTTCTTCTCTGGAATGTTATTGTATACGCCGGGTTCACATGCTGTCAGATTGATGTAAATGTCATACAGGGGGTAATTTGGGCGGTGGTGTAAAATGGGCGATAGCGAATCAACTGCTATGTGTCTCTTGTTTTTTTTCCCATTGCAGTCAACGAATTTTAAAATTGGGAAAGATGCATAACGGGCAGCTAATCCGCCATTGTCCATTTTACACTATCGGCCAAAGTCAAAATTACCCCCACTTACTCTTATTTTGGTGCAGATGTCCTAACACAACAACAACAACAACTTGTATTTATATAGCACCTTTAACGTAGTGAAGCGTCCCAAGGCGCTTCACAGGAATATTATGACATAAAAATTTGACACTGAGCCGCATAAATAAAATTGGCACAGATAACCAAAAGCTTGATTAAAGAGGTATGTTTTAAGGAGCTTTTTGAAGGAGGAAAGAGAGGTAGAGAGGCAGAGAGGTTTAGGCAGGGAGTTCCAGAGCTTGGGGCCGAGACAACAGAAGGCACAGCCACCAATGGTTGAGCAGTTATAATCAGGGATGCTCAAGAGGGCAGAATTAGTTGTGGGGCTGGAGGAGATTACACAGGTTGGGAGGGGCGAGGCCATGGAGGGATTTGAAATTAAGGATGAGAATTTTGAAATCGAGGCTTTGCTTAACCGGGAGCCAATGTCGGTCAGCGAGCACAGGGGCGATGGATGAGCGGGACTTGGTGCGAGTTAGGACAGCTGAGTTTTGGATCACCTCTAGTTTGCGTAGGGTAGAATGTGGGAGGCCAGCCAGGAGTGCATTGGAATAGTCAAGTCTGAAGGTAACAAAGGCATGGATGAGAGCTTCATCAGCGGATGAGCTGAGGCAAAAGCAGAGACGGACGTTGTTACAAAGGTGGACATAGGCAGTCTTAGTTATGTTCCAAGTAATCATTATGGGTTGAATTTCCCAAGGCTGAGCACTATTGGCTGGATCTCGCAGACTTCCGCCCTGAGTGTTGGCTGACGATTTGACCATGGAGGGTAACCAAGAACAGACTTCACCAGGCCTCCACATACAAGCACACACATTACATTAGGTAAAATTGCATTTTTCATAAGGTATGTTTCACTAGATGCTGATCAGGCTCTGGAAACCCGGCTAGTTTATTTTAGCCCTTCCTAACCCAAGGGTGCTAAGGTGAATTGTAACATTTCTGCTGCCTCCTCCACTGAGACCCTACTAAGGAGCTCACTTACTACTTGAGCTATCGTTGGAACTTCCTTTAAGGTTGAAGGGCAGGGATGACATACCAATACTTCACACACTGTATGCTTTAGGTTGGAGCTATTGAGCTAAATGTCAACTGTGGCTCAGTGGGTAGCACCCTCACCTCTGAGTTAGAAGGTTGTGGGTTCAAGCCCCAGTCCAGGGACTTGAGCGCAAAAATCTAGGCTGACACTCCAGTGCAGTACTAGGGGAGTCTTTTAGATGAGATGTCTGCTCTCTCAGGTGGATGTAAAAGATCCTGTGGCACTGCTTTGAAGAAAATAAGGGGAGTTAAGCCTAGTGTCCTGGCCAATATTTATCCCTCAATCAACATTACTAAAAAAACAGATTATCTGGTCATTATCACATTGCTGTTGGTGGGAGCTTGCAGTGCGCACATTGGCTTTACAAATTACTTTACAACAGTGACGACACTTCAAAAAGTACTTAATTGGCTGTAAAGCACTTTGGGACATCCAGTGGCCAGGAAAGGTGCTGTACAAATGAAAGTCTTTCTTTCTTTACCTTTGTGCAAATATAGTGTGCTTTCTAAACTTTGAATGTATGTTCTGTCACCACTCGGCATGCTTTGCTTCAGAAAATGCAGCTTTTTACATGTAGAATATTTCTCTTTATTCCAAAATCAGCACTAAAGGAAGTCACTACTTGTAAGCACACCATAATATTTTGTGAAAGAATGCAAGTCAGCTGCAAAAGTGCCTTTGTGCAGCCAGAATTCCTTTGAGAGCTGCTCACTGGCAGTGAATGCACCAGGGTAAGAACTGTGCAAGAGCGGGATGATTTTAAAGCGCTTCGAACCCTGAATCTGGGAAATAATTAAATTTTTAAAATTTACTAACAACTGCATGTCAGGTCACACTTTGTGTAACAAAGTGCAGCATCTGAAATGTCAAGTTTGTAACCTGAAAATTTGAGTTGCATGAGAAAGGAAAGCCACTAAATCACTGCCGACATTGAGAAATGAGAGCAAATGGCATGTTTTTTTTTTAACAAAGTGAGAATTGGAGAAGATAGAAAGAAATCTTGAAATCAAGAGGAGACTAATGAAGACACAAATACTTGTAACTGGAATGCCAAGGGAAGATTTAGAGTTTTAGATTTAAAATGCGCAGGTTGCAGGTTTTGCTTTCCAGGGAACATGTTATGTTCAGAATAAATTCACAGGACTATATTGCAAGCTCAAACTGTTGTGACCAATCTCTTTATTTCAGACTCTAGAGTGAGGAAGCAGCATGGTGAGTCATCTTTTATACCTGCTTGCCCCAAGGTGTACAGGTGCCCCTTAGGTCTCCCACAGGTGTGCCCCCTGGTGGCAAGTCTTACATTTGGGTAAGGTCTACATACATACATAACATCACTCCCCCCCCCCCCCCCAAAGTTTTATTGTGCAAGTTATTTGCAAGTTGAGGCGATCTGGTGCCCCGCGCCCCGGGTCGATCGCCTGGGTTGAAGTCTTGACATGGTGGGTTCGTCCTTGTCGTTGACGGCGAAGTTGATCGTGTTGGAGGATTGCTGGGGGCCAGGTCCTTACAGTGTGGCTCCTGGTAATCTGTCGTTCGCAGTTTGGTCTCGTCCCATTGCTCTACTCGTTAGCCCGGTACATGGTTTCACAATCAAACACTCCGTTTTCATCACATACATTCCATTTCCCCCCTTGGCTAATGCGGTGCTAGCGATCCGACTGGGGCCCTGAACATGGTCTACGTCACTTATTCTGTTGTTGCGTGGAGGGGCCGTGCACTTATGGTGCACTCTCTGCTGATGGCATGCGGAAGGCTCGGTTCTGAGTGATTCAGTCTGGTGATTGTGTAACACCCAGGATAGCCGGGTCTGTAGGGAATCTACCATGGTGCTGGGTTCAGTGATTAGGGCGCTAACCCTGAGGTCTGGCAAGCCCAGGATGGCTGCAATGGCCTTGAGACTTTCGGTAGTGGCGGGAGGCCAGTGGTCCCTGTGGACATTGGGCCGTAGTATGGGGGCCCCGGACCACCGACTGCATGTAACTGCCCTGCCTTGCTTTGCAACGTTGGTCATCTTTTTGGCGGATAGGTTGTCACATCCCGTCTAGCAGTTCACCTTTGATAGGTGGGAACATGGGATCCTGGCTGGTCCAGGTCCTAAGCTGGGGGGCCGTTACGGTTGACCCCTTGCTTTCTAGCACTTCCATGACCATGAGTGGGTCTGCAGGCTGCGCCGTTTCCACCCTAGGGGTGGGCAATGGTGGCCAACTGAGAGCATGGGTGTCGCTTTCAGTGCCTGGCCCGTGGCAGATCATGTTAAAGTGCAGAGACAGTGTTGGACATTCTCGAAACAACGCATCGATAATGGTTCCTCTACTCTCCCAAGCTTGTGGGATGAGCAGCTTGTTTGACTCGAGCACATATTGGGGCACTCTTTGGTACGTCTCTTTAGTCCCGTGAACACAGGCTGCTGCTTTGTTTAACTTAATTGATACATGTTCAATCGTTTGGGGCTCGCCCGTTACTTTTGCTTGCTGCACAACACTCCCGACCCCGTGTGGTAACATCTCACTTGCTACGAATGCTTTGTTATATACACATACGACCGGTTGGTGTTCGCCTGCTACTTTGGCTTGTTGTAAGGGACCCCCCAACCCCATACAATGGTACATCATTGGCCTCGAAAGACCGCTCGCACGGGTTACATGGTGCACACAATTTATTTGAGCGGGTTGGGTTCCTGGCCTTCACCGCGGTCACCTTTGCCCCGAATCTTGTTGGGCGACGCATTCTTCCGTTCCGTTGCGGTGACCTTCCATGGTCTGGACGCTCTCTCGTCCCGTGGTCTGGACACTGTCTTGTCTCTCGGTCTGGACGCTCTCTCGTCCCGTGACCTGGGCGCACTCTCGTCCCATGGCCTAGACGCACCTTCGTCCCGTGGTCTGGACGCCTTCTCGTTCTGTGGTCTGGACGCCCTCTCGTCCTGTGGTCTGGACGCTCTCTCGTCCCGTGGTCTGGACGCTCTCCCGTCCTGTGGTCTGGACGCTCTCTCGTCCCGTGGTCTGGATGCTCTCTCGTCCCGTGGTCTGGATGCTCTCTCGTTCCTTGGCCTGGACGCCTTCTCTTCCCGTGGTCAGGACGCCCTCTCGTCCGTGTCCGTGATGCCAACTGCCGTGATCTTCCTCCCCAGGTATTTTGCTTCTGGCGTCAGGAAGACGCATTCAGATCGTTTCGGCCAGAGTCCCACTCCGCATGGTCGACCTGGAGCCTCTTCCATCGTCGCGAAGAGGTCGTCGGCTTTGGGTGGTGGGTACCGTGCCTGTATCTCTGCTCGGTTGAACTTTACCTCCTCCTGGTTGTGATGGGTGGCCTGTGCCTTGGGGATCTACAAATGGATCTGCACTTCACTGCTTGGTTCAGCTGGAAGAGGGGGTTTGCTTGGCCTTTGGGAAAGGGAGGCCTCGTTCGCCGGAGAGGGTACACAGAGGTCTTCCCAGTTCATCGAATCTTCCCCATTCACCTCCTGCCAAGCAGTGTTGGCCCATCACCTGAAACAATCCACAGTGGTAATTCGTGCACTGCTCCCTCATGGAATACTCTTATGTCCGCACTACCAATAACTGGTATCAGTTCCTTGGTGTAGGTGCACAGCTTTGCCTGAATCAGTATCAGCTCGGGTCATTGTGCTTCATCGCTCCACAGCCTCTCAAAAGCCTTCTGGCTCATGACTGATTGACTCACCCCTGTGTCTAGTTCCATGGAGACTGGAGTGCCGTTAAGTTCAACTTTTAACATTATCGGAGGGCTTTTGGTGGTGAAGGTGTGTATCCCATATACTTCCTTTTCATCCTCAGGTTCAATTGCCTCTTCTGCTTGTTCATCATGATCCTCGCTGGATCGGTCGTCCTCTCCTGACTCTGCCACGTGGTGAGTCAGAGATCATTTGCACATTCACTGGAGATGCCCCATTGTTCCACAGCCCTTGCACACACAGGGCTTGAATTGACATTGATGAGCTCTATGGCTGCCGTCGCAGTGCCAACATGGTGCTAATTGATACGCATTCACGCCCTACGGCGGACTCTGAGTCACTCTTGGCCTAGGTCTAACCTCTGCAACTGCGTGGGCCCTGCACTGCACCGTTCTGCCTGCTGCAAACATTATTTTGTGCATGGTGCTCGCCGGTGAGCTTGGATTCTGTAAAGATATCTGTTTCGTGTTATCACTCGTGGATATGAAGGCTTGGGCTATCGTGATGGCCTTGCTCAGATCTAGGGATTCGACAGACAACAGTTTGCTAAGGATGATCTCGTGGCCAATTCCAAGCACGAAAAAGTCCTGCAACATTTCCCCCAAGGATCCTGCAAAGTCGCACTGCCACGCAAGGCATCTTAGGTCGGTGACAAAACTCGCCACATCTGGCCCTTGGAGCGGTGGTGTGTGTAAAAGCTGTACCTGGCCATCAGGATGCTCTCCTTTGGCTTGAGATGTTCCTTAGCCAGCGTACACAGCTCTGCGTAAGATTTGTCTGTTATTTTGACCGATGCCAGCAAATTTTTAAGGAGGCCATATACCAATTACCCACATACAGTGAGGAGAATCACCCTGCAGTTGGCCTCCGTCTCAGCCTTGTCTAATTCGTTGGCCACAAAGTACTGGTCGAGGCGCTCAACGAAGGCTTCCCAATCATCACCCTCAACAAATCTCGCAAGAATACCAATGGCAGCCATTACCGCGTGAAAGTTCGTGATCTGTTATTCGTCACCAATTTGTTATGTTCAGAATAAATCCACAGGACTATATCGCAAGCTCAAACTGTTGTGACCTTGGTCTCTTTATTTCAAACTCTAGAGTGAGGAAGCAGCATGGTGAGTCACCTTTTATACCTGCTTGCCCCAGGGTGCACAGGTGACTCTTAGGTCTCCCACAGGTGTGCCCCCTGGTGGCAAGTCTTACATTTGGGTGAGGTCTACATACATACATAACAGAACACTAACTTATTTTCTTACCGTTATAATACAAACCTCCGATGGGGTAGGGAGGTAGTATTAATAATGGAGGTTCTTTGATGACTCTCACCAGCTTTGCTTCTACATTGAACAAGTTACATCACCCTTGGAGACAGATGTTGAATTTAGACATAGTTAGACAAAATTATTTGACAAAAGCTTTATAAACCACTGGCTAGGCCTCAGCTGGAGAATTTTGTTAAATTCTGGGCGCCACACTTTAGGAAGGATGTCAAGGCCTTAGAGAGGATGCAGAGAGTTTCGCTAGAATGGCATCAGGGATGAGGGACTTCAGTCATGTGGTGAGACTGAAGAAGCTGGTGATTTTCTCCTTAGAGCAGAAAAGGTTAGGAGATTTGATAGAGGTGTTTCAAATCATGAACGGTTTTGGTAGAGTAAATAAGGAGAAACTGTTTCCAGTGGCAGAAGGGTCAGTATCAGAAGGCATAGATTTAAGGTGATTGACAAAAGAATCAGAGGCGATATGAGGGTGTAAACAATTACCAGCAAGTTGTTCTGATCTGGAATGCACTGCCTGAAAGGGCGGTGGAAGCAGATTCAATAGTGACTTTCAAAAGACAATTAGATAAATATTCAAAGGGAAAAAAATGACTGGACTATGGGGAAAGGGCAGGTGAGTGGGACTGATTGGATAGCTTTTTCAAAGAGCTGCCATAGGCACAATGGGCTGAATGGCCTCCTTCTGTGCTGTATCATTCTATGATATTATGAAAAGCTATGTTTGGCTCACAGCATTCCATAACGCTGACAAGGGGTGGCCCAAGGCTAACTCTGTATGAACTTACATCATTTAGACACCCAGTTTGAGTGAGAACTCAATTTAAAGTGATTATGGAGAACTATTGCTTCTTTGTTGAGAACATTAAGCTGTCCTTAATCTTGAGCTGTGCTGGAGGAACATGTCAGCTAAATAGCTTACAGTGTCTGGTGAAAGTCGCTGTACATTAAATAAACACTGCATCTTGGAGAGTTCAAAATTATAGTGGTGCATTAACACTGCAAGGACATGGGCAAAGACAGAAGATACCTAATGCAACTTGGCAACAACTTTCCACGGATTAGCAAGGAAAGGAAGAATGGGACATGTGTGCCTGTGTATCTGATCATCATATTTATAATGCTGTATGTCAGGGATGTCATTCACCACCTCCAAGTGCTTTACTTGGACATTGAATGAGGGTCTGAGTGCTACTTTGATGTAGTATCCACTATTGGATAAGATGGCACTGACCATATTTAATTTACAGGCAGAAAAAAATCTTCTTCCTTTCTGATTTATTTTGGGGCTAGATTTTCCATTTTTTTTCCATGGTTTACGCCCACTTAACATCCATTATACCGCTAAAATGACGTTTAACACCCATATATCACCCATTTAGCCACAAAATGGAAACTGATGGGCATTTTTAGGACATTTATCGCCAAGCGTTACTGTTATATATTAATGCTTGGGGGTCACCAGACACCAGAGGGCGCTGCAGTCTGAAGTCATCGGGCTGTACGCATGTGGCATGTGTGCTTGGTCACCTGTATATAAGCTGGGTGTCTTTGTCACACAGGCACTCTTGGGCTGGAATAAAGATGGATCAGGTTGCATCTGAGTGAGTTTACAGTAACCAGACTCTTGAGTCATTACAGTTACTTTCTCCATTTGCGTAACGCCGGGAAAAAATAATACCGCCCGCCCATTTTTTTGGGGCGGAATCATCAGAATGGGCAAAATCAACGCCCATAATATCGCCCAGCATTAATTTCTGCATGGAATTAACGCCGAGATTCAATAATACCGACTGCCCACTTTATTTTGTCGTAAAGATCATATTTGCTGAAACTAACGCCCAGGAGATCGCCCAGCGTCATTTTCATCACCTTGCACAGATATCGCCCACAATATCGCTCACCCAAAAAAACGCCCGGCAAAAGTGGAACTAACCGGAACTACTCACAGCATTATGGATGCCATGTTCTAAATCACATGTCTCTTCTTTAAAAGGCTGTTCTGCTTCAACCTTGGGGGAGTTTGGATGTACTCTGGAGGTGTTTGGAGGTGATGTGAACATCTGAACAAACATCTTTATCATACTGTGAACGATTGGAATTTAATAGGTGTCTTCGTCGTGACATTCATTCTTTGTGACCAATCAGTGGAAACCAGATAGCTATTGCTTTGGGGCCTGTCCTTTCTCACCCTCTCTTGATGACCAATCACATGTTGCAGACTTGAGATGGCAGAAGGTACGCTCTACAGCATTATGTGCCCAATGTAAGACATGCCAGACTGATGAGGAGGACCAGATGTTACACCCCCCGCAAGTACAGGGAGAAGCAGTCTTACCTCAACTTACCCGACACCACCTGCCTTCGGAGACTGCACTTCCACAAAGAAGTTATTACTGAGGTATGCCAGCTGATAAGGGGAGATCTGCAGCCTGCCAGCACCATCAGTACTGCACTGTCCGTCGAGGTCAAAGTCACCGCGGCACTGTCGTTCTACGCGTCAGGTTCTTTTCAGGCCTCAGTTGGCGACATTTGCGGTCTGTCTCAGCATGCCACACATTGCTGCATTAGACAGGTCACTGAAGTCCTGTATGCACGCAGGATGGACTTGATCAGCTTCCCTATGACCAGGGAGGCACAGAGTGAGAGGCTCTAGGATTCTCCAGAATTGCAAACTTCCCCAAGGTGCAGGGAGCAATAGATTGTACGCACATGGCGTTGCGGGCACCTTTTCAGGATGCAGAGGGTTTCATGAACCGCAAGGGATTCCACTCCCTGAATGAGCAACTCGTTGTCGACCACCAGCAAATTTCCGGGTAGCATCCATGATGCTCACATCCTGCGTGAGAGCACTGTATCTGACTTGTTTAACAATCAGCCACAAGGTCAATGCTGGATGCATGGTGACAAAGGATATGGCCTCGCCAACTGGCTGATGACCCCCCTGCGTGACACCCACACCGAAGCCGAGAGGCGATACAATGAGAGCCATAGAGCCACTCGCAATATCGTGGAGAAAACCATTGGAGTGCTAAAGCAGCGCTTTAGATGCCTGGACCACTCAGGAGGCGAGCTCCAATACCACCCTGAGCTGGGAGCTCAATTCGTGGTGGTGTGCTCCATGCTGCACAACTTGGCTATCAGGAGGGGACAAGAATTGCCAGAAGAGTCTGACAGTCCACCTCACCAGAGAGAGAAAGAGGAGGATGAGGAGGTGGATGCTGACATCGGCTCAGACAATCAGGCTGACACTGAAACCATGCCCCCGCCCCCCTGTAGACCGCATGAAATGGCCCGTGGTGGCATGATAGCTGCAAGACTCTTACGTCAGGAGCTCATCAATGATCGCTTTGCCTGAAAGAACGTTGGTGGTATTTACAAAGCTGACACACTGCTGGGTGTGCAGGTCATACATCAGTGGTGGGCATCACCTTGGTGACAGTGAAAGTTTAAGTTGATTGAAGTTAAGTGTAATTATACCCTTTGACGTTAAGGAATCACCAGCATGTAACGGTGCAGCTATCTGAGCCAATGTGCAACAAGTTTTTGTTAAATAAAAAACATTTAAACCGAACATTTGTCTGAAATCATAAGTATTTCTGTAAAAACCAACCCTTCCCATCCCCCCCGCTTCTCCTCCCTGCCTCTACCCCTTCCCCTGCTGACTCCAAGCCGCCTGGCTGAGGAGCTCCTCAGGCGATGCTTCATTGGTGGGGGAGGGGGGGATATTACGGCCGAACCGCTGCTTGGACGGATACGGGAGAGGACGGTCCCGAGGTGGGAACGTGCTCCGAGCCAGAAGCAAGGTGTTGCTGCTGGCTCTCGTGTGATTGGCAATGGGGGTGTGGCACCTTGGGGCGCAGTGTCGTATTCCGGGACCACTGGGAGCCCTCGGCCACCAGTGTTCCTGGCGACCAGCTCCAGGGCTTCCTCCATCCCTTCCATGTTATATATTATTTGTTGGCCAAAAACTTGGTGCCAACTATGTTCTTGGTGCTTAGTAGGCTTTTTGCTGCTGATGAATCTCCCTCGAGCCTCCCACAACAGCCAAACAAGCACACACCACAGCCACACACGCCTTCAGTCCCTCTCAGCTCCCTCTCTCTCTGTCTCCTCTTCTGCACATGTCATGATGACCCTTGACCTCCTGAATCGCGGGAATTGAGCGTTGCCATGCCGTTGCTAAGTACGGCGACACTTTACGCAGGAGGTCAGAGAGATTTAATGTTACCGCCCGTTTCATATCGCTCGCTGTAACGCCCAATTTCAAAAATGGAGACGCGGGGCTTTGAGAATGGGCGAGAAGCTGGCAATCTGAAAACCCATTTTTACCGCCCATGCCGGAAATAACGCCCATTTTTGGGTGATCTGCACAAAAGTGTAAAATCTAGCCCCATATGTTTTCCTCCCAAGTTCAATCATCTCCTGTAGCCAAAAGCAACCAGTTCGCAAGCTCTTTTTTTTTATTCGTTCATGGGATGTGGGTGTTGCTGGCAAGTCCAGCATTTATTACCCATCCATAATCGCCCTTCAGAAGGTGAGCCACCATTTCAGAAGGCAGAAGACATTGCTGTGGGTATGGAGTCACTTATATCCAGACCAGGATGTGGATGTAAAGGACGTTATTGATGAATTTTTAACAGCAATTTGGTAGTTATGTTACTAGCTTTTTATTTATTCCAAATTTTTATTTAATTAACTGTATTTAAATTTCCCAGCTGCCATGATGGGATTTGAACTCTTGGCTTTGGATCTTTAGTCCAGGCCTATTGGATTACTAGTCTAGTAACATAACCACTATGCTACCATACCTCTACTGTGCCCTTGGTCTTCCTGAACTGGAAGTGAGTTAGAGTAGTTTGGTAGCAGCTTTTCCTCCAGTCTCATCCACCCTCAATCTTCATCATCGTGTGGGAAGATCCCTGGTACCCATAGGACAGCTTTTTCAGAGTAGTCCAGCTGTCCTACAGGTCCCAGGCATCTCTGCAGAATGTGAGGGTTGAGGGTGGGTGAGACTGGAGGAAAAGCTGTCACCAAAAGACTCGGACCCATTTCCAATTGACAAATTCGAGAATACGCAGTAAAATTAGGAGATCAAATCCTAATCCCATCACTTCATGGTGCTTTGTGTCCATGCTCCAATGCGCTGTTTCATCAATCCATAAATCCAGCGCCTGAAGGGGAAGGGTGAGAGGCTAACTAAATGTAAATGTCGAAGATTGTTGTCGTTTGCTTAGCTGTATCATCTAAGAGCTGACTTCATAAAGTTGTGCTCCCAGCAGGGAGAGTATATTGGAAAATTGAGGGCTTGTTCTCCACAATTTTCTGGCCATTAGGCACTCTCAGTGATTTTCTGTTCTTGGCTCCTGGGTAGGAGTTTGAGGCTCTGTGCTGGGAGCCCTTGTTTGTCTCTCTAGTATCCATTCGCGTTATTAATTTGGAATGAGTGAAATCATGTCCTATTCTGGTAGGCCAAAAAATATTTAAGCGCCAAACTTTGATAAATCTGAAATATAAGTTTTCCCTCCACCCCCGAGAAATGCAATAAAACCCTTTGTGTTTTGTGTTGTACAGTGTTAATGATTTGCTGAGAATCCAAGAGCAGCTGACTAAAGATAGAGATGAACTGCTCAAAGAGATCGTCATTTTACGCGATAAAGTGACAGAGCTGGCAGCTAATGAGCAAGAGTTTGAGCGTCTTAAAGAAGAGGCTGATCAGAACATGGCCCAGGTTGGTAATCGATTTTTCCCGATCCTGTTCCCCTGAAGATGCCGACTTGTCATACCTAAGCCCAGACTGTGAATGTCAGCAGGTTATTCATCGGTTTATGTCTTTATAAAATCTCTTGGGAGTCACGATCACCCACTTATTTAAATTTTTTAACAAGGCATCCAGTGAGGGAGGGGAGAGTTCGACATACATTAAAACCGGTACAAACGACACCCCCAAAAAATGGACACCTGCAAAAACAGAGGAGTTGAAATTCAGTACCGCCGTTTTGGAGGCGGTGACACCGCCTGAAAGGTGATTTTACCACCTCAAACTGCCCAAATCAGTTTTACCGCCCAAAGATGAGAGAGCAGCACTAAAAGTGGCGTTGCACACTCACCCTCGGGTGCCAACAGAGCGGTAGTTCAGGAAGCCGACTGAATTTCCCGACGGGTTGAAAAAATTGGAAAAAAAAGTTTCCGAAAACATCTCTGATCCACACCCACACTTCCCCACTGGTGCCATTAACACATAAATGCTGAAAAAAAATTAAAGTTAACAACTTACCTTGATCTCTGGATGATACCGCCCTGGGATCCCCGATGTCCCGACAGTTTTTCCAGGCTGTACAAACGCCTGCAGGTAGGGCCACCATACCAACCTAATTTCGCAGCCGCAAAACTAGGAGTTGCACGCTCAATGACCTCACTATGTGGGCAGCGGGAGCGGCGCCAAGAGGTACCACTGCGCGCTCTACCGCCACCCACGTAGTGAGGTCATTGAGCTTCTCTTTCAGTGCTGCTTCTGAACTAAATTTCTCATGAGCCGAAGAACCCGCTCCCCCTGACGGTAAGTCCTTAGCCACCCGTTAGCCGCCCCTCTCCGGCGCCAACGGATGGTGTTGCAAATGGAATTTTGACCCCAGACAGATATTGACAGTCTCAAATATCTTACATTGTAATAGATTCAAGCTGCACCTTGAAATCACAAATCCTTCAATCCCACCATTAGCAATTGAAAAAATGGAGCATGCAGGTAATTGCGAGGTGGCAACAGGTGGAAAAACGGCTTTAAGGCAATGGAGATTTATTTACCCAGCATCCATAGCAGTAGAGAACGCGCTCTGTCTCTGGGATTGGATGCTAGCACAGCTCTACCCCAGGGATAGAGGGGTTCCTCTGCCACTCTGGATGCTGTGTAATTAACTCCCTATTCCACAAAAACCAGAAACTGCACCAGAATGACAGGTACTCTCGCAAACTGGGGCATAGGTCTCCAGAGCGCTGTCTCTAGATTATTTATATGGTGAAATTGCATTAAGTTTCTCGCCACAGTGTCCCCCCCCCCTCCACCCCACTCCCCCATTTCATTATGTCACCCTAACACCGCCACAGAGAGCTGTGACTACTATGGAGCATAGTCAGGAGGGGGCTGGAGAGTTGGGAATCGTGGGTGTCAACATTCAGGAGGGTGTCTGATATGGGGGGGTGGTCACAGCATGCGGGGTGGGGGGGGGCGCTCTCAGCATTCGGAGAAGGGCTCTGAAGTCATGAGGAGCTGTGAAATCGATGGGGGGGGGGGGAAGAGTCTGAAATTGGGGGAAAAAGAGATAGAGCTTGGTGAATGAGGGCTCGAAGGGAGAGATGGGAATGGGGGCTATGTCGAGATGGAGACTGGGGAATAAGGTCTCGGGGAGCGAAGGAGGACTGGGGAAAGAGAAGGGGACTAGGAGTCAGGAGATTGGGGCTCAGCGGTGGGCAGGGCAGGAAATGGTTGGGGATAGGGGTAGGTACCATGTTTCTATGTAGAGCCAGAAGCTGCATCAATAATATGGAGCAGGAGCAGCACTGAAAGAGGAGCGGCCAGTACAGTGGCTGAACCAAGTGGAAGGGAGGAGGAAGGTTTTTAAACTGAGGGCTATAGACTGTAGGATCCTTCACCACATGTGACTATTGAGGTAGAGACAAATATTTAATATGAAAGGGAAGGGGATAAGTATCTGAAAAAGCATAATGTAAAAGGATCTTGGGGAGGGGGTGGTAGTTACAGGAGAGAGCGCCAGCACTGAGGCTCAAAATCTCATCCTGTGCTGTAATTTCTCGGATTCCCCTCTTCGCCTGCTCACAGGAGGCCTCCTGATTCTTGGAAATTATCGCACAACAGTGCAAGCTGCCAAAGTAGCAGATCCCAGAATCAGTACATCCCTCCATCAATGGAATAGGAGCCCAGGATGGCAATGAACTGGGAAACCCAACAAACAAAACATAGAACTGAAATCACATCCCACTGGCAGGGCTCCAGATTTAGGCACAATCCCAGGTGAGAGCGAAGAAAAGAAGGAATGCTGCAGAAGATACAGCCCAATCCCGGGATATGTGGCTCATTCGGTTTACCATGACCATTTTGAAAGTAAAGATACTAAAGGACACCTGATGCAAGTCCCTTCGCTGTCTCTAATTTACAGGTTTCACTGCATGCCAAAAGGGAGAGAGAGAGAGAAAAGATTTGTAGAGAGAAACAGATTAGCATGCAGAAGCTTGGAGACATACATAAGAACATAAGAAATAGGAACAGGTGTAGGCCAGGCCCCTCGAGCCTGCTCCGCCATTCAATACGATCATGGCTGATCATGGACTCAGCTCCACTTCCCTGCCCGCTCCCCATAACCCCTTATCCCCTTATCATTTAAGAAACTGTCTATTTCTGTCTTAAATTTATTCCATGTCCCAGCTTCCACAGCTCTCTGAGGCAGCGAATTCCACAGATTTACAACTCTCCGAGAGAAGAAATTTTTCCTCATCTCTGTTTTAAATGGGCGGCCCCTTATTCTAAGATCATGCCCCCTAGAAACATCCTCTCTGCATCCACCTTGTCAAGCCCCCTCATAATCTTATACGTTTTGATAAGATCACCTCTCATTCTTCTGAATTCCAATGAGTAGAGACCCAACCTACTTAATCTTTCCTCATAAGTCAATCCCCTCATCCCCAGAATCAACCTAGTGAACCTTCTCTAAACTATCTCCAAAGCAAGTATATCTTTTTGTAAATATGGAAACCAAAACTGCACGCAGTATTCTGGGTGTGGCCTCACCAATACCTTGTATAGCTGTAGCAAGACTTCCCTGCTTTTATACTCCATCCCCTTTTGCAATAAAGGCCAAGATACCATTGGCCATCCTGATCACTTGCTGTACCTGCATATTATCCTTTTGTGTTTCAAGCACAAGTACCTACAGAAACAGTCAGGGCCAAGCAGAGAGATACAGAGTACTCAATGGGAGAAAACGTGAGTGAGCCGGAGAGATACAAATACATTGAAGGCAAAAAACACAAGAGATAGAGACAAAAAATAATGTGAGTGGAAGCAATGTTCCCCATATTTTTTGGGGGGTGCGTAGTCCCTTTAATGGGCTGCGCAGTTCATTCAAAGTTTTATGCATGCTCGAAATATCACATTGGAAAAGCCGGTCCCAGGCTGCGCAGGACCAGCAGACACCTGTGCAGCCGCGCAGCTTAGAAGGAATGTTGAGTGGGAGTCGAGTAGAAGCAATTCCAGACAGACATGGTGGCCACAATTGCCCCCCTCCCTAAGGCCCATTACCCGTGCTGCCACCACGTCGGGCACACGCCAGTCCCCTTCCGACCAGCGGCGACCGCCTTTCCGACCACCGTGGAAAATTGCCCCGTGTGGAATTGCTTCACGGAAGCACCGCCGCCACCGATCGGTGCCACTTACAGCTTTCCCCGAAACTTAATGGGGAGGGCGTACTGCTGCGGATGCCATTTTATTTTATTTGTCGGCCGACTCCAAGGTCGGCCCGACAATGGGTGGCCACGTCCGATTCTCCACCCCATGGATTGGGGCAGAGAAAAAGCTTCTCAAACGGTGAGTGCGCCTACTCTTAGTAGGGGGGCAAATTCGGCCTCCTGATTTATTTTTTTTACTTTTGTCTGAATAATGTCACAGAAGGTCAATCAGTCTTTTAATAATTCAATTATTAACCTTAAAATAGTCACTGTCGATACTCCATTTAAACATTAGACATTTACGGAGACTTTTTTTTACCTATTTCTGTAATTGTTTTCTAAATGTTTTATTTTAAACGGTGAGTGACGATGCCATGATCGGACCGGAGTAACTGTGTCTAACCCCGTGAGTCAGCTAAATGACCTCCGCATCAGGTCAAGGCAGCTTGGTGTTTGTATCAGGTTAATATAGGCTGCGAAGTCAGGTCGCTCATTGCAGTGCGAGCAGGCACAGCACGAGGGGCGAGGGAGGGGCAAGAGTTTGTAGATGGAAATGATCGGGGCCCAGGAGCAGCGTGAGTCTGGGGCCCAGAAGATGCAAGGGCCCAGCGGCAGCATGGACCAGCCCACACTGCTATATGTGTGCGCACTAGGTCCATGCAGCAGAGCTGGTCCCCAGTCGTCTGGGTTAATCCTTGCCACTGGACCAAGACCTAGCTCTGTCAAGCCCATGTGGTGGCTGGTGTGCAACGGCCGCCACATATTAAAAAAATTCCAAGCACAGGCTTCTTCCACCCTTCAAGATGTAGTTCGGGATCTGGAATATTAGGTCCTTCATTGAAACACTTGTGAACTCATCCCTTTTTGGTGTGGAAACAAGTCATCCTCGCTTCGAGGGACTGCCTATGATGATGATGAATACAGAAGAGACAAAAAATAAATAAACATTATCATAATTTCTAACTGGTTTACACAAAAATGTGTCGTGATGATGGGACTCCTCTGATATAATCTGCTTTTATTGTAATGTTCCTGACAATAATACAGATAGTGTTACAGTTAATGTGACATTTAACGGTGGCTTAGTTCCACCTCTCATGCATCACAATGCAACTTGGAAAAATTGATGTTATGGGGATTATAAAGATAGGCAAATCTAGTATTATTAATCTGTTACCAGTTTCTATCAGCAAAGCCTAATGATCAAGATAACAAACAACCATTGACAGTGACCATAATCATGTTAGACCAGTGGCATTCATAATATAGTCTGCTTCCCCCATCACCTCTGGCCTTTGGCAGACTTGATGCTCCATGCGTCTCTGGGGTCCTTCGTCTTGGCCTGCCAGCTATGATATTTTGACAACTGAGATTCAGTTGTTCCTTTTCTTGCCTTCTAGTGAGAGAAAGCAAGGCAATGTTATTTCCCCGACATCTAGAGAACTCTTAAATTTGCACGACAATGCCTTTTATTCAATCCCGTGATACTCTACGCAGTGGGACTGAATTTCCGCTAGGGTTTCACCAGTTTCCGGGTGGAGTGACGGTGGAAGACTAGTGGAACCCCCACAGAATTTCAGCCCTGGTAATCTCCTCCATTTGCTAGCTGACCACAGCAACACAGAAGGTCTCCCGTGTGGGGAATCACTTCACATCGCTTCCTGGTGCAGCGTGCTGAAATATTCCCGCGAATAGCCCCTCAACAAAGAGTTAGCAAGTCACACTACTTTGACAATCTAGAAACTTAAGATATTGCAGCCATGTTGATAGGGCTACGGTGTCTGTTTACAGAGACACAGGACTAGGGGCTGCTATCACCTTGCACTTTAATAAGCTTGGAGGCTTCTATTTTCAGATGCTATAGCAGTTAGTCATGTTAGAGATTGCCTCGGGCTGAATTTGAAATAGTTTTTTCGAGCAAATTGACTACCGCTGTTTATAAAAAATAATGTTCTTAAGGTGCTGAACTGTAAGTAATTTGCCAGCCAGCCAGTTGAATCACTGGAGTAGAATGAATTCATTAAAAATAAATTAATGTAGACTCTGAAATCTTAGATTAATAAAAAATATTCATAAGTGGCACATCTTAATGGAAAAGTTAAAAAAAAAATCTTCAAACTTGACTTTGAAAAGAGACTACATATTGTTGTGCACTAAGGTGTCTGTAATTCTTGTGGCATCAGTTATTATATTATCAATGGAGACTGAATTACTATGTGATTTATAAAGGCAACTCTTTAGCCTTAAATGGACATGTTATCCTCGGAGCTCTAATGCATGTTCCTTTCGATGCCCATCGCCCGGCACCAATTTTTTTAACTGTAGCTTCAGCACGACATACAGATGCGAGAGAATGAAATTTCCCGGGAAGTTCGACGGAAAGAGAAACTGGCGAAAGAACTGACACGCTTGAAGGGAGAACTGGATGATAATCAAACTGAGGTCAAATCGCTGATCGTACAACAGCAGAAGACCAAAGACGACCATCAGAAACTGGACCAGCAGCTCAAGGAACAAAAGGTAACCGGGACACAATCTCCCAGCTCTACCATCGGCCTTCGAAACAACTAATCAGAAATATAGGGGACAGGAATCGGGGATATTGCTTTTGGCATAGGTGCAGTGCCTTCACGGGCAGAGAGCCAACACCAGCAGTGCAGTACACTAGGCAAATGCAGATTGGTGCCTTGTTCATGAAACCATCTGGAAAGGATAGTCTCACATCAGTAATTGTGTGCATCGGCTCTACTGTACACACAGCTGGTGTAAAACCTTGCCAAAAAGGTAAGCTTTTGAAGTTCAAATATAATCCCTGTGGCTTGGTGTGCCACTATTCACATATTAATGATTGAGAGGAGCTGCATTTTCAGTGACCAAAACTGCGCTGGCATGCGAGATTGGTGACTAGTAATTCATGCAGGTTCTTGATTACGTGTAAATGGAGCTGTGCCTTCCCTAACTTAGCAACGATGCAAGGAGGCCATAAAAATATAGCTCCTTGGTTACATTATGGTACAGTTCTCTCTTCATTCTTTTCTTCTCTTTTTCCTTTCCCTCTCCTCTGACTCTCCTCTTACCCTCCTCTGACCCTTCTCTCCTCATCTCTTCTTTGACTCTCCTCTTTCTCCTCTCCTTTCTGCTTTCCCTTTCTCCTCTGGCTCTCTTCCTCTGTCTTTCCTCTCCTCCCCTCACTTTCTGTCTCTTCACAGCCTTTGTAGCTGTGTGATTTGCCAGTTTCAGTACTTTGTTTCCTCTTTCCTTCTCTTGTGAAAGGAAGATAATGGAAGCAAAGCTATCCCAATATCAATAGGGCAAGTAAAAACATGTTATTAAAAGTGTAAGGCTGATTCTTTTTTATCAAAGTCTATCAGTTGTTTCGCTGTAAGCATGTTCCATCCAAAAAGTTTGAAAAGAACTTCTCTTTTTTTAAATTAGTTTTTTTTTGTGAATGTTGTGCTCCGCAAGGTGAGAGGATTTAATTTCTGTTTCAGATGCCAAGTACCAGCATTGAGCACTCCCAGGTTAGATGCAGAAAAGTTAGTTGCAGAGTATAAACTTATCTTACTCTGCCCCGACGATGCGCCTAAACTTAATCTCAGAAAGGTATTCTCCACTACATCCCTGTCTGTGACCTTTCCAATTTCCACTGGAAGGCATGCAGGAGCGCAATTTCAGAGAATGTTACAGCACATAATACAGAAAAAGGCCATTTGACCATCAAGTCTGTGCTGGATTTTAGAATGAGATTGCCAACTTAGTGGCAATTTGGAGAAGTTTTGTGCTGTGGACCCATGCACAGTGGGATGAGAGGGCCAGACTCGTTTCAGATAGGATTTTTACATCATCGGCAGTCCCTCGAAATCGAGGAAGGCTTGCTTCCACTCCAAAAGTGAGCTCTCAGGTGACTGAACAGTCCAATACGGGAATTACAGTCTCTGTCACAGGTGGAACAGACTGTGGTTGAAGGAAAGGGTGGGTGGGGAGTCTGGTTTGCCACACACTCCTTCTGTTGCCTGCGTTTGTTTTCCACATGTTCTCGGCCACGAGACTCGAGGTACTCAGCGCCCTTCCGGATGCTCTTCCTCCACTTAGGGCAGTCTTTGGCCAGGGATTCCCAGGTGTCGCATGCCCGACACAAGACTCCCAAAGCAGGCGCTCTACTCGGAACTCCTACATGGCAGGTGATCCCCAGGTGGGCAGAGGAAATTTTTCAAGGATACCTCAAAACCTCCTTGATTTTTACAACCAAGAGACAGAAGAGACATTCATCCCAGTGGTCTGGACTGGATTTGAGCCTAGATCTCAAAAACAAAAGGCCAGAGCCCAACCCACTTCAACAGCCAGTCCTCTTTTGGAATTAATTAAAATCTGTCGTGCACAAAATGTAAATTCTGTGTGAGAGATAATTACTTTTTTAATTTAGTTGCTTGCTATTCTTTTTCCTTTACTAGATTTTGAATGAAAGAGCTGCAAAAGATTTGGAACTACTTACTCACAAACTTCTCAAGGTTCAACAGGAGAATGAGCAACAAGTTATTATCATTGACCAATTGACTCTTGAAAACCAGCAGAAGCTGGTTGATCTTAAAGTAGGTATTATTTCCTCTCCTTTTAACTTAGCTCGATAAAGTAAAGCCTATCATACATCATAGAATCATACAGCACAGAAGGGGGCGATTCAGCCCATTGTGCCTGTGCTGACTGCAAGATCCATTAAATCTCTGAAACGCCATTCATTAAGTACACAATCTGTACTTAATGAATGGCCCGGCATATCCCTTCACTCTACCATTACCATCAAGCCAGGTGACCAACCCGGGTTCAATGAGGGGTGTAGAAGAGCATGCCAGGTGCAGCACCAGGCACAGGTGATAATGAGGTGCCAACACAGGACGACATGCCTACTAAACAGCATGCTATAGTCAGAGCTAAGCGATCCCCACAACCAATGGATCAGATCAAAGCTCTGCAGTCCTGCCATATTTAGTCGGGACTGGTGGTGGACAAGTAAACAACTAACTGGAAGAGGAGGCTCCATGAACATCCCCATCCTCAATGATGGCGGAGCCTAGCACGTGAGTGCAAAAGACAAGGCTTAAACGTTTGCAACCATCTTCAGCCTCCTCCTGAGATTTCCACCATCACAGATGCCAGTCTTCAGCCAATTTGATTCACTCCATATGATATCAAGAAACAGCTGAACGTACTGGATACAACAAAGGCTATGGGCCCTGACAACATCCCGGTTGTAGTGCTGAAGGCTTGCACTCCAGAACTAGCCGCGCCTCTAGCCAAGCTGCTCCAGTACAGCTACGACACGGACATCTACCTGACAAAGTGAACAATTTCCCAGGAATCTCCTGCCTACAAAATTCTCACCGTAGCAAATATGTAAATATGGGTTCTCACCAGAAACAAATGATCATGGATTGTTGTAAAAACGCAACTGGTTCACTAATGCCCTTCAGGGAGGGACATGTTACTCTTGCATGTGACTTCAGTCCGACACTAAATGGTGAACTCTTAATGCCCTCAGGGCAGCTAGGGATGGGTAATTAATACTGCTTTGCCAGTGCCGCTCATGTCCCAAGAATGAATTTCAAAACAATTAACATATAAACATCAGGAAGACTGGGACATTAAACTACTGCCTTGTAAGTTCATTGTAAGACATTGGAGAGTCACTTTGTGTGCCTGGGGGACATGCAATTTCTAGGTGCAAAGGAAAGGAAAATAGGCGCAGATCCGTTAATGCTCAGTTTCTGCCCCCTTTACGTTGCCCATGGATTTCTGGGGGTTTTCCTGGGGAGGGGGCAGAATACTTGTGCCATGCAGTTGTGATGGGACAACCTTGAAGAGGCCATTTGTCTCATTTTCCTATGATGAGGTACTTTTGAAGTGTTTGAAGGCACTGTTGTAATGAGTGTATCTGGCGCACAGCTGATCTAGTCAGATCTGTCTGGACCACATCAAGCGCTACCAGGTCTCAATCTCCTCTGCTAAATCCGCTCACTAGTCCAGGATCACCCTGGAAAGGAAAGATTACCTCCGGCTTCTATTCTCCACTATGAACCAAATCTTTAATCCTCTCCTGCCCCCTCCACCCTCTACTTCAAGAACAAATGCGAAGAGCTCATGCACTCAGATCGAGGCCATCCATTCAGCCGCCTCTGCTGAGTCCTCCCTTCCCCTTACCCACCAAGCCAAACCAGCCCACAAGCTGCCCCTGCCCTAGCCCTGAACCGAGCCTTTCTCTTGTTTCTTTCCCATTTCCTCAGATGACTTCTCCAAGCTCGTCTTGTCCATGAAATCCATCCCATGCTCCCTTGACCCCTATTCCCTCTAAACTGCTGACCACTCAAGTTCCATTTCCGGACCCCATATTAGCTGACATTGTAATTGGTTCTCTTTCTCCTCCCTTTGAAAACTGTCATAGCTCCCTACTCTAAAGCCCATCTTTGACCCTTCATCATGTCCTTGCATCATCTCTACCTCATCACCAACCTTCCTTTAGTCTCCAAAATCCTTTAACATGTAGTTACCTTCCAAATAATCTTTCCCCCAACTCCATGTGTGAATCTCTCCAATCTGGTTTCCTCCCTGCCACAGCACTGAAATGGCCCTAACTGAAGTCACAAATGATGTCTTCTGTGAATTTGCCTAAGGTGCATCATAACTTCTTGACATCTGTAGCGTTTGGCACAGTTGATCACACCAGCTCAGTGGAATTCCATTCTCGCCTATCCGATCGTAGCCAGAACATATCCACCAAAGGAAATGCTGTTACCGCTGGAGTACCTGAATGCTTCCCTTGGCAATACCATCAGACATGGGGCCAGCTTCCATAAATATGCTAACGTCCAGTTCAACTACCCCACCACCTCTCTCGATCCTTTCACTGCCTCTGTGTTGCCAGTCTGCTTCTCCGATATTTAGCTGCGACTGTGGCAATTTTCCTCCACTTAAACATTGAGAAAGCTGGAGCCATCATTTTTGCCCCTGCCACAAACTTAATAACCTCGCCACCAATTCCATCCTGACCATTATGACCATCCCTTGTCAGCTGTGGCTCATTGGGTTGGACACCTGCCTCTGAGTCAGAAGGTTGTTGGACGTGAGCACATAATCCAGGCTGACACTCCAGTGCCGTGCTGAGGGAGTGCTGCACTTGGAGGTGCCGGCATTCGGATGAGACGTTAAACCGAGGCCCTGTCTACCCTCTCAGGTGGATGTTAAAGATCCCACAGCATTATTTCGAAGAAGAGCAGGGGTATTTTCCCCCGGTGTCCTGGCCAATATTTATCCTTCAATCATCTTCACTAAAACAAATTATCTGGTCACTGTCTCATTGCTGTTTGTGGGACCTTGCAATTGGCTGCCGTGTGCCTACATTAAAACAGTGACTGCACTTTAAAAGTACTTCCTTGGCTGTAAAGCACTTTGGGATGCCCTGAAGTCATTAAAGTCGGTATATAAATGTAAGTCTTTCTTTCTTTTATTATCTCAGACTGAACCAGATTGTTCATAATCTCAACATCCTATTCAACCCTGAGCTGAGCTTCTAACCCAATATGCTCACCATCTTAAAGGCCTCCTACTTCCACCTCAGTAGCCTCGCCAGCTTTGGCCCTGTCATAGCCCATCTGCTGCCGAAACCCTCAACCGGTCTTTGTCGTGTTCATGCTTGACTGACCATGAGTCGCGGCCTTCGGGAGAAACAAAAGTAATACATTGAGCAGGACGGAATAAAGCTCCTACAAATTACCTCTTTGTAAACAGGCCTGTTTCAAACAATTACACTGCTGTCCTCTGATCTAGACCAAAGAGGACGACGTGGCTCAGTTGCGTCAGGAAGTTGCCAAGTTGACCAAGGTGAGGGAGGTGCTGCAGCGGCGGTTGCATCAGACAGAGGATCAGAAACTGGACCTTGACCACCAGCGGGAAAATTTGAAGAACCTCACTGCTTCCCTGGAGAAAGGTAGGGGCTCTGCTTGCCAAACATATAGTATGATGCAAACTTGTATTAAAGATGTTGTACACAATAACTGTTAGACTGAGTACTGTTTAATTCCAAGAGGTATGACCTTGGCTCTGCTTTATTAAGGCCCAAAGTGACTAATATACAAAATGGCTGGCCTTTTATACTTGGGCTGCATACCCATGCGTGCAGCCCAATGGCCTCCAACAGTGATGCCATCTAGTGGCTAGTAATCCCAAAAGTACATACATGACAATATCCCCCTCTGAGATATTAACACAGTCTTTTACAAATTGAGACGGTCCGGTGTTTTACGCTCCCGGGTTGACTGTCTCAGTTCAACTCCAACCTTGGGTGAGTGTTCAGAGTCTGTTGTGACTGGTGGCTGGGTGGCTGACCTGGTGGGAGTGGCAATGGCCATGTCAGGGATTGAAAGTCCCGATTGACTGATAACCACTGAGTCCTCAGATGACTGGGGGTATTTTGGTTGATCGTCGATTGTCTCTTCCTCCGACTGTTCCAGTTCGTCTGTGTGCCGCAGCTTTGTCTGATCCATATGTTTCCTGCATGTTTGTCCATTTTTGAGCTTGATAATGAATACTCTGTTGCCCTCCTTGGCCATGACAGTACCAGCGATCCACTTGGGACCCTGACCATAATTCAGAACATATACAGGATCATTTACAGAAATATCGCATGACACAGCTGCACGATCGTGATACCCTTGCTGACTTTGTCTTCTATATTCAACATGATTATTCAAGTCAGGGCGTACAATAAATATCTTGGTCTTAAGACCTCTCTTCATCATTAGTTCAGTAGGCGAGACCCCGGTAAGCGTGTGTGGTCTTGTCCTGTAACTAAGTAGTATGCATGACAGGCGGGTCTGCAGTGACCCTTGGGTTACTCGCTTCATACTCTGCTTTATGATTTGGACAGCATGTTCTGCTTGCCCATTGGATGCAGGTTTGAACGGTGCTGACCTTACATGTTTGATACCATTGAGTTTCATGAACTCTTGAAACTCCTGACTGATGAAGCAAGATCCGTTGTCGCTAACAACGATGTCAGGCAGACCATGTGTCGTGAACATGACACCGAGATTCTTAATGGTAGCTGTGGATGTGTTGGATGACATGATTATACACTCTATCCACTTCGAATATGCATCCATCACAACTAAAAACATCTTCCCCAGGAAGGGACCTGCAAAGTCTATGTGGATCCTGGACCATGATTTCGACGGCCACGACCACAGACTCAGCGGCGATTCTGCTGGTGCTTTGCTGAGCTGCATGCAAGTGTTGCACTGATGCACACATGATTCCAGCTCAGAGTCAATTCCAGGCCACCATACATGAGACCTGTCGATGGCTTTTATCATTACAGTGCTGGGATGTGTGCTATGTAGCTCATGTACAAATTTCTTGCTCTCGTTCTTGGGCATAACCACACGATTGCCCCACAGTATACAATCCGACTGAATAGACAGTTCGTCTTTGCAACGAATGTAAAATTTGGTCTCTTCGCACATTTGCTTGGGCATGGCAGACCAATCACCTTTGAGAATGCAACTCTTCACTCCGATAAAATCGTGTCCTGGCTGGTCCAGGTCTTAACTTGTTGAGCCGTGACAGGGGTTCTTTCACTCCCAAAAGCATCCATAACTAACAATAGGTCCGCCGGTTGTGGCATTTCCACCTCCGGTGTGGGCAACAGCGTCGGCACAATTCTCGGTGCCAGGTCTATGGCGAATGACATTATCATAAGCGGATAATGTCAGCGCCCACCTCTGGATGCAAGATGAAGCAATGGTATTGATACCTTTGTTTTCAGAGAACAGTGAAATGAGCGGCTTGTGATCTGTCTCCAGTTCAAACCGAAGACCAAACAGGTACTGATGCATCTTTTTAACCCCATACACACAGGCTAATGCTTCTTTCTCTACCATGCTGTAGGCTCTTTCTGCTTTAGACAAACTTTTTGAAGCATACGCGACTGGTTGAAGTTTATCCGACTCATTAGCTTGTTGGAGTACGCAACCAATTCCATATGACGAAGCATCACAGGCCAATACTAAATGTTTACATGGGTCATAATGTACCAGCAGCTTGTTAGAGCAAAGCAGATTAGTGCCTTTCTCAAAAGCTCTGCCTTGAGACGCACCCCACACCTAGTTGTCGCCTTTTCTTAGCAGCATGTGCAGTGGTTCTAATAAGGTGCTCAATTTAGGTAGGAAGTTACCGAAGTGGTTGAGTAGACCCAGGAACGAACGCAGCTCCATCACATTCCGTGGCTTGGATGCATTCTTGATGGCCTTGGTTTTCATGTCCGTGGGCCTGATGCTGTCAGCAGCAATTTTCCTCCCCAGAAATTCGACCTCTGGTGCCATGAAGACGCACTTTGAGCATTTCAGTCTGCGTCAAACTTTGTCCAGACGATGTAGAACCTCTTCCAGGCTGTTCGGATGTTCCTCGGAGTCACGACCTGTGATCAGGATGTCATCTTGAAACACGACGGTTCTGGGAACGGACTTCAGTAGACCCTCCATGTTCCTCTGAAATATTGCTGCAGCTGAGCGAATTCCAAAAGGGCACTTGTGATAAATAAACAGTCCTTTATGCGTGTTGATGCACGTAAATCTCTTCGATGTCTCAACCTGTGTGATGTAGGCCGACGTCAACTCCAGTTTGGTGAAAAACTTCCCCCCGGCTAGCATTGCAACCAAGTCATCAGCCTTCGATAACAGGTACTGATCCTGTTTTGAAACCCTGTTGACCGTAGCTTTGTAGTCTCCACAGATTCTGACTGCGCCATCACTTTTCAGCACAGGCACAATGGGGCTGGCCCATTCATTAAATTCAACCGGTGATATGATCCCTTCACGCTGGAGTCTGTCCAGTTCAATTTCGATCTTCTCCCTCATCATATTCGGAACTGCCCAGACTTTATGATGGACGGGTCTTGCATCCGAGTCCACGTGGATCTGCACCTTGGCTCCCGTGAAGTTGCCGATCCCTGGTTCGATCAGTGAGAGGAACTTGCTCAGTACTTGGGTACATGCATCTTTCTCCAACGACAACGCCTTGATGTCGTTCCAATCGCATCTGATTTTTTTTCAAGCCAGTTCCTGCCGGACAGCATTGGGCCATTGCCTGGGACAATCCATAGTGGTAACTCGTGAACCATACCGTCATACGATACATTAATTGTGGTACTGCCAATCACCTTCATGAGTTCTTTGGCGTAGGTGCACAACTTGCCATTTACTGGACTCAGCCAAGGCCTCACAGCCTTAGTATCCCACAGCTTGTCAAATGCCCTCTGGCTCATTATCAGTTGACTCGCCCCTGTGTCCAGTTCCATCGATACCCATTAAATTTCACGTTGATCATTATCGGTTTGCTCTTAGTTAGGAACGAGTACAGTCCATACATTTCCTCCTCTGGTATATCGGATTGCGTATCCGGATCTGCGCTAGTCTGACTATCATCCTCCACGTGGTGTGTCGCAGCACGCTTGCTCATCTGCGGACACTTGCGCTGGAGATGCCCCACTCTCAGACAGCCTTTGCAACTATATTGCTTAAATCGGCACTGCTGGCGTCAGTGATTTCCCCCACAACGCCAACACAAGAGAAATCGGATGCATCCCCGCTGGCGGACTTTGGGCAGCCACAGGTTTTGCGTACGCAGTCGGGTAGGCTCTGCCATGTTCCGCTCTGCCGAACGCCAAATCAATCATATTTACAGTACTTGCCAAATTTCGATTTTTCACTGATATCTGCTTTATACTTCTATCTGTTGTCATGCATGACTGAGCGATCGTGATGGCCCTGTTCAAGTCCCACGCCTCCACCGCCAGTAGTTTATGCAGGATCACCTCGTGGTTGATGCTGATTACAAAGAAGTCCCGCAGCATGTCTGCCAACACAGCCCCGAACTTACACGGTCCCGCTAGATGTCTCAGGTTAGCAACAAATTCCGCCGCATTCTGACCCTCTGAGCGAACGTGCATGTAAAGTCTGTATCTCGAGATGATGATGCCTTCGTCGGTCCTGTACCAGTGTGCACAATTCTTCATATGTCTTCTTTGTTGGACTCACAGGCAGGAGTAGATTCTTTATCAGACCATAAATATTTGGACCACAAACTATGAGGAACACTGCCCGGCGCCGATCTGCATCGCCGACCTCCTCCATTTTGTTGGCCACGAAGAACTGGCTCAAACGGCTTACAAAGTCTGCCCAATCTTCTCCTTCCACAAATCGCTCCAACAATCCAATTGTGCTCATTTTTGCATGCAAAGGTTTTTGTTACCTCGTCGCCAAATGTTGTGTATGCAATAACTGTTAGACTGAGTACATATTGATTGGGCTAACCAAACTGGTAGCAATACTGTGGAGGAGGATTTCCTGGAGTGTATAAGGGATGGTTTTCTAGACCAATATGTCGAGGAACCAACTAGAGAGCAGGCCATCCTAGACTGGATCTTGTGTAACGAGAGAGGATTAATTAGCAATCTGATCGTGCGCGGCCCCTTGGGGAAGAGTGACCATAATATGGTAGAATTATTCATTAAGATGGAGAGTGACACAGTTAATTCAGAGGCTAGGGTCCTGAACTTAAAGAAAGGAAACTTCGACGGTATGAGACGTGAATTGGCTAGGATAGACTGGTGAATGATACTTAAAGGGTTGACCGTGGATAGGCAATGGCAAATATTTAAAGATCACATGGATGAACTACAACAATTGTACATCCCTGTGTGGCGTAAAAAATAAAAAAGGGAAGGTGGCACAGCCGTGGCTAACAAGGGAAATGAGGGATAATGTTAAATCCAAGGAAGAGGCATATAAATTGCCAGTAAAAGCAGCAAACCTGAGGACTGGAAGAAATTTAGAATTCAGCAGAGTAGGACGAAGGGTTTAATTAGGAAGGGGAAAATAGAGTATGAGAGTAAGCTTGCAGAGAACATAAAAACTGACTGCAAAAGCTTCTATAGACATGTGAAGAGAAAAAGATTAGTGAAGATTGAGGTGAATTTAGTCAGAATCAGGTGAATTCATAATGGGGAACAAGGAAATGACAGACCAATTGAACAAATACTTTGGTTCTATCTTCACTAAGGAAGACACGAATAATCTCCCGAAAATACAAGAGGACCGAGGGTCTAGTGAGAAGGGGGAACTGTGGGAAATCCTTATTAGTCAGGAAATGGTGTTAGGGAAATTGAAGGGACTGAAGGCCGATAAATCCCCAGGGCCTGATAGTCTGCATCCCAGAGTACTTAAGGAAGTGGCCCTAGAAATAGTTGATGCATTGGTAGTCATTTTCCAACATTCCATGGACTCAGGATCAGTTCCTATGGCTTGGAGAGTAGCTAATGTAACCCCACTTTTTAAAAAGGGAGGGAGAGAGAAAACGGAATTATAGACCGGTTAGCCTGACATCAGTGGTGGGGAAATTGCTGGAATCAATTGTTAAAGATGTAATAGCAGCGCATTTGGAAACAAGTGGCAGGATTGGTCCAAGTCAGCATGGATTTATGAAAGGAAAATCATGCTTGACAAATCTTCTAGAATTTTTTGAGGATGTAATTAGTAGAGTGGATAAGGGAGAACCAGTGGATGTGGTGTATTTGGACTTTCAAAAGGCTTTTGACAAGGTCCCACACAAGAGATTAGTGTGCAAAATTAAAGCACGTGGTATTGGTGGTAATTAATTGATGTGGATAGAGAACTGGTTGGCAGACAGGAAGCAAAGAGTGGGAATAAACGGGTCCTTTTCAGAATAGCAGGCAGTGACTAGTGGGGTGTAGCAGGGTTCAGTGCTGGGATCCCAACTATTTACAATATACATTAATGATTTAGACGAAGGAATTGAATGTAATATCTCCAAGTTTGCAGATGACACTAAGCTGGGTGGCAGGGCGAGCTGCAAGGAGGATGCTAAGAGGCTGCAGGGGGACTTGGACAGGTTAGGTGAATGGGCAAATGCATGGCAGATGCAGTGTAATGTGGATAAATGTGAGGTTATCCACTTTGGTGGCAAAAACAGGAAGGCAGATTATTATTTGAATTGTGACAGATTAGTAAAAGGGGAGGTGCAATGAGTCTTGGGTGTCATGGTACATCAGTCATTGAAGGTAAGTATGCAGGTACAGCAGGCAGTAAAGAAAGCAAATGGCATGCTGGCCTTCATAGCGAGGAGATTTGAGTATAGGAGCAGGGAGGTCTTACTGCAGTTGTACAGGGCCTTGGTGAGGCCACACCGCCAGGGCTAGGGGCGGGCGGGCAGGAGAACTGATAGTGCTCCTGCCTGCCGATGATTTCTATCAGTTCTCCTGCCCGCCCGCCTCTAGCCCTGGCCAAGTGGCCTCCCGGTGCAATTGATCTCTTAGAAATCGTACCAGGAGGCCACTCGGTCTGGGCTAGGGGCGGGAGCGATTCAACTGCCCGGCATCGGAGCCCACAGAGCGGCTGCAGCAAGCAACTCAACGGAGAGACTGCAACAAGCAAAGGGAGAGACTGGGGGCGAGGAGCGATTCAACTGGCCGGCATCGTGGCCCACAGAGCGGCTGCAGCAAACAAATTAACGGAGAGACTCCTGCAAGCAAAGGGAGAGGCTGGGGGCGAGGAGTGATTCAACTGGCTGGCATCGGGGCCCACAGAGCGGCTGCAGCAAACAAATTAACGGAGAGACTGCAGCAAGCAAAGGGAGAGGCTGGGGGCGAGGAGTGGTTCAACTGGCTGGCATCGGGGCCCACAGAGCGGCTGTAGCAAACAAATTAACGGAGAGACTGCAGCAAACAAATTAACGGAGAGGCTGCAGCAAACAAACGGAGAGGCTGGGGGCGAGGAGCTACTGCACATGCACAGACATCACCAGTGGACTCCACTGCTCATGTGCAGACGTCCCGGCACAGTTTTCGGCAAAGAACGTTGGCTCCACCCCGACTCGACTGGCCACGGTGCACGACTACAGGGAAGAGGCCGGACAGCGGCCAAAATGGCTACAAAATTTTTCGGCGCTCCTCGGAACGGAGAAAAATGACGCAACTCTGGTATGTGCACCGAAAAACAGGCTGGGCCAAAATTGAGGCCAACATATCTTTCTAATCCTTTCTCCTTCCTGTAATATCTTGCTTCTCCTTAAATGCAGCTATGCTATTCGCCTCAACTACTCCATGTGGTAGCAAGTTCCACATTCCAATCACACTCTGGGTGAAGAAGTTGCTCCTGAATTCCTTATTGGATTTATCAGTAAGAAATCTAGTAGTCAGGAGTCTTGAGCTTTCATTGGGCCTCAGTTAATGGAGCAACAAAGAAATATTTATTGCGTACAACTGAGAGACTTTTAATGATGAACCATTTCAAGCGCAACACTGGCAGCTGATTAAGAGACCGGCCACTGATATTTCTTGTTACTGATCAATTTGTAAATTCTGATATTGATAGTTGGAACAGACCAAAAACCTGAAGCGTGCTCATGAGCTCCAAGAAATGCAAGTCACACATCCACAGCTTAACGTGCTAAGTCATCAAAAATATAGTCATTTTGTTTAAATATTTCAATAAAGTTCAGCTGCGAGATCTGCTGAGAGGTGCAGCTCTTAAGTGAAAGTCACTTTCTCCTGAACTCTGGGGAAAATAATTATTCAGAATTATACTTCTCCTTCAAATCCAATTAGAAAGTTTGTTTTCTCCCTGCAGTTCAGATTTAAATGTTCTATTATACAAGATATAGTATCAATAAACCATTAGATTTCAATGATCCTGGATAAAGGTGTAGGTTTTTTTATAATTCATTCATGGGATGTGAGCGTTGCTGGCAAGTCCAGAATTTTTGCCCATTCCTAATACCCCTTGAGAAGGTCGTGGTGAACCGCCAGGACATAAATACTTTTATATATAACCTCTTTGTACCTTAGCATTATGCCTCCAAACATTTCTTTTTAAACATAATTTTTGTTTTGAATAATACTGTGAGCCAGGCAAAAGGTTCACGAGGAAAAGCATTAACAACAACTTGTACTTATATAGCATCTTTAACATAGTGAAACGTCCCATGGTGCTTCACAGGAATATTATGAGATAAAAATTTGACACCGAGCTCATAAGTAGAAATGAGCGTAGGTGACCAAAAAGCTTGGTCAAAGAGGTCGGTTTTAAGGAGCGTCGTGAAGGAGGAAAGAGAAGTAGAGAGGCGGAGAGGTTTAGGGAGGGAATTCCAGAGCTTGGGGCTTAGGCAACAGAAGGCACGGCCACCGGTGGTGGAGCAATTATAATCAGGGATGCTCAAGAGGGCAGAATTAGAGGAGCGAAGACAACTCGGGGCATTGTGGGGCTGGAAAAGATTACAGCGATAGGGAGGGACGAGGCCAGGGAGGGATTTGAAAATAAGGATGAGAATTTTGAATAAAAATGCATTTGTGAAACTGGATGCTACGTTAGACACTGGCCTTTACCTTTGGCATTTGGATTCTTATCCTGGCTTGGCTGTTGGAATGGAAGGTTGCTCTGTCTGCTGGCCATAAGAGTCCTATATCTAGTTCGTTTTGGCCACAGTACCAAACTACCTCTCATTTGGCACTATTTACCAGTCCTCATAAAAGCCCATGGATGGTGGTGGTGGGAAATGGAACAGAAATGCCGCAGTGGTGCATTGAGGCACTTTTCTTACATTGCAGCCGACTCACTTTGATGGGGCAGAGTGGAATGAGCTTATCTCAGCATCAGTGCTATACCTGACCTTGGTATTCATGATGCTGACATCGGGTGCTTGAAATGGGAAGAGTTCCATTTCTACGTGGAGATCTCATTGTGATGAGCAGAGAGAAAGGGGTAGGGGAGAAAAAAACATTTGTAAAAGCTTAAAGTGAATTTATATCGAAATGTACTACAATTTGTATTTATCCAGTGCCTTTACCATAGTAAAACATGAAATGATATTTGCCGCCTTCACGGTCCAAAAAATACGTTACTACAGGTTGGACCTCTCTTACCCTCGGGACCTGGCCTGTTCTGGATAAGGGATTTTGCCGGATGAGGGGAGATCACATTAAATTGGATGGTACAGGTACTGAGCAAGGGGATATCGGGGCTGGCTAGCTTGGGGCTGGGAGTGCAGCAGAGAGATCGTGGCGGGCTGGGGTGGGGGGAAGCGGTGGATCACGGAGTCAAGCCAACGATTGCGGAAGTCGGCAGAGAGGAAGGACTTCAATTTGTTCATGTCGAAGTTCTGCGCATGCCAGGAATGGTGCCGGACAAGGGATGGTTCTGGAAAAGGGAGTCCCAGATAAGGGAGGTTCAACCTGTATAAACTGTAAGGGATATAGAGTTGTAGCAGGCAAAGAGCAGTCAGATAGGTGGTCAGCACACAATGCTGAAGGTAATGAACTAATCAGTATTAGGAGGGTCTGAGGAATCGGTGATGGTATGGATTATAATTGCCTATTGTATGTAACACTTGCTTATGTAGGTATAGCATACTTATAACGAATTAAAACTATGGTTAATTCATCCTTAACCTTAGTAACACATAAACAAGACAGTAGAAGTCAGCAGTTACAATAAATAACATTTTGATTAGATGTCTGAGGAAGAGATAAGAAAGATAGTATTTTGGAACAGGCTCGCTAACAACGGCGAAAAGGAAGCAGTTTTACAGCATTTCTGTCTGTCTCATTTTTAACACAGTGGCTAATGTAAAAAGTATTTACCAATAGACAATGTACAAACAGTAACTAGCACATGGTTATGTAGCTTCACGGCGTCCAGTCTCTGTAATTAAAACATCACCAAAATTAATTGATAACCATACTGGTGAGAATTTCCTCCCCCGCCCCCCAACGGACGTTGGACGGCTGGCTGACTGAACGTGCCCCATATCTGGGGATGGGGGTGGGTGGGGTGGGGGGGGGGCCGATGTCTGGAGGGTGGTGTTCCCCGGTGTCTGGAGGGTGGGGCTCCCTGGTGTATGGAGAGTGGGGCTCCCCGGTGTCTGGACGGTGGGGCTCCCCGGTGTATGGAGGGTGGGGCTCCCCGGTGTCTGGACGGTGGGGCTCCCCAGTGTCTGGAGAGTGGGGCTCCCCGGTGTCTGGAGGGTGGGGCTGCCCGGTACCTGGAGAGTGTGGGGGCCCGATGTCTGGAGGGTGGGGCTCCCCGGTGTCTGGAGGGTGGGGCTCCCTGGTGTATGGAGAGTGGGGCTCCCCGGTGTCTGGAGAGTGGGGCTCCCCGGTGTCTGGAGAGTGGTGTTCCCCGGTGTCTGGAGGGTGGGGCTCCCCGGTACCTGGAGAGTGGGGCTCCCTGGTGTATGGAGAGTGGGGCTCCCCGGTGTCTGGAGAGTGGGGCTCCCCGGTGTCTGGAGAGTGGTGTTCCCCGGTGTCTGGAGGGTGGGGCTCCCCGGTGTCTGGAGGGTGGGGCTCCCCGGTGTCTGGAGAGTGGGGCTCCCCGGTGTCTGGAGGGTGGGGCTCCCCGGTGTCTGGAGGGTGGGGCTCCCCGGTGTCTGGAGAGTGGTGTTCCCCGGTGTCTGGAGGGTGGGGCTCCCCGGTACCTGGAGAGTGTGGGGGCCCGATGTCTGGAGAGCGGGGCTCCCCGGTGTCTGGAGGGTGGGGCTCCCCAGTGTCTGGAGAGTGGGGCTCCCCAGTGTCTGGAGAGTGGGGGCCCGATGTCTGGAGGGTGGGGCTCCCTGATGTCTGGAGAGTGGGGCTCCCCGGTGTCTGGAGGGTGGGGCTCCCCGGTGTATGGAGAGTGGGGCTCCCCGGTGTCTGGAGGGTGGGGCTCCCCGGTGTCTGGAGAGTGGGGCTCCCCGGTGTCTGGACGGTGGGGCTCCCCGGTGTCTGGAGAATGGGGCTCCCCGGTGTCTGGAGGGTGGGGCTGCCCGGTGTCTGGAGAGTGGGGCTCCCCGGTGTCTGGAGAGTGGGGCTCCCCGGTGTCTGGAGGGTGGGGCTGCCCGGTGTCTGGAGAGTGGGGCTCCCCGGTGTCTGGAGGGTGGGGCTGCCCGGTACCTGGAGAGTGTGGGGGCCCGATGTCTGGACGGTGGGGCTCCCCGGTGTCTGGAGGGTGGGGCTCCCCGGTGTCTGGACGGTGGGGCTCCCCGGTGTCTGGAGAGTGGGGCTCCCCGGTGTCTGGAGCGTGGGGCTGCCCGGTACCTGGAGAGTGTGGGGGCCCGATGTCTGGACGTGGGGCTCCCCGGTGTCTGGAGAGTGGGGCTCCCCGGTGTCTGGAGGGTGGGGCTGCCCGGTACCTGGAGAGTGTGGGGGCCCGATGTCTGGAGGGTGGGGCTCCCCGGTGTCTGGAGGGTGGGGCTCCCCGGTGTCTGGAGAGTGGGGCTCCCCGGTGTCTGGAGGGTGGGGCTCCCCGGTGTCTGGACGGTGGGGCTCCCCGGTGTCTGGAGAGTGGGGCTCCCCGGTGTCTGGAGGGTGGGGCTGCCCGGTACCTGGAGAGTGTGGGGGCCCGATGTCTGGAGGGTGGGGCTCCCCGGTGTCTGGAGGGTGGGGCTCCCTGGTGTATGGAGAGTGGGGCTCCCCGGTGTCTGGAGGGTGGGGCTCCCTGATGTATGGAGAGTGGGGCTCCCCGGTGTCTGGAGGGTGGGGCTCCCTGATGTATGGAGAGTGGGGCTCCCTGATGTCTGGAGGGTGGGGCTCCCCGGTGTCTGGAGGGTGGGGCTCCCTGATGTCTGGAGAGTGGGGCTCCCCGGTGTCTGGACGGTGGGGCTCCCCGGTGTCTGGAGGGTTGGGCTCCCCGGTGTCTGGACGGTGGGGCTCCCCGGTGTCTGGAGGGTGGGGCTCCCTGATGTCTGGAGAGTGGGGCTCCCCGGTGTCTGGAGAGTGGGGCTCCCCGGTGTCTGGAGGGTGGGGCTCCCTGATGTCTGGAGAGTGGGGCTCCCCGGTGTCTGGAGGGTGGGGCTCCCCGGTGTCTGGAGGGTGGGGCTCCCCGGTGTCTGGAGAGTGGGGCTCCCCGGTGTCTGGAGGGTGGGGCTCCCTGATGTCTGGAGAGCGGGGCTCCCCGGTGTCTGGAGGGTGGGGCTCCCCGGTGTCTGGAGGGTGGGGCTCCCCGGTGTCTGGAGGGCGGGGATGCCCGATGTCTGGAGGGCCCCTCTGCCCCGATGTCTGGAGAGTGGGGCTCCCTGATGTCTGGAGAGCGGGGCTCCCCGGTGTCTGGAGGGTGGGGCTCCCTGATGTCTGGAGAGTGGGGCTCCCCGGTGTCTGGACGGTGGGGCTCCCCGGTGTCTGGAGGGTTGGGCTCCCCTGTGTCTGGAGGGTGGGGCTCCCCGGTGTCTGGAGGGTGGGGCTCCCTGATGTCTGGAGAGTGGGGCTCCCCGGTGTCTGGAGGGTGGGGCTCCCTGATGTCTGGAGAGTGGGGCTCCCCGGTGTCTGGAGGGTGGGGCTCCCCGGTGTCTGGAGGGTGGGGCTCCCCGGTGTCTGGAGGGTGGGGCTCCCCGGTGTCTGGAGAGTGGGGCTCCCCGGTGTCTGGAGGGTGGGGCTCCCTGATATCTGGAGAGCGGGGCTCCCCGGTGTCTGGAGGGTGGGGCTCCCTGATGTCTGGACGGTGGGGCTCCCCGGTGTCTGGAGGGTGGGGCTCCCCGGTGTCTGGAGGGCGGGGGTGCCCGATGTCTGGAGGGTGGGGCTCCCTGATGTCTGGAGAGCGGGGCTCCCCGGTGTCTGGAGGGTTGGGCTCCCCGGTGTCTGGAGGGCGGGGGTGCCCGATGTCTGGAGGGCCCCTCTGCCCCGATGTCTGGAGAAAGGCTCCCCACTCCCCATGCTTAGAGGGTGGAGAAGTGGCCAATGTTTGGAGGGTGAGGGATATCCCAATGTGTGGGAGGATGGGGTGGCCGTATCTGGAAGCGGGGCCCGATGTCTGGAAATGGGGTGGAGGGACCAGATGTCTCTGGGGTTGCGTGGGGATCCCAATGTCTGGGGGAGATCGGGGGGTGGGGGGCCATGTCTGGAAGCGAGATTCAATGTCTGGACCGCCCGATGTCTGGAGTGGGGCGGAGAGACCAGATGTCTGGGGGGCAGGGGGAAGCAGAGCAGGGCAGTGGCCCAGGCTCATTTTGTGGAACTGGAAAAGGACAGCTGCTCCTCGTACCCCAACAAAATTAAAGAGGAGCAAACCTTTTGGGCCCTGTTCAACAGGGCTGCCAGCTGATACTGCTCGCAGTGTACCCAGTTGACTCCAAAACTGGCAATTGGGGTCTCATGTACGCCACAGGACTCCACTTTGCATTTTAAATTTGAACATTGTTGCGGACAACAATGGTTCATCATTACCAACCATTGTCGGAACGCTGTTGCAGGGGAGTTATCCCCAGTGTCCTGGCTAACATGTATCCCTCAAGCAATGTAACAAAAAAAACCAGATTGTTTGGTCATTATCACATTGCTGTTTGTGAGAGCTTGCTGTGCGCAAATTGACTGCTGTGTTTTTTCTGCACTTCACAAGTACTGTAAAGCGCTTTGAGAATTCTGGTAGTCGTGAAAGGCGCTATCTAAATGCAAAGCTTCACCACACGGACTGCAGTGGTTCAAGAAGGCAGCTCACCACCACTGTCTCAAGGGCCATTAGAGATGGTCAATAAATGCTGGCCTTGCCAGCGATGCCCACATCCTGCGAATTACTAAAAAAAATTAAATAGGGCTGTCGGTGATAACTGGCCTCCTCACAAATTCATCCCAGGCTTCAGCTGCTGATTTTAGATCCAGAATCAGTCCAGTAGAATATTTTCAGGGAGAAAAGATTTAAAATCAGTACTGGGAGTTAGAACCGAGTGACGAGGAGAGTTGCCATTGAGTTATTACAGCGCTGGAGTTACATAAGAACATAAGAAGCAGGAACAATAAGATCACGGCTGATCTCCTATCTCAAGTCCACCTTCCCGCACTAAAAATCTATTAAATCTGTCTTGAATACACTCAACGACTGAGCATCCACATCTAACTTAGAACTAAACCCCTGCATGAGTGGAGACGCAGGCACCTTTTTGTAAAAGATCTTTTAAAAAGTTTGTACATATATATGAGGTTAGGTTCAGCTGTGTCAAACAATGAACTTTGTATAAGATTGGATGAGAAGCCGGATTATTATTCTTTCCTACCGGAATCACGTATTCACTTGTAGCACTTGGGCACATAAGTACAGTTAGTTGTTCATTTCAATTACAGGGAATGGTTTGATCCTTCTTTATATTTTGAAAGTAACCATAGTAAAGTTTCCTATTTTCCCTGCCCCACCATTTCCTCTTCAGAACTGGAGTCTACTAAAAGGCAGGCTGACATTGATAAGAAAGCGGTCGATGAGCTGGTGAGAGAACGGGATATTTTGAATAAGGTAAGCATATCGATATGTTGCATTGTTAAAGTTACAGAATATCTGGACTTCGAAAATAATGTTCAAGTTTGTTCCAGCTGCAGAAAGACATCACTGGATTGGTACTTCAGTCCTTACGAAGGTTTAATGAAGCACAAAATATCTGACCTGTATAAATACGTGCAGGATAATAAGGCAGTCATTTAGCCAAACAATTCCTTTGATCTTCTTTATTAATGACAGAAGAACTTCAAGATTAAATTGCTGTCAATATTTTATCTATAACACTTTGCAGTCGATCAGCATTGCGGGGGAGGATGTACTGTCTTGTTCACTTCTGACTGGAGGGGTCACCACCAATCTCCCCATTGTGGTTGCTTCTATTCCGAGGGCTGAACTGTTGTATGAAGATCAACACTTGCCCAACATCTGTAATTCCTCCTGTAATTTTTTTCTTTCTAGTTGTAACGGGCAGATTTCCTCTGCTTGTTGTGAAATAATTCCCCCCACCCTACACTCAAAAGAGAGTGTGGGTCGGGGGATTGAGCTACAACACTGCAGTGGCGATTCACTGACTCGTGCTTTGTTTGAGTGTGGCTTCCTATCGGGAGCGCAGGGTTGGTGAATTTACCCATTTGTGTTCCTCACGATAAATACAGCGGTAAGATCTCTACTGATCGCTGTTTTCTGTCAAGATCTTAAATGTGCTTTTAGAACGCCGCTCCAGTTTTGCAATCGTCCCACTGTACTTCGAACGTCACTAACACCAAAGGGTATGTTTAAAGAATGGACACACTTGCTGCACAGCTTCGCCTTTCAGGGGGGCACATTGGGAAGTCGGGCACGGATGTTAACAGTTCCCGCAGAATGGGGATGGTGAGCGGCCATCACTGGGTCTTCTGCATGGAGTGCAGAATCGTGGAATTAATATTTGTATACTTGGATTCCTGCTAAGATTTCGCTTGGACCCTGGGTCCGATCAATTGTCTTGCTGCCTTATGCTGCACAACTGTGCGTTCCAGTGATGTGCTGTGAGGTAGAATTATCTTTCTGCCTGGGCACAAAAGTTGTCGAATACAGCCAATTCTGAGTCTAAAGCACATATGTCTCAGGGACAGTTACTTCAAACACAGTCCCTATTCCTGTCACATTGCCACAGCTCACATTGTCATGGGGCCTTTATGGTTACCTACTGCTTTAGACATCACTTGGAGCTCAGGAGAGTTCAGTTGTTCCCAGTGGAGTAGACCCTGAATTTCAAAGGATTGTGGTCTCTGGCTCGTCCCAGTGTCTGTGGTTATGATCCAATTTCTTTGTCTTGGCACCCATGAAATCAGGTTTTGTTTTAATTATTATCTGCAAGGAGTCGGAACAACTCCACTCTATGTAGGAGGATACATTTGGCTCAGAGCAGGAAATCTTGATTCATTAGCATGCTGTCTCGATAATGCTGTAAGTGATTGGAAGCTCTGACAGCTGTCCTACACACATTCTGTTGGCTCCAACTTAGTTATATATTTTGACATTACTGTTGGGAAGGCGCAATTACATTGTGATTAGTTTACAAAACCAGTTTTCATTATAAATGTGGAATTTATAATGTACAAGTTGACACAAAGTGCGTGCAAATGTAAGATTTTTAACATGGTACCGGTCAATGTCATTGCTCGTGGGGAGTGGAGACTAAATGTTGTCGTAAGGTGAAGAGGGGTTAGAAGATGGGGGGGTAATTGGAACAGTGCACGCAGAAGTAATTTAAGCCCTATTTTAAACTCCTTATTTCAATTATAAATTCCTATGTTCATGTTTATGATGAAACCTGCCCATCAATGTTCCCTCTAATATTTTTGTGCACGGTCCCTTTAACTGGCTGCGCGGCCCATTCAGATTTTCGGGTATGCGGGTTTATTCCATGTAAAAGCCGGTGAGCGACCTGCGCGGGACCTCCAGTTTGCCGCGCGGCCGCTTAGCGTGAGCGTTGTTGCCTATGAAAACTTGTCACACTGTAATTATACCTTACTGCCAGTGACAACACTGCAACCTCTTCATGAGCTGGAGGATTTCGATACAGCATGACACATTTGTCAGGCATTTTCTAGTACAAATGTGGACAAAGGACGTTATAATGGAAAATGCACACTGATATGAGATTTTTAATATTAATATAGATAGATGATTGCTGCTTTATATAGATTTCCATTTTTGTATTCAAGATTAGATTCTGAGGGTTTTTTGGTGGCTTGGATTTTGCAATAAAAATGGTTAAATAAAACATTGGGGATAAAATGTTTTAAGTTAGGCAAACATAGCCTTCTGGAGACCTGTCATGGATCAACCAGCTAAAAAAAAGATGCTTATGTTCTTATGTTCCTATGTTTGCTGCTCTGTCCATCAGATCTAGTTTAGGTGGATAATGCCCTAGAAAAGATACACATCTCCAAAGTTCACAAAAGCTGCAAATCTCATTTGGTAGCCACACATGATTTTCACATCGCATCGGATTTTTGTGTGAGGTCTCGCTCTGTGTCAGCTATGGGCTAATTTAACTTGTCAAACCTTTTTGATGAGGACGTGTAGTAAAATAACAACGGTTATGTTTTCCTTTTTCTTAGAATATGCTGAAGGCAGTTGGCGCCACCGAGAAGCAAATTAACTTGGTCAAACTTCATGAGCAGTCTAAGAAGGTCCTGGATCAGGAAATTCAAAACTATAACATTGAGGCTCAGAAACAGCGAAAAATTATTTTCCACCTGGAAAAAGAGAGGGACCGATACATCAATGAAGCCAGTGACCTGACACAGAAGGTCAGTGCTTTACAGTCAATTAAGTTAACACAACAGAGGAGACTATCAGAAGCACAGTAGTTCAAGCCAAAGCCTCACAACCCCCCAAGATATCTGCGCTCTTCTAATTCTGCCCTCTTGAGCATCCCTGATTATAATCGCTCAAACATTGGTGGCTGTGTCTTCAGCTGCCTAGGCCCTAAGCTCTGGAACTCCCTGCCTAAACCTCTCCGCCTCTCTTTTCCCCTTCAAGACGCTCCTTAAAACCTACCTCTTTGACCAAGCTTTTGGTCACCTGCCCTAATTTCTCCTTATGTGGCTCGGTGTCAAATTTTTTGTCTTATAACACTCCTGTGAAGCGCCTTGAGACATTTTACTACATTAAAGGTGCTACATAAATACAAGTTGTTGTTGTAGTTGCAAACGCTGTTCTCTAATCAAGAGAGTCACCATTAAGTCTTTTTGATGAAAGAAAATCAAAATCAAAACCAGAATGAATTAAACATTAACTTTGCAAAGAACAGAGTTGGAGGAAGAGCTGATGCAGACTAGAAGCTGAATGCATGATGGTTGATAAGTAACTAACTCGGGATGCTTGGTACCTCATTTGAGCTGGGGACTGAACTGCTAAAAATGACACAATCGCAAAAAATACCACTTTAAACAAAACCCATCATTTTGGGCATGCTTCCAAAGGTTTCCTTCCCCACGTCAGTACATTTTGGCGACAGCAGGTTACGAGAAAGTTGACAATCATATTTTTTGGGGGCGGTTGCTGCTTTCACTGTGTTGCCAGAAAATTTGAGCAATTTACCAGCAGGAGGGCAAAACTGGTGAATGTAAAGGTATTTTCGAAAGCTGTGCACGACAAGTACAACATTAGTAATCTGGCCATTTCTCGTTTTAGCTGTGTGTGATTTTACCTCCCTTATTTTGCCAGGATCAGTAATTGCTCAAAACCAGGTTCATCAACTTCATCAACACTCACTTCTTAAAGGAACTGTGGCCTGACTAATGATTTGCCTTTTGCGTTTTCCAGCACCGTAATCAATTCTATTTAAACACAATTTGTTTAACCGTGATTTTTTTTGACCCCGATTTTCAATTTGATGTTTTTAAAAAAAATAGTTTTACTCCACTTCTCCAGATGGCAGTGATCTGGTTGGGGTCCGGGGGAGGTGGGGGATGGGTGGGGGGGGCGGGTGAGGTATGGTTGCACAGAAGTAGCGACCCAAGTAGTGACTATCATTATGTTACACGTGCGAAGCTGTAAAGGGAGGGTTAACAGGCTACTCAACCTTGGGGGGAGTTTTGCAGTGAGCCAATCACACACTCGCCTGATATCTGCACACTGGCTGTTTGAGCTTGATAATGGTCACAAGTGGAAGTGCTGACCCTTTTTCTACCATGTTATAGCCTGGGATTATTAAAACCAGTTGGAGCACTCCCACTGCTGCATTGAATGAAATTCAGTAAAGTCTTTGGGCTGGATTTTCGGCTTTGAAGGCAATGGTGGCGGGGCGGTAAAGTTTGCGCCCGGGAACAGTTTGCGTCTCAGTAAGTAAAATTGATCCCCAAGACAGGAGGCGCAGCACTAAGGGAGACGTTATACGCCTCCCTTGGGCGTTAGAATGGGAAACTCCTGAGCTAAAGAGACGCCGGGGGAGAAAAAAAAACCTAAAAGAAATCCCACAAAAACATTCCGAAAACATTGAGCACGCCACTACAACATAAATCGCAAAAAAAATTAAATGAAAAATCAATCACACTTTCCTTAGGAGTCCATTACTTACCTCTCTGCAGTTGGTATCGTTGGAGCGCCTGATTTCCCAGGCGTTCACTGCGGGACGTACAGGTCAGGCTGAAGTCAAAACACACGCCGGCGTCGCAACCAGGGGCATTGCACACCGACGCAGCTCTTCCGGGCGGTGCTGCTCTGCGCCGCTGCAAAACCTGACCCGAAGATCCCTGCGGGGCGCTGGAGACTGACCACCCGACCAAAACACATCACTGCTGCCATTGCTGCTGCTCCAGGGCGAAAAACGGAGCGCAGAAGTCCCGAAAATCCTCCCCTTTATTTTTATTTTTAAGACAATAGGAACATAATACATCCTGGAAGAGCTTAACTGTTTGGAGTTTAGATTCCAAAATGGCAGTCCGATCAAGGCCAGGAAGATAATTTTTTTTTGCTGTTTTAATCTTAAGTTTAAAAAAAAGTAAAGCATTCCCATTGACCATTGGGCCTAAATATCAGATCGTTAAAATCTTAACGATGTCAATCACAGTGCACATTTCCTTTTACAACAGTAATATTCAAAATTGAAAAGACGAAAGGATGTTAAATCATCACAGTTCTTTCCAATGGTTTAATTTGCTGAATAAGTACAGATAATAAACGCTTTCGAGCTGCTTATTTAAATGAGGCTTTCCAATCTTGAGTCTCCTGTGAGGATAGCTGAGCACTGCCCTGAAGCGTGGCATTAATTCGTACCTGTATTGTCGTTCAAAATGATCACAAAGAAACAGCACAGGAAAGTATCACATGGATTGTAACAGAGGGAATTCTCTGAGTTTAGGGTTCAGATAGTGGGCAGTAAACTGAGCATTACATCAGATTCATCTTACACCATTACATAAGAACATAAGAAATAGAAACAGGAGTAGGCCATATGGCCCCTCGAGCCTGCTCCGCCATTTAATACGATCATGGCTGATCTGATCATGGACTCAGCTCCACCTCCCCGCCTGCTCCCCATAACCCCTTATCCCCTTATCGTTTAAGAAACTGTCTATTTCTGTCTTAAATTTATCCAATGTCCCAGCTTCCACAGCTCTCTGAGGCAGCGAATTCCACAGATTTATAACCCTCTGAGAGAAGAAATTTCTCCTCAACTCAGTTTTAAGTGGGCGGCCCCTTATTCTAAGATCATGCCCTCTAGTTCCAGTCTCCCCCATCAGTGGAAACATCCTCTCTGCATCCACCTTGTCAAGCCCCCTCATAATCTTATATGTTTTGATAAAATCACCTCTCATTCTTCTGAATTCCAATGAGTAGAGGCCCAACCGACTCAACCTTTCCTCAAAAGTCAATCCCCTCATCCCCAGAATCAACCTAGTGAACCTTCTCTGAACTGCCTCCAAAGCAAGTATATCCTTTCGTAAATATGGAAACCAAAACTGCATGCAGTATTCCAGATGTGGCCTCACCAATACCTTATATAGCTGTAGCAAGACTTCCCTGCTTTTATACTCCATCCCCTTTGCAATAAAGGCCAAGATACCATTGGCCTTCCTGATCACTTGCTGTACCTGCACACTATCTGTTATGTATGGAGAAAGAGTCAGAGTGTGAACTCAAAGCAAAGTGTGACCTTAGTCTTTTATTGCAGGTTTCCAGAGTGCCTCTCCAACCTGTGAGGCCTCCTTAAATACCTGTGCTCCCCAGGGATTATGGGATCCCTTGGGGCTCCAGAAGATGAGCCCTCTGGTGGCTGTACAGAGTAAATACAAGTTTACATATATAACAACACCACCACCCCCCGCCAAAGTCAATAGTGTAACTATTTGCAATCTGAGTCGATCTGGGGCCATTCTTGCCCTGGTTGATCGTCTCGGTGTGAAACCTGGTGTTGTTGAATCATTTGTTGGGCCCTCGCTGGGCTGCTGTGTAGCTGGCCTTGCTGGGCTGCCTGGTGTGTTGGGTCCTGCTGGGCTGCTATGGATGATGGGTTCTGCTTCGTGGTCAACTGTGGTGCCGGTTGCCACTGGTGTGCATGTTGGGGGATTAAAAAAGCTAGGGTCCAAGGTGGGTTGCTCAGGATAGTCTGTGAATTTGAATTAGATTTGGTCCAAGTGTTTCCGGTGAATGAGTCCTTTTGAAAGTTTGACCCGAAACACCCTGTTCCGCTTTGGCCACGACAGTGCCGGGAAGCCACTTGGGACCTTGTCCATAATTCAATACAAATGCAGGATCATTGATTTCAATCTCACGTGACACATTTGCGCGATCATGGTATCTACTTTGTTGAAGCCGCCTGCTCTCTACCTGTTCATGTAGATCAGGATGAACTAACAAGAGCCTTGTCTTAAGTGCTCTTTTCATGAGCAGTTCAGCAGGTGGGATCCCAGTGAACGAGTGGGGCCTCGTGCGGTAGCTAAGCCGGACTTGGGATAGGTGAGTGCAGCGAGCCTTCAGTTACCCTCTTCAAGCCTTGCTTGACGGTTTGCACTGCTCTCTCTGCCTGACCATTGGACGCTGGTTTAAACGGGGCAGGTGTGACATGCTTGATCCCGTTACGGGTCGTGAATTCTTTGAACTCAGCACTGATAAAACATGGCCCGTTGTCACTCACCATGATATCGGGTAGGCCGTATGTGGCAAACATGGTCCGCAGGCATTCAGTAGTGGCAGCGGATGTGCTAGCCAACATTATCTCACATTCACTCCACTTGGAGTACGCATCTACAACCACAAGGAACATTTTACCCAAGAACGGGCCTGCATAGTCGACGTGTACCATAGACCACGGGATGGAGGGCCAAGACCATAAACTTAGCGGCGCCTCCCTGGGTACATTGCTTAACTGCGAGCATGTATTACATCTGTGAACGCAGGACTCTAAGTCCGCATCGATACCGGGTCACCACACGTGGGATCTAGCTATTGCTTTCATCATTACGATGCCCGGGTGGGTACTGTGGAGGTCATTGATGAAGGTGTCTCTGCCCTTCTTGGGAACCACTACACGATTGCCCCACAGAAGGCAGTCTGCCTGAATAGACATTTCATCTTTGCGCCACTGGAACAGCTTTATCTCTTTCTGCATTTCCACTTGGACACTGGACCAGCTCCCGTGGAGCACACAGCTTTTGACGAGGGATAATAAGGGGTCCTGGCTCATCCAAGTTTTGATCTGCCGGGCAGTGACGGGTGATTGCTCACTCTCAAATGCTTCCATAACCATGGCTAAATCTGCGGGCTGTGCCATTTCCACCCCTATGGTGGGGAATGGCAGCCTACTGAGAGCATCGGCGCAGTTTTCTGTGCCTGGCCTGTGACGGATGGCGTAGTTGTATGCGGAAAACGTGAGTGCCCATCTCTGGATGCAGGCCGATGCATTGGTATTTATCCCTTTAGTCTCGGAAAACAGGGATATAAGTGGCTTATGGTCAGTTTCCAATTCGAATTTTAGCCCAAACAGGTATTTATGCATTTTCTTTACCCCATAGACAAACGTTAATGCTTCTTTCTCAATCATGCTGTATGCTCTCTCAGCCTTAGACAGACTCCTGGATGCATAAGCAACCAGTTGCAGTTTCCCGAAATCATTAGGTTGCAATACATACCCAACGCTATATGACGACACATCACATGCTAGTACCAAACGCTTACATGGATCATACAACACAAGCAATTTGTTTGAGCGTAACAATTTTCTCACTTTTACAAAGGCATTTTCTTGGCTTTTGCCCCAAACCCATTCACCCCCTTTTCGTAGTAAGACATGCAGTGGTTCTAACAGCGTGGAGAGACCTGGTAAGAAGTTACCAAAGTCGTTCAGGAGTCCCAGAAACGACCGCAGCTCCGTCACGTTCTGTGGCCTCGGTGCATTCTTGATTGCCTCCGTCTTCGCCTTGGTGGGCCTGATGCCGCCCGCCGCAATCCTCCTTCCCAAGAACTCCACTTCAGGTGCCAGGAAAACGCACTTCGAGCATTTTAACATGAGCCCCACGTGGTTGAGTTGACTAAGAACCTCGTCCAGGTTCTGCAGATGCTCGGCTGTGTTCTGACCTGTGATCAAGATGTCGTCGTGGAAGACCACGGTGTGCGGGACCAACTTCAGTAAGCTTTCCATGTTTCTCTGGAATATCGCCGCTGCTGATCGAATTCCAAACGGGCATCTGTTATAAATAAAAAGACCTTTGTGTGTGTTGATGCATGTGAGGCCCTTCGGTGATTTCTCCAGTTCCTGCGTCATGTCGGCTGAAGTCAGATCCAGCTTCGTGAACATCTTTCTTCCCGCCAGCGTTGCAAAGAGGTCGTCGGTTCTTTGGTAGTGGGTATTGATCCTACAGGGAGAAACGATTGATGGTTACTTTGTAATCGCCACAGATTCTCCCTTGAGGACAGGAACAATCGGGCTGGCCCATTCATTGAACTTGATCGGTGAAATGATGCCCTCTCGTTGCAGCTGGTCTAGCTTGACCTCTACCCTTTCTCTCATCATGTACGGTACTGCTCTCGCCTTGTGATGGATGGGTCGTGCCCCCGGAATTAGGTGGATCTTCACTTTTACTCCTTGGAATTTCCCAATGCCTGGTTTGAACAGCGAAGGGAACTTGTTTAAGACCTGGCCACATGAAGTGTCGTCAGCGGGCAATACTGCTCGGATGTTGTCCCAGTTCCAGCGTATCTTTCCCAGCCAGCTCCTGCCGAGCAGCATGGGACCATCGCCTGGTACCACCCAGAGTGGTGCCTTGTGCACCACTCCATCATAGGAGACCTTTACGCTAGCACTGCCAACTTACGTGTAAGTTCTTAGTTTCGTACGAATTGGAGTTAAAACTGGCCTTGAGGCCTTGTTGCACCACAATCTTTCAAAAGTCTTTTTCTGCCTATGATGGACTGGCTCGTGCCCGTGTCCAGTTCCATTGACACCGGGCGTCCATTTCGTTCAACATTCAGCATTATCGGGGGACAATTTGTGGTGAATGTGTGCAACCCATGTACCTCTGCCTCCTCGTTCTGAGGCTCTGGTTCGTCATGATCCTCCGTGGATCTGACCTCCTCTGCAACATGGTGGTTTGCAGGTTTAACAGGATTAGCAGCTCGCCTGCACATACGTTGGAGGTGTCCCATTGTTCCACAGCCCTTGCAAACATACCCTTTGAATCGGCATGAATGGAAACGATGATCACCCCCGCAGCGCCAACAAGGTGTTAATGGCCTTGCATTCATCACCCTTGATGGTGGACTCTGAGACATCTGCAGACGTGCAGCTGCAGATATGTGTGACCTGCCCTGTATGTTGCGATTCGAAAACAGCATCACTTTGTTCACAGTACTTGTAGCAGCACTTGTGTGCTGAGAGATGTGCTTAGTATTGTCACTCGTGGCAATGAATGCCTGGGCTATCGCTATGGCCTTACTCAAAGTTGGGGTCTCTACAGTCAAAAGTTTGCGAAGTATGGTTTCGTGGCCAATACCAAATACAAAAAAGTCTCTGAGCATGTACTCCAAATGTCCTTCAAATTCGCAATGTCCTGCAAGGCATCTTAGCTCAGTGACATAACTCGCCACTTCCTGGTCTTCAGACCTTTTGTAGGTGTAGAACCGGTACCTCGCCATCAGAACGCTTTCCTTCAGGTTCAAGTGCTCTCGGATCAGTGTGCACAAATCATCGTACGATTTCTCCGTGGTTTTCCCTGGAGTGAGCAGATTCTTCATGAGGCCATACGTTGGTGACCCACAGATGGTGAGGAGGATCGCCCTTCGTTTGGCACGTTCTCTTTCCCATTTAACTCATTGGCCACAAAGTATTGGTCGAGTCGCTCCACAAAAGTTTCCCAATCATCTCCCTCTGAGAATTTCTCCAGGATGCCCACTGTTCTTTACATCTTTGGGCTCGCTATCTGTATCTCGTCGCCAGTTGTTATGTATGGAAAAAGAGTCAGACTGAACACTGTGAGCTCAAAGTAAAATGTGACCTTAATCTTTTATTGCAGGTCGCCAGAGTGCTTCTCCAACCTGAGAGGCCTCCTTAAATACCTGTGCTCCCGAGGGATTATGGGAAATCTTGGGACTCCAGGGGATGAGCCCTCTGGTGGGTGTACAGAGTAAATACAAGTTTACATATATAACACTATCCTTTTGCATTTACCTGGTCATATCTTTCAGTTCACAAGTACTCACTCTTCACATTGCTCTTTCCCTTTCTCCGTTTTTTGCTTTCTCCTGTAAGCCACAAGTTTTTTCAACAGAAACTTGGCATCACCGTAATGCTATTTCTTGATTCGGTTTATGCTTTATTCTCTTTTCAAAGCTGTCAGGGCTGGATATTAACACTGACGGGGCGGGGGGGGGGTGGGGGGCGGAGAGAGCGCGGTGGGGACGGCTGTTTTGAGGTTGGGGAAACCCGGAAGAACGAGTTTCCCTTGGGTCCTGCTGAATTTAACGTAAATCATGGAAGCATAGAAATTTATGGCACAGCAGGAAGCCATTCGGCCCATCGTGTCCGTGCCAGTCAAAAAAGAACCATCTAGCTTAATCGTACTTTCCATTTCTTGATCTGTAACCTTGTAGGTTATAACACTTCAGATGCATATCTTTTTAAATGCGGTGAAAGTTTCTGCCTCTACCACCCTTTCAAGCAGTAAGGTCTAGACCTTCACCACCCTCTGGGCGAAAATAGTTCTCCTCAACTCCCCTCCAATCCTTCTACGAATTACTTTAAATCTATACCCCCCTGGTTATTGACCTGTGCTAGGGGAAATAGGTCCTTCCTGTCTACTTAATCCAGGCCCTTCATAATTTTATACACCTCAATTAAATCTCCCCTCAGCCTCCTCTGTTCCAAAGAAAACAACCCCAGCCTATCCAATCTTTCCTCATAGCTAAAATTCTCCAGTCGTGTCAACAACCTCATAAATCTACTGTGTACCCTCTCTAGTGCAATCACATCCTTTCTGTAATGTGGTGTCCAGAGCTGCACGCAGTACTCTAGCTGTGGCCTAACTAGTGCTTTATACAGTTCAAGTATAACCTCCTTGCTCTTATAATCAATGCCTCGGCTAATAAAGGAAAGTATCCCATATTCCTTCTTAACTGCCTTATCTACCTGTCCTGCTACACGTCCATCTGTAGAAATCATTGATTTTGGCCTAACACATAAATTAAAAAAGTTTAAAGATGAAAACCTTTCTAAATTCCATCAATTAATATAAGGAGATTCAGAGAGTTAACTAGGGATAGCACATCGGGGTGGAAATTCGGTCACGACCCTGTTACGGCGTAATCCAGGCGGAATGGTAAATTTTGCGCCGGCAAATGGTTTGTATCTGCCGTTGTGTCAGCTGGGCCCTGAATTTGGAGCGGAGCGCTAAGGGAGGTTTTGCACACCTCTTTTAGGGCGCAAGGCTGGTTGAGCAAGTGAAAATCCCGAACTAAACAGCCGGCCTCGGAACAACCTGAGAGAGGCCTCGGGAAAGGGGGGGGGGGGGGTGCGGGGGGGTCGGGGGAAATCTGAAAAAAACCCGTCAAAAACATTCCCAATAAATAACTCACGCCACCGCAACATAAATAGAAAAAAAATGTTTTAAAACAGTCACACTTACCTCAGGTCGACATTACTTACCTTTCTGCAGCCGCTATAGCTTGAAACGCCACCTTCCACAGGTGTTCACACCAGGGCGCTAAGGGTTGGGCGTGATCCAAATATCGAGCCGATGTTGCAGCCAGAGGCGTTGTACACCGGCTCGCCACCTCTGGGCGGTAATGCTCCGCGCCCCACTCGAAACTGGCAACGAATGTCCCAGCGGGGCGCTGGATGCTGTTCGACCGCCCGGAAGTAATTACTGCCGCCCCTCTGAGGCGCTAACAGGGCGCTAACAGACCGGAAATCTAGCCCCATGGTCTTTAATCTCTCGGAGCTGAAATCAAGCTTGGACTGATGGGATGAAACTCTCTCCTTTCTTTCAGCTGTTGAGTGTTCTAAGTGAAACATGTTTGGTCAGTCTCAGTTCTAAGCGTGCACAATGCAAGATTTGCTTCAATTCATTTCTAATTAGCACTGGGGTTTCAGCCACACTTGGATGTAATGATGATTGATATGGAACTATCAGCCTGGCCTGGTAAAAAGCATCCTTCAGAGTGTAGGAACATGTCATATTGTTGTAAAGGGAATCAAAAGAGCCTTATCCTGCAAATAACATAATCTGACGAGAGTGCTTAATGGCTGGGCTAAGAGCAAAAAGTTGCAGAAAAGTTCTATAATCAAATTATGGGTCTCTAAGTGTCAAGAACTATTTCTTCCGCAGGTTCTTCAGTATATGGAAGACATTAAGGTGTATGAGATACAGAATTTTGATTTCAAGAAAAAAATCTCAGAGACTGAGAGTAAGCTGAAACAGCAGCAGAACCTTTATGAGGCTGTGCGATGTGACAGAAACCTTTACAGCAAGAACTTGATTGAAGCTCAGGTATGGACACCCCTTCTCGCAATCCAACTTTTTAATGTACAGGCAACTCTCGATTATCCAAGGCCCTCGGGGTTCGGGCTATTCCGGGTAAATGATTTTGCCGCTAGGGCGAGTACAATAGAGTACATTTTCTAGCAGTCTTGCTTGCCTCCTGCAATCTTTTTTATTTCTTACTTCCTTGCTGCACAAGCAACATGTTATGACTGGTGTTATCAACTTGTATGGAAGTGTATCGCTGTAAATGCATTTTATGAAAAAGTGAGACTGTCATGTATTTCACCATCTTGCAATGACAATAGTTATGTAACTGTAACTCATGCACACTGTACCTGTACCCTTGAAATGCACACCCTGACCACAGGGGGTGAGCTTGCGGGAGACACTCCTCACCTGGGTTTCCAGGTATAAAAGGGGAGGTCCCACCCAGGGTCAGCACTCCTTGGTCCTGGGAATAAAGTGAAGGTCACAGAGTGACCGTGTCTGATATCTGCATGTCTCGTGTGAGTTTGTAACAAGATTCAGAGACGCTACAAAGACCATCATCGGCCGGCGGAGAAAGAGCACTGACAAGCCGGACGGTGCCAGCATGCAGGGTCCCCACCCGAGCCGTGCATGTTTATTTAGCAACACAACAAACAGCAACGGCCCCATTCCTTTCCCGTCGACTACCATTAAGAAATCTTCCTTTAACATTACAATGCGTTTCATTTAAACTTTTGGCGAGAGTGCAAACGGGATCGCTTCTGACGTCCGAAAATCGGGAGAGATGTGCAACAGCCGTTCGACCACACATCGTCCGACTTACACTCTGGCCAAGAGTTAAAATATCCCCGCTAAGCACATGGTTTCAGATGTGCAGAGATGAGATAAACATAACTCGATAAAATTCAACTCGGGTGAGGGGGACGGATTCGGGGGTGGTCAATAAAACGGACAGTATCAGACTTCAGTGCAAAGACAAATCCGGCTGGGTCGGGCGTGTGCCGTTGCAGCGGGTTCTCCGTTAGATCCGTGTACGGATGATCGAGAGTTGCCTGTATTTTCTTTTGAATAAAAATGATTTTTTATTTGATCTTGGGAATATGGACGACCCTGGCAAGACCCCACATATTATCCATGCCAAGTTGCCACGAGAAGGTGGGTGTTTGTCTTTCTTCTCAAACCACTGCAGTCTTTATAGTGATGGTGCTCCCACAATGGAGCTCGGGAGGGAATTCCAGAACTTCGACCCAGTGTCGATGAATGAATGGCAATATGTTTGTGACTTGGAGGGGAATTTTTGACTGATGGCGTACCCAAGACATTGCTGCCCTTGTCCTTCTTGGTGGTGGGTGGCATGGAGTCAGGAAATGCTGTTTGAAGCAAGCTTTACCAATTCCCCCAGTGCATCTTCTAGGTAGTACACAGTGCTGCCATAGTGCGCACTGAGGTGAACAGGGTGGATATTGACCAGTAACGAGGGTGCTGATCAAACAGACTGCTATGTTGTGGGTGATGTCAAGCTTCTTGCTTGTTATAGCGACACCTACCCAGGCGAATGCTGAGTATTTCATCACACTGCTGACTTGGGCCTTGATGCTGGAGAGGTTTTGAGAGTTCAGGAACGGGAGCTACTTATTGCAGAGTTCCCAGTCTTTGCCTTGTTCTTGCTGCCAGGGTGTTGATACAGCTGGTCCATTTAAGCTTCTGGGTCAGTGATGACCATCGAGCTGATGGTAGTGGGGGGACTAGGCAAAGGTCACTGAATGGTGGTTGGGCCTTTCTTGTTGGACTTGGGCATTATCTGATAATTGCATGGCCCAAATGCTACCAAATTCAAAGTGCAGCCTTTGTGCAGATCTACCCCCTCAAGTCAGGGTCACTTATGCCCAACTCCACCACATGGCAGCAGAGACAAGTGGCCCTTCTTTTCCCTATGGGGAGATTCTGCATTCCCAGCGGAGAGTCACAATCGCAGGTTGAACACATCAGGGAACCGGGGCTACTATTTTGTACCATTATGTCTGACCCGTGTTCCTTGCACATGCAGCTTCCCTGTTGGGAGCACGGGATTGCAAAAATTACTTCTATAATGTCACGGTTTAAGGCATTTCTGCATCATCTTCTCAACAGCTTTACCATGTACGTGCCCTGTCCCTCTCCCTACTCCCCCCACCACAAGCCCCAACACCCAATCCCCAGCCCCCTCACCCCACACAGTCTGGAAGCTGAGACTTTTTGCTATCTTTCCTTACAGAGTTGGATGGATTTGGAGACTAACAACTATCCCACTTATAGCAAAGTGTTACTGGATTAAACTTCGTCTTGTACCAGGCTATAAACCCATTTCAAGATTAGTAGAATTAAATGCAAATCAGCTAAAACATCATTTATTGATGAAGTAAGGTTGTTACCTAAAGGAAGACCTAAACTAATACTATAGAGCACAAAACACATATTATGCTACATACAGCCATGGAAAATCATGAGGGGAATCGTTCACACAGTCTCTTTCATTCTTTCAATCATAAAAAAAGCACAATTTTCAAAATTTGAGATGCAGAACCTACTGCCTCATTCTCGAGAAGCCTTACTTGTATAGGGCCAGGATCGATATTTTTTTCTATTCCTTTCTTGAAATCACTGGGGTAGATTTTGACTTTTGGCGATAAGAGTAAAATGGGTGATAATGAATCTGCAGCCGGGTCTACATGTCTCCCGATTTAAAAAAACTTCCATTGAAGCCAATGGAGATATGTAAGACAGGCTGCCGATTCGCTATCGCCCGGTTTACACTATCGCACAAAGTCAATGATCTGCCCCACTGACTCATGCTGGACACCAGCTGCCTCCCGGTGCCTTGCTGAAGTGACCATCCACATGTGAAGATGTTCCAATAGGAGCGGTCAGGATTTTGTTCTCCCGAGCCCAGTGGCAGTGAAACCAATTGCAAGGCCTTACAGGTATCTGGCTGACACAGCTAGATCAGCATGGGGATCAAAAGAGGGAGCTTCCCGGTCAGCATAGTTCAGTTCCACACTAGGCAGCCCATTTAATCACAGTGCTCACGTTGGACGCCTAATGGATAGACTTCCAGATTGCTAGAAGCTCAAATATTTCAGCTCAAAGATTATTGGACAACATCTCAAAAGCCATTGATTGCAAAACAGATAAAAGTATGGTGAAACCTAATTTAGCTTCAGGTCATGAAAAGGTCCACTGCCTAAATGTATAAATATATCACGTGGATCCTGCCGTGATGCTGCATTTAAACTGTGAGCGTCTTGGGAGGACGAGAAGGAATTGGAGGCATTCTTTGGAAAAGGAGTTTGTTTTGAATGTTGAGATGGGCAGGTTTGAGTGACTGGGGAACTTTGAATTGAAATAGTGAGCTGTTCAAAGATTTGAGACTTAAGAGAAGCGAATTGACTCTGAAAATCGAACTTTCTAGTATTGATTGAATCCTGAGCTTTGCAACATAATGGATTGCTAACATAAGGTTTTGTTTTATATATTTAACCAGCCATGTTTAGACAAAAATCTTGAGAATGTCGGATGCTCACCTGCACAAGATAGCTAGCCAGCTTATAGTATGAGGAGATCCACTGGGATAGATTTTCACTCCGAGCGGACTTCGTGTGGCTGACCGGCAGAGCACTCCAGCCGGCTGGCCGACCATGCCGGTGGGAGGCGTGGGCATTTCTGAGGGCCGGGCCGGACCTCACGAACATTCTGTTGTGGGTTCAAATCCCACCCCAGAGACTTGAGCACAATAATCCAGGTTAGCACCTCAGTGCAGTACTGAGGGAGTGCTGCACTGTCGGAGGTGACATCTTTTGTGTGAGACGTTGAACCGAGGCCCCATCTGCCCTCGCAGGTGGACGTAAAAGATCCCAGGGCATTATTTCAACTGGCCAATATTTATCCCTCAATCACCATAACAAAAAGAGATTATCTGGTCATTATCACATTGCTGTCTGTGGGAGCTTGCTGTGCACAAATTGGCTGCCATGTTTCGCACATTACAACCGTGACTACACTCCGAAAGTACTTAATTGGCTGTAAAGCGCTTTGGGTTGTCCGGTTGTCTTGAAAGGCACTATAAAAATGCAAGCCTTTTTCTGTTGGTGCAACCATGGGCAGCCCGCCTGCTCCAGGCCTTCGCAATATTGAGCAGCCCAGAGGAAGAAGGATGGGTGATTTTGGGTGGGGGGGGGGAGGGGGGGCGGGCGGTTACTCGGACAGCCAACAGCCCAGGCTAGTTTTGTGGAGTCCATAAAATTCCAGCCGCACAAAATTAAAAGGTAAACTTACCCATGGATGTCTCTTTGGCTGGACCGCCAGCTGGTACCGGGCAGAGCGTGCGCTGCACACGCTCCACCCAGTGCTCTCCTAAACTGGCAAACAGGGTCCTACGCACATCATCGGACACTGATTAGTGTTTTAAATGGGCCTACCACTTTAAAAAAAATACTTTTATTTATATAGCGCCTGTCACGACCACCGGACGTCTCAAAGCGCTTTACAGTCAATGAAATACTTTTGGTGTGTAGTCACTGTTGTAATGTGGGAAACATGGCAGCCAACTTGCACACAGCAAACTCCCACAAACAGCAATTTAATAATGACCAGATAATCTGTTTTTGTTATGTTGATTTGAGGGATAAATATTGACCAGGACACCGGGGATAACTCCCCTGCTCTTCTTTGAAATAGTACCATGGGATCTTTTACATCCACCTGAGGGAGCAGGCAGGGCCTTGGTTTAACGTCTCATCCAAAAGACAGCACCTCCGACAGTGCTGCACCCCCTCAGTACTGCACTGGAGTGTTAGCCTAGATTTATCTGCTCAAGTGCCTGGAGTGGGACTTGAACCCACAGCCTTCTGACTCAGAGGCTTCCCACTGAGCCACAGCTGACACTCAGACAGGTGCTCCTACTGCTAGCCATAGGCCTGGGAGACGATTGTGACGGACACAGCGACAGCGGGAACAGGGCGTTTCGTCATTCCCCACCATTTTCGGGGAGCTGCCCATATCCATAAGCAGGTGAGGAGGCCTCGAAATCTACTCCCTCAAGCATTAGAGTGGAAGCTTAATGGAAGAAATGTGGCTAGCCAAGGAATAAGCATAATATCTTGTACGAGTAAACCTTGAGTGACTAAAATCAATCTGGGTCTCCCACTTGCTATCCAGTGACCTTCTGCTTGAAGGTGATTTGTGATCGAGCTTGGTGGTGATGCCTCGTGTCATGCTCGAATAGTCTGCTGAAACTCACTGGCTATCTCGGATAAAGAATAGACGCTTGGGCAAGGAACCAGACGGCACCCATGGATCTCTATCCTAGCAAGACATAGCTAATGGATGATTTATTTACAAGGATGATACTAGAAATGTGAGACTATACCTGTCAGGAATGGATGAACAGCCAGGCTTGAAAAGAGAAGGCTGAAGGGTGACCTAATCGAGATCTTTAAAATTAAGAAAGGTTTTGATAGAGTAGACAATGAGAGAGTGTTTTCACATGTGGGGAATGTTATGTATGTATGTAAACCTTACCAAAATGTAAGACTTGCCTCTAGGGAGCACACCTGTGGGAGACCTAAGGGTCACCTGTGCACCCTGGGCAAGCAGGTATAAAAGGTGATTCACCATGCTGCTTCCTCACTCTAGAGTCTGAAATAAAGAGACCAAGGTCACAACGGTTTGAGCTTGCGATATAGTCCTGTGGATTTATTCTGAACATAACAGGGACGAGGTTATTAATATAAGATAGTCACCAAGAAATCCAATAGGGAATTCAGAAGAAACTTCTTTACCCAGAGAGCGGTGAGAATGTGGGACTTGCTGCCACAGCGAGTGGTTGAGACGAACAATATAGATGCATTTAAGGGTAGGCTAGATAAGCATACGAGGGAGAAGGGAATAGAGGGTTATTCGGATAGAGTTAGATGAGGAAAGGCAGGAGGAGGCTCGAGTGGAGCATAAACGGCGGTATGGACTGGATGGGCCGAATGGCCTGTTTCTGTGCTGTATTTCTGATGAAAGCTAAGACTAAGGAAGGAAGAAAAGGGCAGTCCTCTGCACAAAAGTTATTAAATGTAGTTCTCTGAGGTATTTTTTTCCCAGTGTACCTATGTGGGCATTTTTGTGGGTGCTGTATGATCGTTTTGACACCTAAAGTCAGTTCCTGCTGGCTGACATTTGAAATGCCTCCAGCACGAATCAGCTGAAACAGCTCCTCTACAGTTCTCCGTGCTAACTGTAAACGCCTTGTGGCAGCCTCTCCTGCTTTTCCACGTCGTGATGTAGTGCCTTAACTGTGAATCGAAGCTTCGTCACCGATTTGTTGAATTGAAAGGTCAGACTTGCGTCCGTGCATCACGCTGCTATTTTTGGGCTGTACTTGGCACAGCCGGTGGTTACGACTGCTACGTCACAGCTATGCCACATTCCTTGGTGTCAGCACCAACCTTTTACAGCGCATCCCAAATGTGCAGTGTGTCACACTGTTGGGTTCACACGTCAGGAGTGTGGGAATGAGATACCAAAAAAATACAATTCTTGGCCAAAAGACGTAGTTTGGCGTTGGTGTACACAGCAAGTGTTCTAAACATCAATGTTTGAAAACGGACGAGGAAATAAAATTTAAAAAATAAAAAGGTTTAACTCCTGAAGTAAAAAAAAAGGGTGGATCTGTTGCGAATATATTGCCTGGTGTGAACTTCAACTGAAAAGGTGCAGGTCCAGCTGTGGACTGTGCTAAGTTAGCGGAGAAACTGCCGGGATGGCAATGGCAAGGAGCCAGACAAACAATTTTAGCATGCACTCAATGATGGTGAATTAGAAAATGAATTTCACAGCCATTGGTCTTCATTCTTCATTGATGAGTCCAGAAGGCGAATGTCAGCAGCTAGTCTACCTGGGAAGACTTTGTCAGCTGTGGCTCAGTGGGTAGCACACTCGCCTCTCAGTCAGAAAGTTGTGGGTTCAAGTCCCACTCCAGAGACTTGAGCACAAAAATCTAGGCTGTCATTATAGTGCAGTGCTGAGGGAGTGCTGCACTGTCGCAGGTGTCATCTTTCAGCTGAAACATTAAACGTCTGCTCGTAAAGATCCCACGGCACTATTTTGAAGCAGAGCAGGGGAGTTCTCCCTGGTGTCCTGGTCAACATTTATCCCTCAATCAACATAACAAAAACAGGTTATCTGGTCATTAGCACATTGCTGTTTGTGGGAGTTTGCTGTGTGCAAACTGGCTGCCATGTTTCCTACATTACAACAGTGACTACATTTCAAAAGAACTTAATTGGCTGTAAAGTGCTTTGGGACGTCCTGAGGTCGTGTAAGGTGCTATATAAATGCAAGTCTTTCTTTTTTCTTATTTTTGGGAAGGCATCATGACCGAGCTCAGTCTTGTCCTCACAAGGTGCCCAAACGTCCGTTTTGCAGTATATGGTCATTAGAATGCAGTCAGCAGCTGATTTTTCTTCCCGACACAAGTCCGGGGTCGCCGAGACCAATTACAGCCCAGTTCAGATCATGTCATTATTTTTTTTAAATTTAGTCGATGCTGGCTGCAAGGAGCCAGACAAACAATTTTAACATGCACTCAATGATGGTGAATTAGAAAATGAATTTCACAGCCATCAGGACTAATTTTATTTGCAAAATTACCTGTTTTCATTATAACAGCATTCACATTATTCCATTACAGAAAGGAATGCAATCTAATAATTGAGTTTGATTGTGGATGTCAGTGTGCAGGTCACATTCTCAGCATTAGCATTCAAATGCTGTGAGAAGAAACAAAGCTTATTTTAGTAATCTTGCTCTCCGGCTTGCTAATGGGCTGCTGAAAGGGCTGGTGGACATCATAACTAATGTACCGAACACCGTGCTCGAAACCGAAGGATTGCTGGGAGTGTGCTGCAAAACCATCACTCACTTGAGAGATCCTGATAATTTTGGAGCCATGACGGTGCACCTGAAGTGGGCTCGGACTTGTGCGTGAGCTTGTCACAGCTTCGGACCCTCTCCATATATTGTTTTTGGAAGAGACCGTATTGCGTTCTATTTCTGAGCATTTCCATTTGAATTTTAATGTTGGAGTGTGTAGCTTCTTGTTAGCTTGCTATGCAGCAGCTCTGAGGTTGAGGTTACAGTGATTGCTGATGATTGCACAGTGTTCAGTTCCATTCGCAATTCTTCAGACAATGAAGCAGTCTGTGCCCGCATGCAACAAGACCTGGATGACATTCAGGTTCACGTTGATAAGTGGCAAGTAACATTCACGCTGCATGTGCCAGGCAATGACCTTCTCCAACAATCCCGAGTCTAACCACCGCCCATTGACATTCAGTGGCATTACCATCGCCGAATCCCCCACCATCAACATCCTAGGGGTCATCATTGACTAGAAACTGAACTGGACCAGCCACATAAATACTGCGGCTGCAAGAGCAAATCAGAGGCTGGGTATTCTGTGGCGAGTTTTTCACCTCCTGACTCCCCAAAGCCTTCTCATCACCTGCAAGCCACAAGTCAATACTCTCCATGACGAGATGAGTGCAGTTCCAACAACACTCAAGAAGCTCGACACCATCCAGAACAAAGCAACCCGCTTGATTGGCACCCCATCCACCACCTTAAACATTCACTCCCTCCACCACCGGCGCACCGCGGCTGCAGTATGTACCATCTACAGGATGCACTGCTGCAACTCACCAAGGCTTCTTCAACAGCACCTCAAACCCACAACCACTTTCGCTTAGAAGGATAAGGGCAGCAGGCGCAATGGGAACACCATCTACAGGATGCACTACAGCAACTCGCCAAGACTTCTTTGACAACACCTCCCAAACCCACGACCTCTACCACCTAGAAGGACAAGGGCAGCAGGCGCAATGGAAACACCATCTACAAGATGCACTGCAGCAACTCGCCAAGACTTCTTTGACAGCACCTCCCAAACCCACGACCTCTACCACCTAGAAGGACAAGGGCAGCAGGCGCATGGGAACACCATCACCTCCAAGTTCTCCCCCAAGTCACACATCATCCAGGCTTGGAAATATATCACCGTTCCTTTATAGTCGTTGGGTCAAAATCCTGGAACTCCCTCCCTAACAGCACCTTCACCACATGGACTGCATTGGTCCAAAGAGGTGGCTCACCACCACCACCTTCTCAGGGGTAATTAGGGATGGGCAATAAATGCTGGCATTGCCAACGCTGCCCACATCCCATGAATGACTTAAAAGAAAATGCAGTACCTTGCTGGTGGGGCTGATGGTGGTGTAGTCAGAAATAATATTCTACGGTTAGGGTTGAGCTCAAGATGCAGTATCTCAGTGGTGATTTAACAGGAGCAGCCAATTTAAAGTTATGATTGAGGCACCACATTTGGTGATACTCCAGGAGCCATTACTTCAAGGATGAGATACAGCACCTTACTGTGGCAAATCTTTGGTATCCCAGTAGCTCTTTTATCCAAGGTGCCTTGGAAATGGTATAGCAGGCAGTGTTATCCTGAGGAGGGCCACAGTTCCACTTTCGGACCGTGTGAGCAAGCCCAGTATTATAAGCAACCCATTCTCTATCAGTCTTTGGACTGTTTATCGTTACAGATAGGTGCAAAGTATTTAATTTTCAAATGTAGTCATTTATTGGCTTATTGTTCATTTTCTAGCCGTAATTGTAAAATTAAAGTTTTGTTTTGTTTCGTATTCTGCTTTAGAAGTGTCCCTGTTGGCTCAACAAGTTTATCCAGTGAGAAACTGAGCCGTGCAGATTAGCAGGGTGCCATGTTTGATCCATGGCCTTTGGTGAGCTATTGGATCTCACCTGGTGTAATGTATGCACCTGTGAGTATGCTCACAGGTTTGTAGAGCTGTTGAGTTGGCTTAGCCAGTCCCGTGATGTTCACTAGACTCAATAAAACCCCAGCCAGTTGTGTTCAAGGGATTCACGATGAGGCAGATGGTTGTGAGCCTGGTGGATGAACTGGTAATGTATAGTGTGATTGTTAAACCTTTGCTAAGAAACCAATTCGTTCGTAATAGCAATATGTTACTCTGAATTTTTAAGCAAGAATCCATGAAGCAAATATGTTACACCTGGGAAAGATGCACTACAATTGGCTTCATCGACCCTAGATTAGCAAAGCTAAAAACGAGCTTCCTGGCTGCAGTGTCTGCTAGAAATGTGCATGTGTAGATGTTGGGTGAGAAAAAGGTTGGGTAGGGCTATGATCCATTTCCCCCCCCGCCCCCCCGACTATGGTATATTAACCTGCTGCCACTCACTTTCACTCTTGCACATGGATTGTGGCTGCATGGTTGAGGCAAGAGAGGGGGCCCAGCATCAGTGTTACCATACCCTACCATGCAATCAATGCCTGCAGGAAAGGAGAAGGGAAAATTCGTGAGGGAGAATGAATAAGTGCATTGCTGTAACAACCAGATACTCGTTTCAGCTGTCATGTCGTTTAAAAAAATGTTTAAAATTGCTTTTATTCATTTTTTACAATTTCTCTTTTGAAGGATGAGATAGCTGAAATGAAACGAAAGCTGAAGATCATGAACCATCACATCGACCAGTTGAAGGATGAGATCTGCTCAAAGGAGGCTGCACTAGTGAAGCAACACTTGGAGTATCAGCGCATGGAGAAGGAGAAAGAAACAATAAAGGTATTGTTGGAATTATTGCAATAATACTTCCTTATCTCTCATTACTAAATTTAACTGTGATGCTGTGGGCAATTTTTTGTGTTCCCATTCGCTCGATGTTTTTGACCTATCAGTGCTTTTTGTTAGGTCCAACAGGAAGTGAGCTTGAATGATGTGGAGGTTGGTGTCCTAATCACCATTTCCTCCTCTTGATGATGAGCTGGCCAAAATAGCTTCTCTCTCAGAGGCCCAGAAATTCGTCTCGGGCGGTGCTGCAAAACAGGTGGTATTGGATCGTCCGCCTGTTTTACGCCGCACCTGATAGTCAGTTCCAGCTCCCAAGTTGGGAGTCCAACATCCTCATTGCAGCTTACTGTGCCTCCGTCCCTCCCTTCCCCAGGACAGCACTCTTCCCACAGGCTGCAATGGCCGCTGCTGATGTTTCACTTGGTTGTTATTAATTGGCTGTGATCAAATTTTCTTCCTGTTTACATTCATTGAATTACAGGTGAAGGTTTGGATAGATTACCGGTGTTCTCGCTATTCGATTAGTATCTCCGGGGAGTTACTGAGAAACATTAAATATAATGCAATGAAATAGTAACCATTGCTGTTCTGATTGGGAATTAGGGTCATTAATGGCCTGTACCACTCCGACAGGAGCATTAATGAGATTTTTTTTTGTCAGCCGACTGCCATGACAATTACGCCCATGGGTTCGGCCAGACCGCCAACAGGCAGCCTGGTACCCCCTCTAGGATGCCAGGCCGCTGGCCCAACCGAAATCCTCCCTGGTGGCCCAGAGGACCGAAGTTTTAAAATCGCGAAGGACTCTTCCCTTTAAGTGACGGTGAGTACCGCAGTGATGCGGCGCCATGATGACATCATTGCGGCGGCCACTCTGCACCCCCAACTTCCGCCCCTCAGGTGTTGCCACCGCCGCGTATCCGCTCCTCAAGTATTGTCACCGCCCCCATTATGAGCGACTTCCGGATCCCAATGAGAAAAACAAACGAAGAGCGGAATGTCGCTGAAGAGGTGACCTTAATCACCACTGCGCTAAAAACACTCAAAACGGGGTGGGAGCACCTCGTTTCGGGCGGGGGGCAATTTCTACCCCTTTGTGTTTATGGGATCATAACATGGGAACCGTGGGCTGCCTATTTTGGAATGTGCTGGAGTTGTGGCAACATTGAAATCTCTAGACATACAGGAACAAAAGCAGGCTCAAATTCCCATAATATAATGAGTGATTTAATGTACATGAGGCAAACATAAAGCATAGATAATTGGAGCGGAACTGGACACGCTCAAGTGTTACCACAAGGCCTCTATCAGGTCACCCCTCCGTCTTCTATTTTCTAGAGAAAAGAGCCCAGCCTGTTCAATCTTTCCTGATAGGTATAATCTCTCAGTTGTGATATCATTCTAGTAAATCTTTTTTGCACCTTCTCCAGTTTCTCTATGTGCTTTTTACAAAATGGAAACAGACAAAATACGGCTACAATTCAAAGAAGTGAATTATCAATGTATGACAAACCAAATTAATATCATAAGTATGGTTCAGAAGCTCATGAACAGAATCTTTCATATCGCCATGTTGATGAAGTGAAAATTTTCCCCCATTGATGCAAATGGCAATGGGAAAACTAGCTACAATGTGATTTAAAAAAAATTCCATGGCACCATTTTAAGAAGAGCAGGAGTTCTCTATGTCCTTGCCAATATTACGCTCTAAACTAATGCCCCCTCCCACCCCCCGCAAAATAAATGAACTGGCCTTTCATGTAATTGGCTGTGGGATCATGCTGTGAGCACAGCTGATGCCACATTTATCTGCATAAAATGGTAACTGCACTTCAAGGCAACTTATTGTATGTAAATTTGAGGTCATCCAAACTCCGCAGCCCATGTCCTAACTCGCACAAAGTCCCGCTCACCCATCACCCCTGTGCTCGCTGACCTACATTGGCTTCCGGTTAAGCAACGCCTCAATTTCAAAATTCTCATCCTTGTTTACAAATCCCTCCATGGATTCGCCCCTCCCTATCTCTGTAATCTCCTTCAGCCTCACAACCCCCGAGATGTCTGCGCTCCTCAAATTCTGCCCTTTTGAGTATCCCTGATTATAATTGCTCAACCATTGGTGGCTGTGCCTTCAGCTGCCTAGGCTCCAAGCTCTGGAACTCCCTCCCTAAACCTCTCCGCCTCTCTACCTCTCTTTCCTCCTTAAAGATGCTCCTTAAGACCTACCTCTTTGGTCATCTGCTGTAATTTCTTCTTATGTGGTTCGGTGTCAAATTTATTTGTTTTGTCTAACAACACTCCCGTGAAGCATCTTGGGATGTTTTACTACATTAAAAGCACTATATAAAGACAAATTGTTGTTGTTGCAAAAGAAACATTTCTGAGGTGTGATAAAGCTAAATATAAATGTAAGTCGTTCTTTCTCCCATCTCCTTTGCGTTACTGTCAGGAGCAGAGTTTATTAAGATGGTGACAGAATGTCAATACTTCCTTGTGTGACGGTGATCATGCATTCTAGCCACTTTCCTGTCTGATGCAGTGTCCATTATGACTAATCATTTCCACCATGCGCATCCCTTTCACCAACTCATTCTCTCTGCACTTGAGTGGGGAGCTGCCTACAGTCGAATGAGACACTGATTCTGTCAGCTTTTCTTTGCAAATGTCAACCTTCATTTTCCAGCAGCTTGAACTCTTGCCTTATAGCTGGCCATCCGTGTGTCCTGGTTCACTACTGCTGCACTCGCTCAGTCGCTATTTGACAAGATACTTGGCAGCGAGCTGCAAGATTTGTTTTTCACCCTTGCTTTCCAAGATCATTTCCATTCTCGTGCTTGTGATCACATTCCCCCAACATGCTCTGGGTGTCAATGATTCCTGCTGTTTGATTAATATTAGCCATGGCTCAGTGGGTAGCACTTTCATCTTTGTGTCAGAATGTTGTGGGTTTAAGTCCCACTCCAGTGACTTGAGCACAAAATTTAGTCTTTGACAGTCCAGTGCAGTACTGAGGGAGCACTGCACAGGCGGAGGTGCCGTCTTTCGAATGAGACGTTAAAATGAGGTGCAGGGCCTTCTGAGCTCGAAGTAAAAGATCCCATGGCACTGTTTTGAAGAAGTGCAAAGGAGTTATCCCCGGTGCCCTGGCCAATATTTAATCCTCAATCAACCCATCTAAAAAAAAATTTCTGGTCATTATCACATTGCTGTTTGTGGGAGCTTGCTGTGCACAAATTGGCTGCCGTTTACACATTACAACAGTGACTACACTTCAAAAAGTACTTCACTGGCTGTAAAGCGCTCTGTGCCAGCATAAGGTTGTGAAATATGCTGTATAAATGCAAGTCTTTCTTTTTGTACATTATATATTTCAGTATCAAGAAAAAGGAGTGTGACTCAGTTCTGTATCCACCAAAGCTACAGTCAATGGCAATCATTCAGTATTTCATTGGTACTGGGTCTTGTATGGCACTTCTACATGAAATGCCAGAAGTAAAGGCTAATAGTGCAGGAGATGCAGACGACAAAGTTATTTTCAATTACGAAGAGAAAATCCCCAGTTGAAAGCAGTTTTAACATAAAACATAAAAACATAAGAAATAGGAACAGGAGTAGGCCATACGGCCCCTCGAGCCTGCTCCGCCATTCAGTAAGATCATGGCTGATCTGATCATGGACTCAGCTCCACTTCCCCGCCCGCTCCCCAAGAGGCTAGCGTGTGTTTTTCTAACCAGAAGCGGATGCAGTTAAGACATGCTTACCCTTGTTGTTGAGTCAAACCGAGAATCGGTCACAGTTGACGGTCTGGATCATTTATCTTCCCGGTTCCCTGTTGACCTATTTTCTGGTCAGATGAGCATCGTTTTGTCTCCGGTAGACAATGGACCATCAGATTACCTGGTGCTCATGGCTAAAAGGAGATGAATGGTAAGTTCTGGGGGAAAAGGAAAAATTCAGAGAGAAGATGATTCTGTATAAAACAAAATTTAAATCCTAAAAAGCCTCTAGGTAATGTTAGCACGTTTGTTTTTCACTCCTGGGATCTGTGTTTGATTCCACTCAAAATGGTGCTGGGCTCCTTTCTATTGCAATATAATGGCCCTATGCGAAAGAAATTTCAGCACATCTACAAAACTGACTGTGATTCTGCACAAATTTTAATCCACAATTTGTTGGAAATAGAGACCTTGAATTAATTTACTATCAGCACAGATTTGATGGTAGTGCATCAATTAGTCTTCTATCATTGAGCAGAACTGCACCCCAAGTCATTACTGTGCTCCTGATGTATAATTATATTATGAGGAATGTTGTAAAACTTCTATTCCATTGGACTGCATTCAGGATCTGTGAATTTTCAAACTATTGGTTATTCCTCTTCCTGGTGTAGCACACGATTCCAACGATTTCATAGCATTCCTCTCGTTCTTTCCTCACCGCAGATTGAACTGCAGAAAATGAAACAACAGGCTCAGGACACCAGAATTTTCATTGAAAATCAGGAGACGGAGGAAAGAAAGCTGCTGAGGATTATTGATGAGGCTGACACAGAGAGGATTCGACAAAAGAAGGAGCTGGACCAGGTATGTCACAGGGGATTGCAAGCCGATGAAGTCACTCCATTCTAAAATGAATTAATGTGTTCTGCATTTTGAGAGTCTCAAAAATGTAATTAAGTACTATACAAATGCAAGTATTTACTCAAGTGCTGTGGCTGCCTAAGTGACAGTTGTCAGTCACCAGTATATTTTTCATATTGCATCAGCAGTTTTGTTCATTTTCTGTGTTTTAGTGTTCATTTCCAGGGTAGTTCTAGGTCCAAACACTATTGTACATGAGCTCTTGTACACCCTTAATCTCGCTATTGGGAAGTCTAATGTGCACTTCCCATGATTTTTACTCTGCGCCTAAATGTCCAATGTGGTTTCATGGTGTGTGCGACTTTGTGCTGGACGTGCACGTCATACAATATAGCCTTGTATGATCCTGCACTGATCCAACATGTGGACTTCCAGTAGGGGGCCACTAGATATCGATGGAAAGGAATCCTCGCATGTTTCCTGGCTTTGTAACCTTTAACATTCAGGGATGCATTTCCCTCTGAGGTAGATTTGTCACCGGAGGAAGGTCGGCCTGCCACCACGACCCTGCAATAATTTTGACCCATTTGCCTGGATCAGTTATCTTTAGTTACGCAGAGTAAGCTCTTGTAGCATCAAGGAAGCCCACAGCTGCTGCCCGGGAAAATGCGCTGTTATATGGTTGCACCACAAAGACGTGGAGGACCAGTGAAAAGGAACAAATGCCCGAAAGACTTCAGAAAATGTTTAAATGAAGGCCACAGACTGGACCAAGGCTTTCACACGGAGAGTGTTTGGGACCATTATTGAGTATAAGAAGGCTACTAGGCAATTAAGAAAGCAATTGGTATGTTGGCCTTTATTAAAAGAGAATTTGAGTATAAGAGTAAAGACGTCTTACTTCAATTATATAGAGCCCTGGTGAGACCGCACCTGGAATACTGTGGACAGTTTTGGTCTCCTTACCTAAGGAAGGATATACTGCCATTGAGGGAATGCAACAGAGGTTCACCAGACTGATTCTTGAGATGCGGGAATTGTCCTATGAGGATCGACTAGGTCTATATTCTCTAGAGTTTAGAAGAATCAGAGGTGATCTCATTGAAAACATAAAAAATTCTTACAGGGCTTGACAGATGTAGGGAGGATGTTTCCTCTGGCTGACGAGTCTAGAACAGGAGTCACTGTCTCAGAATAAGGGGTTGGCCAATTAGGACTAAGCTGAGGAGAAACTTCTTCATTCAGATGGTGGTGAATCTTTGGAATTATCTTCCCCAGAGGGCTGTGGATGCTCAGTCTTTGAGTATATTCAAAACAGAGATTGATAGATTTTTGGATATTCAGAGAATCAAGGGATATGGGGATAGTGCAGGAAAGTGGAGCTGAGGTAGAAGATCAGCTATGATCTTAGTGAATGGCGGAGCAGGCTCGAGGGGCCGAATGGCCTACTCCTGCTCCTAATTCATATGTTGTCCCACCAAGCAACAACATAATCGGCTTACCTCTGCTATCCCAGGGTCTACTGCCACCTCTCCTCACTTTCCTCCCAAACCCTCTGAGAACTCTGTGTTCCTCTGACTCTGGCCTCTTCGGTATTTCCCACACCCATCGCTTCACCATTGGCCGCCATTCTTTCATTTGTATAGGCCCCATGCTCTGGAATTCCCTCCCTAAACATTGCTGCCTCTCCTTAGCCCTGTCTTCTCCTTTAAGACCCTCCTTAAAAACCCACCTCTTTGATCAATCTTTTAGTCGCCCCTCCTTCTTTGGCACGGTGTACAGTTTTATCTGATGATGCTCCTGTGAAGGGCCTTGGGTCATTTTTCTACATTAAAGGTGATACATAAATGCAAGTTGTACAAATGCAGCTTCAGTGTGGAGTGATCATATTTCGCACCGATGCTGCGGTCATAGTGTGAATGCATCCGAAGTTGGAAGCTGCTGCTTGTGGTTTATATTCAACTGCAGCAGTACATTGTGGACAGACAGTTTCTTTCTTCTGTTTATTAAAATAACAGCTTGTGATTATCTGAAATCAATTTTGTTCACTATTTTCCAAGCAGAGTCTTAATTTATAGCTTCATAATTATCCCATTATATTCCTATTAGCAAACATTAAGGACCATTAAGCATATTATGTGCCTGTAATTGGAGGGAAGCTTTCTTTGGGTTTTTTTAAGCTCAGAAAGCTTTTGCAGCTCAGAAGATTGATTTCTGCTCGCCCTCTTCACCGATGGAACAAGATTTCACTGTACTGTCATGTTCGCATGTTGTTTCTGTAATTAACTTTTTTCCCCCCGAACATTCTCGGCAGGTTATCAGTGAGAGGGATATTTTGGGCACTCAGCTCGTGCGCCGGAATGATGAGCTGGCACTGCTGTACGAGAAGATTAAGATTCAGCACTCCATGCTAAATAAAGGCGAGATACAATACAGGCAGCGGGTGGACGATATCCGGCTCCTCCGTGTGGAGATCAGAAAACTAAGACGAGAGAAAAACATCCTAAGCAAGAGCGTTTCTAACCTGGATGACCTCAGGTAAAACTTGCTTGCGAAGGGAATTCTAAAAGGAGAATCATTATTGGGACTTGGCGTCGCTGGCATGGCCGGAATTTATTGCCCACCACTAAGGCCCCCAGAGAGCAGTTAAGAGTCGACCACGTTGGTGGAGGACTGGGCTGACTTATAGGCCGGTCCTGGTAAGAACGGCGGGTTTCCTTCGCTGAAGGACAGTAGTGAACCAGTTGGGTTTTTGCAACAATCCGCCAGCTTCGTGATCACTTGATACCAGCTTTTCATTTCCAGATTTTTTTTACCAAAACTGTTCCAAATTCTCAAACTGTGGGGCTTGAACTAACATTCTCTGGTTTATTAGTTCAGGTCTCTGGGTTACTGGTCCAGTAACATAACCACTACACTACCATACCCATAGTGATTTATAAAAGATTTAAGAACGAAAAAAAAGACTTGCATTTATATAGCGCCTTTCATGACCACCAGACATCTCAAAGTGCTTTACAGCCAGTGAAGTACTTTTGAAGTGTAACCACTGTTGTAATGTGGGAAACGCGGTGGCCAATTTGCGCACAGCAATCTCCCACAAATAGCAATGTGATAATGACCAGATAAACTGTTTCTGTAATATTGATTGAGGGATAAATATTGGCCAGGACACTGGGGAAAACGCCCCCGCTCTTTTTCGAAATAGTGCCATGGAATCTTTTGCGTCCACCTGAGAGAGCAGACGGGGCCTCAGTTTAAGGTCTCATCCGAAAGACGTCAGCTCCGACTGTGCCACACTCCCTTAGCACTGCAGTGGAGTGTCAGCTTAGATTTATGTGCTTAAGTCTCTGGAGTTGGACTTGAACCCACAACCTTCTGACTCGGAGGCGAATGTGCTACCTACTGAGCCACAGCTGACACTAAAAAGGAACAAACAAAGTTCTTCCTCTTCTCCTGCTGGCATATGGTTCCCCAAGCACTAGCAACTTACCAGTACCTCATCCAAGTGACCATTCTTCGTGTGTGAGCCTAGGCAGTGGATGCCAGCGAATAGAGGGCATCACACCAGAGGCCGATTCTTTTCCCACCTGATGGCGACAGATACAAACTTTTCCAGCAGGTAGATAGCAATTAGGTTTGGGAATACTAACAATGTTTTTTGCTTTCCTCTCGTTAGCCCAGGGACGCAGAGGTCATTTGTAGCCCCAGCACAACTAGTCTTCCATAAGAACATAAGAAATAGGAGCAGAAGTATGCCATTTGGCTTTTTGAGCCTGCTCCGCCATTCAATAAGATCATGGCTAATCTAACTCAACTCCACCTTCCCACACTATCCCCATTATTGGTTCCATTAATATCCAAAAATCTATCCATCTTTGTCTTGAATATACTCAACGACTGAGTATCCATAGCCCTCTAGGATAGAGAATTCCAAAGATTCACAACCCTTTGAGTGAAGAAATCTCTTCTCATCTTAGTCCTGAATGGCCGACCCCATATTCTGAGACTGTGATCCATAGTTCTAGACTCTCTAGCCAGGGGAAATATCCTCCCAGCATCTAACCTATCATGCCCCTTAAGAATTTTATACATTCCAATGAGATCCCCTCTCATTCTTCTAAACTCTGGGATATAGCACAAGTCTATTTCATTTCTCTTCATAGGACAATCCCTCCCATCCCAGAAATCAGTCTAGTCAACCTTTGTTGCACTCCCTCTAAGGGAAGTAGAGTAAGGAGATAGGAGATTAAAACTGTACACAAGACTTGTGGGTGTCGTCTCACCAATGCCCATATAATTGCAGTAAGCTTTCTTTACTCTTATACACCAATCCTTTTGTAACAAACCATTACAAACCATTTGCTTTCCTAATTGCTTGCTGTACCTGCATATTGACTTTCTGTGATTGCCTCTTGAGATCCAGTTGAGATCAGCCAACAGCACAGCTCATGAATCGAGCCTGGTACCTTCCTGTTCTGTATAATTTAGTAGCACACAATGCAATTAATATACACACTAAGCTATTGGCAGAGAGCTGTTGATTTGTTTATTGTGGATCAGTGAGGCACAACTTCCATCGGGGATTTCCCCAAATCTCACCTTAATTCTTTCCTTTTGAAAGCTAACATGGATTATGCTTCCATCATTGTTTCTGTAAAGGTATTCAATGCCCTAACAACCCTCTGTGTTAAAAAAAAACAATTCTCTTAACCCTTCTGACCCTCTAGTTACTGGCTCACTGACCAATGGAAATAGTTTTTCCCGATTTACTTTATCAATACCTGTTATAATTTTGACCACCTCTATTAGATCTCCTTCTTTGTTCTAATCAACAATGAGGAAAGATGGGAAGAGGCTCGAGTGAAGCATAAACGCTGGCATCGATTGGTTGGGCCAAATGGCCTGTTTCTGTGTCGCGATCTTCGCCGTGCGGCAAATCCAAGAGAAATGCAGGGAACAGCTCCAACCCTTGTACATAGAAACATAGAAAATAGGTGCAGGAGTAGGCCATTCGGCCCTTCAAGCCTGCACCACCATTCAATATGATCATGGCTGATCATGCAACATCAGTACCCCATTCTGCTTTATTTCCATACCCCTTGATCCCTTTAGCTGTAAGGGCCACATCGAACTCCCTTTTGAATATATCTAACAAATTAGCCTCAACAACTTTCTGCGGTAGAGAATTCCACAAGTTCACAATTCTCTGAAGAAGTTTCTCCTCATCTCGGTCCAAATGGCTTACCCCTTATCCTTAGACTGTGACCCCTGGTTCTGGACTTCCCCAACATCGGGAACATTCTTCCTGCATCTACCCTGTCCAATCCTGTCAGAATTTTATATGTTTCAATGAGATCCCCTCTCATTCTTCTAAATTCCAATGAATATAAGCCTAGTCGATCCAGTCTTTCTTCATATGTCAGTCCTGCCAACCCAGGAATCAGTCTGGTGAACCTTCGCTGCACTGCCTCAATAGCAAGAATATCCTTCCTCAGCTTAGGAGACCAAAACTGTACACAATATTCAAGGTGTGGCCTCACCAAGGCCCTGTACAACTGCAGTTAGACCTCCCTGCTCCTATACTCAAATCCTGTCGCTATGAAGGCCAACATACCATTTGCCTTCTTCACCGCCTGCTGTACCTGCATGCCAACTTTCAATGACTGATGTACCATGACACCCAGGTCTCGTTGCACCTCTCATTTTCCTAATCTGTCACCAATCAGATAATATTCTGCCTTCCTGTTTTTGCCACAAAAGTGGATAACCTCACATTTATCTACATTATACTGCATCTGCCATGCATTTGCCCACTCACCTAACCTGTCCAAGTCACCCTGCAGCCTCTTAGCATCCTCCTCACAGCTCACACTGTCACCCAGCTTAGTGTCATCTGCAAACTTGGAAATATTACATTCAATTCCTTCATCTAAATAATTAATGTATCTTGTAAATAGCTGGGGTCCCAGCACCGAACCTTGCGGTACCCCACTAGTCACTGCCTGCCATTCTGAAAAGGACCCATTTATTCCTACTCTTTGCTTGCTGTCTGCCAACCAGTTCTCTATCCATGTCAATACATTACCCCCAATACCACGTGGTTTAATTTTGCACACTAATCTCTTGTGTGGGACCTTGTCAAAAGCCTTTTGAAAGTCCAAATACACCACACCCACTGGTTCTTCCTTGTCCACTCGACTAGTTACATCCTCAAATATTTCTAGAAGATTTGTCAAGCATGATTTCCCTTTCATAAATGCATGCAGACTTGGACCAATCCTGTCACTGCTTTCCAAATGTGCTATTACATCTTTAATAATTGATTCCAACATTTTCCCCACTACCAATGTCAGGCTAACCGGTCTATAATTTCCGGTTTTCCCTCTCCCTCCTTTTTTAAAAAGTGGGGTTAGATTAACTACCCTCCAAACCATAGGAACTGATCCAGAGTCGATAGAATGTTGGAAAATGACCACCAATGCATCCACTATTTCTAGGGCCACTTCCTTAAGTACTCTGGGATGCAGAATATCAGGCCCTGGGGATTTATCGGCCTTCAATCCCATCAATTTTCCAAACACAATTTCCTGACTAATAAGGATTTTCTTCAGTTCCTCCTTCTCGCTAGACACTCGGTACCCTAGTATTTCCGGAAGGTTATTTGTGTCTTCCTTAGTGAAGACAGAACCAAAGTATTTGTTCAATTGGTCTGCCATTTCTTTGTTGCCCATTTTAAATTCACCTGATTCTGACTGCAAGGGACCTGCATTTGTCCTCACTAATGTTTTTCTCTTCACATATCTATAGAAGTTTTTGCAGTCAGTTTTTATGTTCCCTGCAAGCTTACTCTCATACTCTATTTTCCCCCTCCTAATTAAACGCTTTGTCTTCCTCTGCTGAATTCTAAATTTCTCCCAGTCCTCAGGTTTGCTGCTTTTTCTGGCCAATTTATGGGTCCAAGTTTTGGGCCGCGCCTAGAACGGCACAGCCCCGACCTGGACGCCCGTTTTTCGCGCCACAAAGTGCACCTAAAAAAAACGTACAGATTCTCCGGCTCCCTGCTGGTCCTCTGGAGCCGGGCGCGGCGCAGCACGAGCTGTAGGGGGCGGAGCTAGGTACCTGCGCTAAAAACAGTGCCGGGACCTCTGCACATGCGTGCTACAGTGGGCGCGCATGTGCAGTAGCTCCAGGCACCCAAAACTGTGTGGGAGGGGCCCGAAGCACGCAGCCCCTAGCCGAGGCTGAATGGCCTCACTGGGGCTGCGTGCATAAGGCTGCCTCCCACGCCCAGCTCCTGCTTCCTCCCGACCCGACTCAACTCCCGCTTCCGCCCCCCCCACCCGCCCCCGGGACCGGACCCGACCCCGACACCGAGCCGACTCCCGCTTCCCCCCCCCCACCCGGACCAGACAGGACCCGACCCCCCGGACTGGACCCGACCTGCGTTCCCCACCCCCCACCCGACCTGACCTCCCTCTCCCTCCCTCCCTCCCCCCCCCTGACCCGAACCGAACCGACCCGCGCTCCAGACGCCCCCCCCCCCCCCCACTTGGACCGGACCTGAACCAACCTGACCTCCCTCCCCCCGCCCCCGACATGCACCGACCCGACCCGACCTCCCTCTGCCCCTTCCCCCCACCGACTTGAACCGAACCTACCTGACCCAACCCGCGCTCCCTCCCCTACCCGAACCAACCCGACCTCCCTCCTTCCCCCCCCCCCCCGACCCGACCCGTGCTCCCGACCACCCCCCCCCCGCCCCCCCTCCCCCAGACCAGACCGGACCCGACCCGACCTCCCTCCGCCTCCCCGACCCGACCCGCGCTCCCGACCCCGACCCGTGCTCCCCCCGACCCGACCCGCGCTCCCGACCCCGGACCCCGGACCCGACCCGACCAAACGCCACCTACCTGTAAATCTGGTGCTGGGGACAGGCCCTGCCCCTAGTCTTGGGCCCGGCCGGGCCCGGCCCGGCCCGTTCAGCCTCCCTCCCCCTTCTCCTTCCCCCCACCCCCCTTCTCCTTCCCCCCACCCCCCTTCTCCTTTCCCCCCTTTCTCCTTCCCCCTTTCTCCTTTCCCCCTCTTTCTCCTTTCTCCCCCCTCCTTCCCCCCTTCTCCTTCCCCCCCTCTCCTTTCCCCCCCTTCTCCTTTCCCCCCTTCTCCTTTCCTTCCCCCCCCTCCTTCCCCTTCTCTTCCCCTTCTCTTTCCCCTTCTCCTCTCCCCCCCCCTTTACCCTTCTCCTCTCCCCCTTTCCCCTTCTCCTCCTCCCCCCTTTCCCTTCTCCTCCCTCCTTCCCCTTCTCCTCCCCCCCCTCCCCCTTCTCTCCCCCCTCCCCCTTCTCTTCCCCCCTCCCCCTTCTCCCCATCCCTCCCCCTTCTCCCCATCCCTCCCCCTTCTCCCCCATCCCTCCCCCTTCCCTCCCTCCCCCTCTGCCTCCCTCCCTCCCCTCCCCCTGCCCCCCTCTCTCCCTCTACCCCCCTCCTCCCCCTGTCAGAAACAGAGACACTGATAGACAGAGAGTGATAGACACACACAGACAGACAGACAGAGTGATAGAGACACTGACAGAGACACACTGGGGGGGGGGGGGGCATCCCAGCACGCTGTTGGAGGGATCCCGGTGCTGCAGTCGGTAAGTAGAAAATGTTTTATTTATTGATTTAAAAAAAAAATTATTTCTTATTAATTTTTTTTGATTGATTTATTGGTTGATTTATTGATGTTTTTATCATTTATTATTGATGATGGCTCTTTATTTGTAAAACTGAAGTGTTTAATGTTTGTAAACTTCCCTTTAAACCCCCCCCCCCCATTCCCTACGCCTGATTTGTAACCTACGCCTGATTTTCTAAAGTGTAGACAAGGTTTTTCCGAGCGTTCCAAAAATCTTCACTTACTCCATTCTAAGTTAGTTTGGAGTAAGCTTTCACTGCTGAAACTTTGAAAACAGGCGTAAGTGGCCGATTACGCCCCCTTTTGAAAAAAAATTCTGTTCCAAAGTGAAACTGTTCTAACTGACTAGAACTGGAGCAAACTAAATGCCAAGAATTTGAATTTCTAAGATACTCCGTTCTACACCAGTTGCTCCAAAAAATCAGGAGCAACTGAGGCCGAAACTTGGGCCCTATATGTCTCTTCCTTGGATTTAACACTGTCCCTAATTTCCCTTGTTAGCCACGGTTGAGCCATCTTCACCGTTTTATTTTTACTCCAGACAGGGATGTACAATTGTTGAAGTTCATCCATGTGATCTTTAAATGTCTGCCATTGCCTATCCACTGTGAACCCTTTAAGTATCATTCACCAGTTATCCTAGCCAATTCACGTCTCATACCATTGAAGTTACTTTTCTTTTTCAGGACCCTAGTCTCTGAATTAACTGTGTCACTCTCCATCCTAATGAAGAATTCTACCATATTATGGTCACTTTCCCCCAAGGGGCCTTGCACAACAAGATTGCTAATTAATCCTCTCTCATTATACAACACCCAGTCTAGGATGGCCAGCTCTCTAGTTGGTTCCTTGACATATTGGTCTAGAAAACCATCCCTTACACACTCCAGGAAATCCTCCTCCACTGTATTGCTACCAGTTTGGTTAGCCCAATCTATATGTAAATTAAAGTCACCCATGATAACTGCTGCACCCTTATTGCATGTATCCCTAATTTCCTGTTTGATGCCATCCTCAACCTCACTACTACTGTTTGGTGGTCTGTACACAACTCCCACTAGCATTTTCTGCCCTTTGGTGTTCCGCAGCTCTACCCATACAGATTCCACATCATCCAAGCTAATGTCCTTCCTTACTATTGCGTTAATCTCCTCTTTAACCAGCAACGCTACCCCATCTCCTTTTCCTTTCTGTCTATCCTTCCTGAGTATTGAATACCCCTGGATGTTGAGTTCCCAGCCTTGGTCACCCTGGAGCCATGTCTCCATAATCCCAATTACATCATATCCGTTAACAGCTATCTGCGCAATTAATTCATCCATCTTATTACGAATGCTCCTGGCATTGAGACACAGCCTTCAGGCTTGTTTTTTTGATACTCTTTTTCCTTTTAAAATTATGTTGCAATGTGGCCCTTTTTAATTTTTGCCTTTGATTTCTCTGCCCTCCACTTTTCCTTATCTCCTTTCTACCTTTTGCTTCTGCCCCCATTTTACTTCCCTCTGTCTCCCTGCATAGGTTCCCAAACCCCTGCCATATTAGTTTAAACCCTCCCCAACAGCACTAGCAAACACGCTCCCTGCGACATTGGTTCCGGTCCTGCCCAGTTGCAGACCGTCATTCTTTGACCTCACAAAGGCCTTCGACACTGTCAACCGTGAGGGATTATGGACGTGCTCCTCAAATTCGGCTGCCTCAAAAGTTTATCACCATCTTCCGCCTGCTTCACCATGACATGCAAGCTGTGATCCTAACCAGTGGATCCACCATAGACCCAATTCACGTTCGGACCGGGGTCAAGCAAGGCTGTGTCATCGCACCAACGCTCTTCTCGATCGTCCTTCCTGCATTGCTCCATCTCACCCTCACTAGTCTTCCCACTGGAGTGGAGCTAATCTACAGAACAAACAGGAAACTGTTCAACCTCAGTCGCCTCCAGTTCGGATCCAAGGTCGTCCCATCCTCTGTCAATTGAAATACAGTACGCAGATGACAATTGCGTCTGTGCACTTTCGGAGGCTGAACTCCAAGCCATCGTCAACACCTTCACCGAAGCATATGAGAGCATGGACCTTACACTAAACATCCGTGAGATAAAGGTCCTCTACCAACCTGCCCCCACCACACAGTACTGCCCTCCGATCATCAAAATCCACGACGAGACCTTAGACAACGTGGACCATTTTCCATACCTTGGGAGCTTACTGTCAGCAAGGAAAGATGTCGATGATGAAGTCCAATGCCTCCTTCAGTGTGCCAGTGCAGCCTTCGGTCGCCTGAGGAAGAGAGTGTTTGAAGACCAGGACCTCAAACCCGGCACCAAGCTCATGGTCTACAGAGCAGTAGTGATACCCACCCTCCTATATGCTTCAGAGACATGGACTATGTACAGCAGGCACCTCAACGCACTGGAGAAGTACCACCAACGCTGCCTCCGCAAGATCCTGCAAATCCATTGGCAGGATAGACACGCCAATGTCAGTGTTCTCGCTCAGGCCAGCATCGAAGCATTGACCACGCTCAATCAGCTCCATTGGATAGGCCACATCATCTGTATGCCTCATACGAGACTCCCAAAACAAATGCTCTACTCGGAGCTCCGACATGGCAAGCGGGCCCCAGGTGGGCAGAGGAAATGCTTCAAGGACATCCCCAAAGCCTCCTTGAAAAAGTGCACCATCCTCACTGACATCTGGGAATCCCTGGCCCAAGACCGCTCAAAGTGGAGGAGAAGCATCCGGGAAGGCGTTGAACACTTCGAGTCTCTTCGCCAGGAGCAAGCTGAAGCCAAGCGTAAACAGTGGAAGGAGCGCACGACAACCCAAGCACCCCACCCACTCGTTCTTTCAACCACTGTCTGCTTCACCTGAGACAAAAACTGTAGGTCCTGCATTGGACTCATCAGTCACCTGAGAACTCATTTTTAGTTTGGAAGCAGGTCATCCTCGACTCCGAGCGACTGCCTAAGAAAAGATGTCCTGTGTAATCCTATATAAGAACCAGAGTTTCTCTAGCCAAAGCCTCTTGCCCCTGGTATCATCTTAGTGAATCTCTTCTGTACTTGCTCCGTGGCTTTGATACCATTAAACTGTCTCAAAATCTGGCTCCGTTTAAACTATAGCTACTGCTACTATAGCAATCCCAGCCTGACACTTGTTTGTTTCTATTGTGAGATCACATGGTTTTGGGTTGGATGGAGAGTGCATATATTGTGTGGGACAGCCTGGATGGACCAGGGGGTCTTTTCCTGTCCGTCATTGTTCGTATGTTCGTATCATGTGGCCCTGGATTGAATTGTAAAGGGCTCTACTCTACGCTGGTAAATCAAGTGTTTTCAGATCATGGGCTGGACTGTCGGCATTTTCACAACATTAACAAACAATTCTGCCCAATATTTATCCCTCAATCAATAGAACAACAACAGATTATCTGGTCATTATCACATTGCTGTTTGTGTGCGCAAATTGGCTGCTACGTTACCTACATTACAACAGTGACTACACTTCAAAAATACTTAATTGGCTGTAAAGCACTTTGAGACGTCCTGTGGTTGTGAAAGGCGCTATATAAATGCAAGTCTTTCTTTTCTTTTTCTCTGTAAGGTTATAAAGTGACATGGGGTGCAAGAGACTCCTTGAGCACTTTTAAAACCAGAATTGATTACTCAACTCCTTGTGATGTCAAGCCCAAGTGATTAAATGGCCATCCATGGGGAGTCTTGCCCTGCTCCCCTACAGATGCAGATCGGGACCTGACTGCAGTCATTTTTTGCATCGCTGGGAAGCAGGCGCCACTTTATGGTGATGCACAAGTGGCAGTATAACTGCGCCTTTAAAGCTCTCCTCCTGCGCCAGAGCTCTCTACCTTAACAGCAACTGCACTGAAATATGGTCACTGATCTCAATAATTTGAATCAAATGAAATGTATAAAAGCATGGCAAGCAAAATTAGAATAAATTGGACTGAATTTTTACAAGCTGTTTAGGATTCTCTCGGGGAACTGAACAGTTTGTGATGAAATGGAATATCTAAATATCCAGTAGAAATCTCAACTGATGTACTGTCAGCATAAATATTGAACATCATAAGCAAACCGTTCTTTTTTTTCTTTCTTCTCCATCTCCTAATTTATGAACTCCGGCTGCAACTGCAGTCTGTTGTGTGAAGTGTTGTTTCTCAGCGCAAAAATTGGTTTTAACTGTTCTCGCTAACTTTTTAATGCAAGTAGACACTTGTGCCATATTCAATAAATCAATCCTTACTTACTGGCGGGACGCCATTAGGACAAAAATAAAGCTCATCCTGAATGTGCTGCAGACACCAAAGGAAAGTGTAACTGATGACAGGGCAATTTTGCAAATTTACCAGATCATTCGATTGGCCTTATGTTATGTATGAGCACATTCTCGGTTAATCAGCTCAAATATTGCCATGTTTGGCGGCAGATGTTCTGAATAATTTCTAACACTTTTCAAACAGTTGAAGAATTAAGTTTCACAGAAACAATTTTTTTTGCTGATTTACCCTGTCTCTCCCTTCATGTTTTGACTGGCACCAGATGTCGTCATTCTATAATGTTTCAATTTGCACCTTTTTTTAGAACATAAGAACATAAGAAATAGGAGCAGGAGTACATTTGGCCCCTCAAGCCTGCTCCATCATTCAGCAAGATCATGACTGATCTGATCATGACTCAGCTCCACTTCCCTGCCCGCTGCTCATAACCCTTTACTCCCTTATCGCTCAAAAATCTGTCCATCTCCACCTTAAATATATTCAATGACCCTGTGGTGTATGTAGCACACAAATCACTGACTTCACACGGTCTGGTGTAAATCTAACTGCTGTGACCTTCGTCCTTTATTGTTCAGCTCCAGAGTGCCTCTCAGGTGTGGTGGTCAGCCTTTTATAGTGCCTGTTGCAGGTACTTCCAGGTTTCCCACGACAGCGCCCTCTGTGGTGTAGCATTGTGCTTACATTACATTTAAGGTACCAGGACGATACACACATCAATACATAACAGACCCAGCCTCCACAGCTCTCTGGGGCAGAGAATTCCATAGATTTACAACCCTCTGAGAGAAGAACATAAACAATAGGAGCAGGAGTAGGCCATACAGCCCCTCGACTCTGCTCCGCCATTCAACAAGACCATGGCTGATCCGATCATGGACTCAGCTCCACCTCCCCGCCGGTTCTCCACAACCCCCCATTCCCTCATCGTCTCAGAAACTGTCTATTTCTGTCACAAATCTATTCAATGTCCCAGCCTCCACAGCTCTCTGAGGCAGCGAACTCCACAGATTTACAACCCTCAGAAAAAATATCTCCTCATCTCCGTTTCAACTGGGTGGCCCCTCACTCCAAGATCGTGCCCTCTAGTTCCAGTCTCCCCCATCAGTGGAAACGTCCTCTCCGCATCTACCCAGTCAAGTCCCCTCACAATCCCACACATCTTGATAAGATCACCGCTCATTCCTCTGAACTTCAATGAGTCGAGACCCAACCCACTCAACCCTTCCCCACAAGTCAACCCCCTCATCCCTGGAATCAACCCAATGAACCCCCTCTGAACTGACTCCAAAGCAAGCACATCCTTTCGCAAATATGGAAACCAAAACTGCATGCAGCATTCCAGGTGTGGCCCCACCAATAACATATACAGCTGTAGCAAGACTTCCCTGCTTTTATACTCCATCCCCTTTGCAATAAAGGCCAATATACCATGGCCTTCCTGATCACCTGTTGCACCTGCACACTGCCTATGACCATTTCCCATATCTCGGGAGCCTCGTAACAAAGGCAGACATTGATCCGGAGATTCAACATCGCCACCAGTGCGCCAGTGCAGCCTTCGGCCGTCTGAGGAAAAGTGTTTGAAGACCAGGCCCTCAAATCTACCACCAAGCTCATGGTCTACAGGGCTGTAGTCATACCCGCCCTCCTGTATGGATCTGAGGCATGGATGATGTATCGAAGGCACCTCAAGTCGCTGGAGATATATCACCAACGATGTCGCCGCAAGATCCTGCAAATCCCCTGGGAGGACAGGCGCACCAACATCAGTGTCCTCAACCAGGCTAATATCCCCAGTATTGAAGCACTGACTACACTCGATCAGCTTCATTGGGCGGGCCACATAGTTCGCATGCCAGATACGAGACTCCCTAAGCAAATGCTTTATGCGGAGCTCCTTCATGGTAAATGAGCCAAAGGAGGACAGCGGAAACGTTATAAGGACACCCTTAAAGCCTCCCTGGTAAAGTGCGACATCACCACTGACACCTGGGAGACCCTTGCCGAAGACCGCCGAGGTGGAGAAAGTACATCCGGGAGGGCGTTGAGCTCTTCGAGTCTCAATGCAAAGAGCATGAAGAAGCCAAGCGCAGGCAGCGGAAGAAGCGTGCGACAAACCAGCCCCACCGACTCCTTCCCTCGACGAATGTCTGTCCCACCTGTAACAGGGTCTGTGGCTCTAGTATCGGACTGTTCAGCCATCAAAGAACTCAAAGAAATTCCTCCTCATCTCAATTTTAAATGGGCGGCCCCTTATTCTGAAACTATGCCCCTAGTTTTAGTTTCCTCTATGAGTGGAAATACCCTCTCTGCATCCACCTTGTCGAGTCCCCTCATTATCTTATATGTTTCGATAAAGTCACCTTTCATTCTTCTGAACTCCAATGTGTATAGGCCCAACCTACTCAACCTATCTTCATAAGTCAACCCCCTCATCTCCGGAATCAACCTCGTGAACCTTCTCTGAACAGTCTCCAATGCAATTATATCCTTCCATAAATACGGAGACCAAAACTGAACACAGTACTCCAGGTATGGCCTTAACAATACCCTGTACAGTTGTAGCAGGATTTCTCTGCTTTTATACTCTATCCCCCTTTCAATAAAGGCCAATATTCCATTTGTCTTCCTGATTACTTGCATACTAACTTTTTGTGTTTCATGCACAGGGACCCCAAGGTCCTTCTGTACTGCAGCACTTTGCAATTTTTCTCCATTTAAATTATAAATTGCTTTTCTATTTTTTCTGCCAAAGTGGATAACCTCACATTTTCCCACATTATACTCCATCTGCCAAATCTTTGCCCACTCACTTAGTCTGTCTATATCCCTTTGCAGATTTTTGGTGTCCTCCTCACAATTTGCTTTCCCACCCATTTTTGTATCATCAGCAAACTTGGCTACATTACACTCGGTCCCTTCATCCAAGTCATTAATATAGATTGTAAATTGTTGAGGACCCAGCACTGATCCCTGCAGCACCCCACTAGTCAGTGTTTGCCACTAGAAAATGACCCATTTATCCCGACTCTCTGTTTTGTGTTAGTTAGCCAATCCTCTATCCATGCTAATATATTATCCCCAACCCCGTGAACTTTTATCTTGTGCAGTAACCTTTTATGTGGCACCTTATCGAATGCCTTCTAGAAATCTAAATACACCACATCCACTGGTTCCCCCTTATCCACCTTGCTCGTTACATCCTCAAAAGACTCCAGCAAATTTGTCAAACATGATTTCCCTTTCATAAAACCATGCTGACTCTGCTTGATTGAATTATGCTTTTCCAAATGTCCCGCTACTATTTCCTTAATAATGGACTCCAGCATTTTCCCAATGACAGATGTTAGGCTAACTGGTCTATAGTTTCCTGCTTTTTGTCTGCCTTTTTTAAATAGGGGCGTTACATTTGCGGTTTTCCAATCCGCTGGGACCACCCCCAGAATCCAGGGAATTTTGGTAGATTACAACCAATGCATCCACTATCTCTGCAGCCACTTCTTTTAAGACTCTAGGGTGTAAGCCATCAGGTCCAGGGGACCTGTCTATCTTTAGTCCCATTATTTTACCGAGTACTACTTCATTAGTGATAGAGTTTGTATTAAGTTCCTCCCTTCCTATTGCCCCTTGATTATCCATTATTGGGATGTTTTTAGTGTCTTCTACCGTGAAGACCATTACAAAATATTTGTTCAACATCTCTGCCATTTTCCTGTTCTCCATTATTAATTCCCCAGTTTCATCCTCTAGGGGACCAACATTTACTTTAGCCACTCTTTTCCTTTTTCTGTACCTGTAGAAACTCTTACTGTCTGTTTTTATATTTCGTGCCAGTTACTTTCATAATCTATCTTCCCTTTCTTTCTCATTTTTTTAGTTGTTCTTTGCTGGCTTTTAAAAGTTTCCCAATCCTCTGGCCTCCCACTAGCCTTGGCCACATTGTATGCCCTTGTTTTCAATTTGATACCATCCCCTATTTTCTTAGTTAGCCACGGATGGTTATCTCTTCTCTTACAGTCTTTCCTTCTCATTAGGATATATTTTTGTTTAGTGATGAAATATCTCTTTAAATGTCTGCCACTGCTCATCAACCATCCCATACTTTAATCTATTTTCCCAGTCCACTTTATCCAATTCTGTCCTCATACCTTTGTAGTCTCCTTTATTTAAGCTTAGGACACTGGTTTGAGAACCAACTTTCTCACCCTCCAACTGAATTTGAAATTCAACCATGTTATGGTCACTCATTCCTAGAGGATCCTTTACTCGGAGATCATTTATTGATCATGTCTCATTACACAGTACCAGATCTAAGATAGCCTGCTCCCTGGTTGGTTCCGCAATGTACTGTTCAAGGAAACTATCCCAGATACACTCTATGAACTTTTCCTCGGGGCTATCCTGGCTAATTTGCTTTGTCCAATCAATATGAAGGTTAAAATCGCCCATGGTTATTGCTGTTCCTTTATTACAAGCCTCCATTAATTCTTGACTTATACTCCGTCCAACAGTGTAGCTACTGTTAGGGGGCCTGTAGGTTACACCCACCAGAGACTTTTTCCCTTTATTATTCCTTATCTCCACCCAAACTGATTCAACATCTTGATCCTCTGAGCCAATATCATTTCTCACTAACGCAATGATCTCATCCTTTATTTACAGTGCTACCCCACCTCCTTTTCCTTTCTGTCTGTCCTTCCAAATTGTCAAATACCCCTGAATATTTAATTCCCAGTCCTGGTCATCTTGCAACCACGTCTCTGTAATGGCTATCAGATCATACCCATTTGTACCGTCAACTCATCTATTTTGTTACGAATGCTATGTGCTTTCAGATAAAGACCTTTTAAGTTGTTTTTTTACCATTTTTTCCTGCTTTGACCCTACTCTCTGATTCACCTTTATGTTTATACATTCTGTCCCTTCCTGGCACGCTCTGGTTTTCATTTCCTCCAGTGCTATCCTGCTCTATTACCTTCTCCTTGTTCTTTGACTTTTAAAATTTTCGCTCACCTGAATCCTCCCCCCACTAATTAGTTTAAACCCCGCTCTAGTTATTTGATTCGCCAGGACCCTAGTCCCAGCATGGTTTAAGTGGAGCCCGTCCGGACAGAATAGCTCCGACTTTCCCCAGTCCTGGTGCCAGTGTCCCACGAACCAAAACCCTTTTCTCCCACACCAATCTTTGAGCCACATGTTTAATTCTCTGATCTTATTTACCCTCTGCAAATTTGCTCATAGCTTAGGTAGTAATCCAGAAATTATTACCTTTGTGGTTCTGCTTTTTAATTTGGCCCCTAGCTGCTCATACTCTCTCAGCAGAACCTCTTTCTTTGTCCTATCTATGTCGTTGGTACCCACACGGACCACAACAACTGGATCTTCCCCCTCTCATTCCAAGTCCCTCTCCAGCCCTGAGGAGATGTCCTTAGCTCTGGCACTGGGCAGACAACACAGCCTTCAGGACTCACATTCTCGGCTGTAGAGAACCGTATCTATCCCCCTAATGATACTGTCCCCTACCACTACAACGTTTCCTTTTACTCCCCCCACTTGAATGGCCCCCTGTGCCACAGTGCTGTGGTCAGTTTGCTCATTCTCCCTGCAGTTCCTGCTCTTGTCCACACGGTGGGTAGGAGCCTCGAAGCTGTTGGACAAGAGCAAGCTCCGAGGCTCCTCCATCACTACATCCTGAGTCCCCATACTTTCCTCACTCATAGTCACACCCACCTGTCCCTGACTACGGATCGAATTTAAATTAATTACTCTAATTGGTGTGACTAGCTCCAGGTAACTCTCCCCCTCCCTGATGTGTCGTACTGTCTGCAGCTCGGATTCCAGCTCATCAGCACAGAGTCGAAGTTCCTTTAGCTGCAGATACTTGCTGCAGATGTGGTCATGATGGGCCTCAATAGGGTCAACCAGCTCCCACATGCAACAGCAGAAACACATCGCCTGCCCTGCCATCTCTAATGTATTTAGTTAATTAGATTTAGTTTTTAGTTATTAATCCCAGCCCCTAATCTAAGTCCCTTAATTTAAAGCAACAAAAGAGAGAGAAAAACTCATCAACCAATCACTTCTCTGCCTTCCTGTGATGTTGAATGTAGTCGCTCTGTTCTCCTTTGTCGCCCTCTCTTACCTGTTCACGCTGCTCCCTGGCAGTGACTGGCTGCTCGCTCTTTTATGCTTCACTGCTCCTCAGGTGTTTCCTCCTAGGTCAGTGTGTTGGTGCTGTGTGCTGGGCTGGGCTGCTCACTCTTTTATGCTCCGCTGCTCCTCGGGTGTTCCCGCACAGGTTGCGGTGTCGGCGCTTTTGTGTTCAGTTTCCAGCTGTTTATTGTTCTGTGAATAGAGAGCTGGTGTCACTATCATTCTGCACCTTCCAGTGCTTTGGAAGGCACTTGTTTATTTTAGTTTGCACTTAAAAACTACTTTGAATGGTCTTCCCATGCACTTTTGCATTAAAGTGCTGTAAATTCATTCATTGTAATTTGTACCTGCACACAGATCTTTATGACTGCAACTTTTACATTGCCATTTACTGTGTGCATTTAAATATTCTAGTATCTATATCTCAAAGAAATTGAGACATAAATTTTGTTTCACCCATTTCGTGTTGTCACGATTTAGTCATATTGTGAAGTAAGTAATGCCAGCAACAATTACCTTACCTTTCATTATATTTCAATTATTGCACCTCTGGTGGTACTCAGGCAGCAGTCCTACCTATTTCTGTCTGGCATTTCCTTTTTGTTTTGCCATCTTATGAATGTTAATTCTTCCCCCTCTTTCGTGGCACAACAAAAACAAAATGAGATGCAGGAAATTGGAGACTGTGAACAGGAATAGTTTTTTTGTTGTCATGAGACAGTTATTTTTTCATCTCAAAGCAACATGTTCGTTCATGCTCTTTGCATGAGTGAACGACCGGCTTGCCACTTTAAATCTCCGTCCTACTCCCACTCTGATCTCTCGCTCGTTGGCCTTCTACACTGTTGCAATGAAGCTCAAGGAATACCACCTCTCTACTAGGCATTTTCTAGTAACATTGACTTCAACAACTTCAGACGACCGCAGCTCCTATTTTCTCTCTGACGACATCCGCTGGTAATCTAGGATGGTGTATCCGTGCTTCTGGAAATGGAGGAGGTTGTGGGTTGGTGCTTGAGCTGGTGGGGAGGGGGGATCTACTATTGGTATAGAGTCAGCGGAATGGTCTACCTGCCTTTAATTTTCACCACACTACCGAGCCACTGGAACCTGTTCTGCTTTGCCAGTTTTTCAACGCTTTCCTCCCCCTCTGCTCGACTGCTTTAAGCATTCAGACATCCTTTTGGACTTGTATTTATCTGTTATTTCTCCAATGGGCTGGATTTTACAGTAGAAATAATGGTGAGGCTAACAGCGTGGAAATCGGACAGCATCACACCCGCATTTAAACATAGAAATCGTGAAGCTGCTGTCCGAGATGCTCTGCTCCTCCTAAAGCTGCGCGATAACGGTATTTCGCTGAGAGACTCACCATTGAAATACATTGAACGGCATGAAGTTGCAGTACTTACCCGAAGGGTATGGGAACATAGTGGTTATGTTACTGGACTAGTAATCCAGAGGCCTGGACTCAAGATCAGGAGACGTGAGTTCAAATCCCATCACGGCAGCTGGGGAATTTAAATTCATTTAATTAAATAAATCTGGAATAAAAAGCTAGTATATGACATGAAACTACCGAATTGTCGTAAAAACCTTCTGGTTCACTAATGTCCTTTAGGAAAGGAAATCTGGCATCCATACCCTGTCTGGCTTACATATGACTCCAGACCCACAGCACTGCAGTTGATTCTTAAATGCCCTTTGAAATGGCAGCTCACCACCACCTTCTCAAGGGCAATTAGGGATGGGAAATAAATGCTGGACTTGCCAGAGACACCCACATCCCAGGAATGAATAAAAAATGAAGAATGAAAAATGGATAATAAAGAATGAAACTAAACTCGCTAGAAAAAGTTAGAGCTTGGGTATTCCAGTGTAAATATTCTTTTAATGGTGTGTTTGGGCTTAATTACTGGCAAACAGCCTCTCTGGCACTGAAAATTTACTTTAAAAAATGTGGAGATTCATTCCCTCAGATTTTAATTATTATTGGACCATCAGTAATGGAGGGGACTAAGTGGAAAAAGACAAAGAATGGCAAAGGATGGCCATAGATACAGCTATAAAGCTGCGCGATAACAGTATCTCGCTGAGAGACTCACCATTGAAATGCATTGAACGGCATGAAGTTGCTGTACTTACCCGATATATATATATATAGGGGTACGGTAACATAGTCCTGCGTGAGACCATCAGCGGCAGGTTGGGGCCATAAAAGGAACGGCGAGCGGCCCTTGACGCAGTGTGGTGGCCCCGGGAGCAGCATGGCGGCATACCACTGCAAGGTACAACGTGAGTTGGCGCAGGAGGGCGATGGCAGCGAAGAGGGCGACTGGATTGGACGTCACCATAATCCAGGTCGGTGATTGGAGCGTGGGCAGGTACAGCAGGAGCGGCAAGGTCTGGGCGCAGGAGCGGCGAGTGATCATGGAGCGATGCAATCGGGGCCCAGGAGAGGCGAGGGCCCAGGGGTAGTACGGGCCAGCCCACACTGCAATTGTCCGTGCAGCAGAGCTGGTCTCCAGTTGTCTTGGTTAATCTTTGCCACTGGACCAAGATTGAGCTCTGTCAAGCTCATGTGGTGGCTGGTGTGAAACGGCCATCATACATTAAAATAATCCATGCACAGGCATCTTCCACCCTTCAGGATGTAGTTCGGGACCTGGAATATTAAGTCCTTCATTGAAACACCTGTGAACTCATCCCTTTTTGGCGTGGAAGCAAGTCATCCTCGATACGAGGGACCGTCTATGATGATGATGATATAAAGGAGAAGAGCTCAGTAGGGAGCTGCCAACCTTGGAGATTACTTACTTTCCTTTAACTCATCCAGATCTTTAATCTTTACATCCTATTTCACTTATTGCCCTGTCCTCACTGACTTCCACTAGCTCATTGATTAAAAGATCTGTGCTCTCCATCTGCTTTACCATCAGAACCTTCAGACAGAAGTCTCGAATGCTTTTCCTAAAGCCCTCCTCCATGTACATCTCACCCCAGCATTATCAAAACTTACCACCACGCATGCCTTTGGTCAGTTTCCCAGTCTTGCTCCCAACCTCCTGCTATGTCGAGTCCAGCTTTGTAAAGTACCTTGGGACTTTTTGTTATTTGAAAGTTGCTATACAAATGCAAGTTGTTTTTGGATTTACTTTACATGCCCAAGAGCTAAAACTCAGAAGTGCCATACACAAGTGAATTATAATACGTTTCTCAGAGTGCAGTGAACTTAATGATATATCACTGAAGTAATCACACCAGTGCAGTAATCACTAGTGTTAGCATTACAAATAAAAGATTAGAATTATATTGTAACATTTTAGTGTTGGCCTACATTGCCAGTGCAGTAGTGTCATGCAATCATAAAATAGTAAATCACAGAAGGAGGCCATTTGGCCCATCGAGGCTGCGCCAGCTCTTTCGAAGAGCTATCCAGTTAGTCCCACTCCCATACCCTTTCCCCATATCCCTGCAATTTTTTGTCCTTCAAGTATTTATCCAATTCCCTTTTGAAGGCTACTATTGAATCTGTATCCACCACCCTATCAAGTAGTGCTTTCCAAATCCTAACCACACATTGCATAAAGAAGTTTTTCCTCATGTCGCCTCTGGTTCTTTTGGCAATCACCCTAAATCTGGACCCTCTGGTTATTGACCCCTCAGCCATTGAAAACAATTTCTCTTTATTTACTCTATTTAAACCATTCATGATTTTCAACACCTCTTATCAAATCTCCGCTTAGCTTCTCCGTTCTAAGGAGAACAACCCTAGCTTCTCCAGTCTATCCACGTAACTGTAATCCCTCATCCCTGGAACCATTCTAGTAAATCTCTTCTGTACCCTCTCCAAAGCCTTCAGGTCCTTCTTAAAGTGTGGTTCCCAGTGTGGGCTGGGGCCGAACTCGTGTTTTATACAGTTTAGTATAACTTCCTAGTTTTTGTACTCTATGCCTCTATTTATGAAGCCTAGGATCCATATACTTTATTAACTGCTTTGTTAACCTGTCCTCCCATCTTCAAAGATGTGTGCACAGGCACTCCTAGGTCTCTCTGTTCTTGCACCCCTTTTAAAATTGTACCATTTAGCATGCATTGTCTCTCTCATTCTTCCAACCAAAATGTATTGTCTCTCTCATTCTTCCAATCAAAATTACCTTGCATTTTTCTGTGTTGAATTTCATCTGTCATGTTGTCTGCCCATTCCACTAGCCTGTCTATGTCCTCTTGAAATCTATTATTATTTTCCTCATTGTTTACTACACTTCCAAGTTTTGTGTCGTCTGCAAATTTTGAAATTGTGCCCCGTACCCCCAAGTCCAAGTCATTAATGTGTATCAAAAACAGCAGTGGTCCTAGTACTGAACCTTGGGGAACGCCACTGTGTATCTCCCTCCAGTCTGAAAAACCATGATTCATCACAACTCTGTTTTCCATTCCATCGCCAATTTTATATCCATGCTGCTCCTGCCCCTTTTAAGCCATATGCTTCGATTTTGCTACCAAGCCTATTATCAAACTTTTGTCAAAGGCCTTTTGAAAGTCCATATACACAACACTAACTGCACTGTCTGCACCTGCCCTCACTGTTACCTCATCAAAAAACTCAATCAAGACCCTCAATACTTCATTTAAATACTTGAGTGAAAGTAAATTTTTACAGAGCCGAATGGCAGATAAATCCCTGGACCTGATGGCTTGCATCCTAGGGTCTTAAGAGAAGTAACAGCAGGGATTGTGGATGCATTGGTTGTAATTTACCAAAATTCCCTGGATTCTGGGGAAGTCCCAGCAGAATGGAAAACTGCAAATGTAACGCCCCTATTTAAAAAAGGAGGCAGACAAAAAACAGGAAACTATAGACCAGTTAGCCTATCTGTGGTTGGGAAAACGTTGGGGTCCATTATTAAAGAAGCAGTAGCAGGACATTTGGAAAAGCAAAATTCGGTCAGGCAGAGTCAGCATGAATTTATGAAGGGGGAGTCATGTTTGAAAAATTTGCTGGAGTTCTTCGAGGATGTAACGAACAGGGTGGATAAAGGGGAACCAGTGGATGTGGTATATTTGGACTTCTAGAAGGCATTTGACAAGATGCCACAGCTCCTCCCGGAGTCACAGTGCGGATTTGTCCCCGACGGGGCACAACGGACATGATTTTTGCAGCACGACAGCTACAGAAAAAATGTAGGGAACAACGCCAGTCCTTATACATGGCTTTCTTCGACCTTACAAAGGCCTTTGACACTGTCAACTGCGAGGGTCTATGGAGTGTCCTCCTCCGAAACGGATGCCCCCAAAAGTTCGTCACCATCCTCTGCCTGCTCCACGACGACATGCAGGCTGTGATCCTTACCAACAGATCCATCACAGACCCAATCCACATCCGGACCGGGGTCAAACAGGGCTGTGTCATTGCCCCAACCCTCTTCTCAATCCTTCTCGCCGCCATGCTCCATCTCACAGTCAACAAGCTCCCTGCTGGAGTGGAACTAAACTACAGAACCAGTGGGAACCTACTCAACCTGCGCCATCTCCAGGCCAGATCCAAGACCATCCCAACCTCTGTCGTCGAGCTACAGAAGGCGAACGACGCCTGTGTCTGCGCACATACAGAGGCTGCACTCCAGGACATAGGCGACGTATTTACTGAAGCGTATGAAAGCATGGGCCTTATGCTAAACATCTGTAAGACAAAGGTCCTCCACCAGCCTGTCCTCACCGTACTGCACTGCCCCCCAGTCATCAAGATGCACGGCACGGCCCTGGACACTGTGGACCACTTCCCATATCTCAGGAGCCTCCTATCAACAAGAGCAGGCATCGACAACGAGGTCCAACATCGCCTCCAGTGCGCCAGTGCAGCCTTCGGTCGCCTGAGGAATAGAATGTTTGAAGACCAGGCTCTCAAAACTGCCACCAAGCTCATGGTCTACAGGGCTGTAGTAATAACTTCTGTATGGTTCAGAGACATGGACCATGTACTGTAGACACCTCAAGTTGCTGGAGAAATATCATCAACGATGTCTCCGCAAGATCCTACAAATCCCCTGGGAGGACAGGCACACCAACATCAGAGTCCTCATTCAGGCTAACATCCTCAGCATTGAAGCACTGACCACACTCGATCAGCTCCGTTGGGCAGGCCACATAGTCCGCATGCCAGACACGAGACTCCCAAAGTAAGTGCTCTACTCAGAGCTCCCTCACGGCAAACGAGCCAAAGGTGGGCAGCGGAAACACTACAAGGACACCCTCAAAGCCTCCCTGATAAAGTGCGACATCCTCACTGACACCTGGGAGTCCCTGGCCCAAGACCGCCCTAAGTGGAGGAAGTGCATCCGAGAGGGCGTTGAGCACCTCGAGTCTCAACGCCAAGAGCATGCAGAAATCAAGCGCAGACAGTGGAAAGAGCGTGCGGCAAGCCAGTCCCACCTACCCCTTCCCTCAACGACTATCTGTCCCATCTGTGACAGAGTCTGTGGCTCTCGTATTGGACTGTTCAGCCACCAAAGAACTCGCTTCAGGAGTGGAAGCAAGTCTTTCTCGATTCCGACGGACTGCCTATGATGATGATGACATAAAAGGTTACTGTACAAGATAAAAGTTCACAAGATTGAGGGTAATATATTAGCATGGATAGAGGATTAGCTAACTAACAGAAAACAGAGAGTCGGGATAAATGGTTCATTCCCTGGTTGGCAACCAGTAACTAGTGGGGTGCCACAGGGATCAGTGCTGGGATCCCAACTATTTACAATCTATATTAATGACTTGGAAGAAATAACTGAGTGTAACATAGCCAAGTTTGCTGACGATACAAAGATGGGAGGAAAAGCAATGTGTGAGGAGGACACAAAAAATCTGCAAAAGGACATAGACAGGCTAAGTGAGTGGGTAAAAATTTGGCAGATGAGTATAATGTTGGAAAGTGTGAGGTGATGCACTTTGGCAGAAAAAAAATCAAAGAGCAAGTTATTATTTAAATGGAGAAAGATTGCAAAGTGCCGCAGTACACTTGTGTATGAAACACAAAATGATAGTATGCAGGTGCAGCAAGTGATCAGGAAGGCCAATGGTATCTTGGCCTTTATTGCAAAGGGGATGGAATATAAAAGCAGGGAAGTCTTGCTACAGCTATTTAAGGTATTGGTGAGGCCACACCTGGAGTACTACGTGTAGTTTTGGTTTCCATATTTAGGAAAGGATATACCGGTACTTGCTTTGGAGGCAGTTCAGAGAAGGTTCACTAGGCTGATTCCGGGGATGAGGGGGTTGATTTAATGAGGAAAGGTTGAGTAGGTTGGGCCTCTACTCTTTGGCATTCAGAAGAAGGAGAGGTGATCTTATCAAAACGTATAAGATTATGAGGTGGCTTGACAAGGTGGATGCAAAGAGGATGTTTCCACTGTTGGGGAGACTAGAACTAGAGGGCATGATCTTAGAATAAGGGGCAGGCATTTAAAACAGAGATGAGGAGAAATTTCTTCTCTCAGAGGGTTGTAAATTTGTGGAATTTGCTGCCTCAGAGAGCTAGGAAGCTGGGACATTGAATAAATTTAAGACAGAAATAGACAGTTTCTCAAACGATAAGGGGATAAGGGGTTATGGGGAGCGGGCGGAGTGGAGCTGAGTCCATGATCAGATCAGCCATGATCTTATTGAATGTCGGAGCAGGCTCGAGGGGCCATATGGCCTACTCCTATTCCTATTTCTTACGTTCTCATGTAAATGTTTACAGAGCCTAATGGCAACTATTTCAACAGGAACTTTTCTAGGAAATGTACTGAATTAACAAATGGGTGCTCCAGTCCTATGTCCTCTCCACCATAGATTTTAAATCCTTGCCCTTTCAAATAAACAGGCACCAAACACAGTTGGCACGACAAATGCTGCAGCAAGCGCTCGTTGAATTAAAACTACATATTCAGTAATTGGTACAAATCCTGGACGCTTATTGCAAATCTGTTTTTAGCATGCAGTTTCTACAGCAGAAGCCTAATGTAATGCATCTGCACATCCATATGTCATCTGCATGTTCCAAATAAACCACTCCAGCAATTGCAAAAGGATTAATCGTAAAATTGAGCATTTGTTCAAAATATATTGCATGTTAAAAATAGTAGTGTGCAGTGAGAGATGTTTTGCAAAATGAGGATTAAGTTGAAATATTAGAAAAAGTGGCATTAAACCACTGACAGTCGTAGTCACTGACCATTTGAGAATGCGGTTTCTATTAATCCCTCGCAAATATAGATATCTTGTCATGTAGCAGCTGGACAAAATTGTTATGAAAAATTTTATAAACAGCTTAAATTTGCATAGAACCTCTTACAGAACAAAATGTCCCAAGGCACTTTACAGAAGGAGAGTTGGAGCTTGAGCAGGAAGCAGAGGAGAAATTAACTCAATTTACAGTCAAACAGCTAAGCATAAAGGAACCGTTTGAAGGATGAGAGAGGGGTGGTAAAGCAAAAAGGCTTTTCCAGAAAGAAAGAATTTGCATTTAAAAAGCATCTTTTATGTCCTCATGTTATCCCAAAATGCCTCACGGCCAATGAACTGCCTTGACATGGTCGCTGTAGAAAGTGTCAAACACAGCAGCCAATTTGTGTACACCAAGGTCCCACAAAGAGCAATGACCTGCTAATCCATTTTGGTGGGGTTGGTTGAGGAATATGCGTTAGCCAGGACACTGGGGTATTAAGAGTGTCAGGCAGTGTTTTCTTTAAGCTGCGCAACGCTCCATGGGTTCCCCCATTGAGTCGGCTTTTAAATTGCAAAAACTGCGCATGCGCGGAATTTTGAATTATCCACGCAGGCCAAAAATAAATTACAGGGAACATTGGTGTCAGGGGACATTTTGTGGTAGCTAGGGCCTCGGTTTAAGGTCTCACCCATAACATTGCACCTGTGACAATGCAGCACTGCCCTCTGTATTGTGTGGCAGTGTCAACCTAGATTATGTACTTAAGGGCTTGAAGCCATGTCCTTTTGACTCCGAAGGGAAAGGGAGCTAAGCTGACATCTAATGAGGGAGTAGTAGAGTATGCCAGTGTTATGAGTGTAAGTTGAGTCACTGTAGCTGTCCTCTTCTTCAGAGGTAATTTATAAGGAAATGCTTGCCTTTTCTTTTCAACAAAAATCATCAAGTAGCTCATGTTGGTGCTCAGAACCACTGCAGTGATGAATTTCTTTAATATAGAAGCTCACTTGATGTCTTTGAAGATCAAAGTGTGACATATGACAAATTACCTGAAGGTTTATGGGAGAGTGCCTATGACAGTACCTGCGTCAGAGCAGTTCTCAGGAGGGAAAGATTTAGGGGCTGAAATTGCCCTCTGCCCCGTTTGGGGCGGATAATTTGAATTGACTGAAGATTTAGCGCCGGTAGAGATGGGGTGGAAAATGGAGCGATATTCAGGACTTTGTTTTTATGAAAGCCTCCCGGCGTTCTCGGGAGCTGTTGGAGGCGGGAGCGGGTGGAACAGAGGCGGGTGGGCAAGCACGTCAGCGTGGCGCTGATGAAGTCAGCGCAATGCGGACATGACACGTCATGCTGACGCGTTGCAACGTCCTTCCCCTTCACTTAAAGGGGAGGGACGCTCTGAGGCCTTGTGAGGCTTCCATGGTGCCCATTGGACCACCAGCGCGGAGTTCGGCCGAGCCAGCAGCCCAGCACCCAAGAGGGGGTGCCGGGCTGCCTGTTGGTGGCCCGGCCGAACCAATGACCGCCATTGTCGGGCCGACTCATGAGTCGGCCGACAATTAAAACAAAATGGCGGCCGTGGCGATGCGCCCTCTCCTTTAAGGGCACCACAGTGCCTGGCTACCGGCAGCTTCCCGCCGCGCTGATGTGCTCATCTGCCCGCCTTCCGACTCTGTTTCTGCCACCCTCTGCCTGGGGGAAATTGCGGACAGGTCCCACTCTCCGCCTGCCCCTGGTGGGAAGGCCTTACCGCCCCGTTACTGTCTCTGAGAGGCGGTAACGGGCTTTTAAAAAAGGGGCAATTTCGGCCCCTTAGGATTTCGGTGCACTCTTGGCTGACTCTTTGGAATGATGCTAAGTGGAGATGAGGTGATTACCCTCTGAAGGTTGAGGGTGGAGGTGTGTGGGAGGTTGAGGGGAGTGGGGCACAAAGCGCTTTACAGAAAATGATGTACTTTTGAAGTATAGTCACAGTTGTAATCTAGGAAACACACAGCAAGCTCCCACAAACAGCAATGTGCTAATGACTAGATAATCTGTTTTTAGTGATGTTGATTGAGGGATAAATATTGGTCAGGACACCAGGGATAACTCCCCTGCTCTTCTTCGAAATAGTGCTGTGGGATCTTTTACATCCACCTGAGAGAGCAGGCGGGGCCTCGGTTTAACGGCTCATCCGAATGTCGGCACTGCCGACAGCGTAACACTCCCTCAGCGTTGCTCTGGAGAGTCAGCCTAGATTTTTGTGCTCAAATCTTTGGATTGGGACTTGGACCCACAACCTTCTGACTGAGCCAAGAGTGCTACCCACTGAGCCACAGCTGACCCACAGTAACACACATTCACTGCCCTTGTGTAGCAAGCATAAAGGAATATTTTCTGTCCTTGCGCAAATTACATGGAGATTTACTGTCCTTGTGCAAACTATATTGGGATATTCACTGTCCTTGTATAGCAATTATGAAGAATATTTATTGACTTTGAATAAATTACATGAAGAGATTCACTATCTTTGCTTAGCTTATATAGAGAATATAAATTATATGTGGTGTGATTAACTGTTTTATTGAGGTGTTTGTTGAATTGTAATATTAAGGTGCTTTTATACTGCAGTGGGTTCTGGGTCTAGGTTTCAGGAAAGCATGATTATATCTTGTATGGAGCAAGTCTATATCTATTTCTGCCAAAGTGTAAATATCCTGAGTATACACATGTGCAAGTGACTCTTGACACTTCAGCCACTGCACATGTGCCAAGTAATGGGCTCATTGATCTATGTCACAGCGAAACCAGTCCAGTTCTGTGCAGCACTGTGGCAACACGTAGACATACTAAATCCAACACTTCTTTACCAGGCAGTCCCAGGAGCACCAGGGACTGGTGGAAGATCAGGAGACCTTGCAAAAACTGGGTCTTTGCTACAAGCAGATTTGCAAAGACCGATACATTTATCTCAGTATAACTGCTGACAGAGCAGGACCTGTATGTCGGGAGATGGCGGTACTACTATAACCGTAAGGGACTTTTGTTTGAGATGGACAGATGGAATTGATGGTAAATTTTTTTAACAACAAGGCAAAGAACTTGATGTGCTTTGTGTTTGCTGTGCAGGCGTGAGGTTTACCATCTACAGAAAGAGCTTCTGAAGGAACGGACACGGTGTAGGGCCCTGGAGGAAGAGTTGGAAAATCCAATGAATGTTCACAGGTGGCGAAAGCTTGAGGTGATTTTAGTTTTACTTCTTGCAATTTTTGCCATTAATAATGTTTTGAACTCTCTGATTAACAGCAGTAGCTCTCTTCTGACTGTGCATGCTTATGACAAAAACATGTTCAATTTAATTCGGCCACAAAGCCCACACAGTGTCAGTGGACAAAGTAGTGAAAGCAAACTGCACTTGACAAAAGCTGAGGCAGGCGTGTATTGGAATAGGAGACTTTTACACTGGATGTGTTGCTGCATATCTGGCAGGATATATCATGGAAGAGTGTGGAATAATCTATATTTCATCCATGAGGATGATATCATAACTTGTGAGTTGCACAGGTGTGATTATATTGTGTGGATGATCCTCAAGAGTAAAATACAAATTTTCCCATTATATAATCTGTTTAAACCATGAGATGCATTGGAATGTGATTTGGAGAATATGCTATTAAAAAATTAAATAGAATTTATCAGTGCTGGCATGTGTCTGGTAAGTTCCTCATATCTGTTAATGTTTCTTTTTAGCACTAATGCTTTTAGCAAGTAGATCATATGTAAAATGCTTCTCCAATAATATTTACGTCACTGAAAACGAGTGTTAGATGATGTAGATTTTCCTTGCAACTATTTTCTGTCACTATTAGGCATGAGAAGCGATTGTGAAGAACTGGAAACATCAATTTTGTTGGTGGTTATTGCTGTGCTATCACGTGATGAGAGGGGTGGTTTATAACATTATAACACATTTGGAGTTGCCATTCTGAGCTTTAGGCAAATGCAGATTGTTGGGCCAAGTGGAGGGAGCTTTATTCTGCAGCTGGATGAGATAGTCTGACCTCAGATTGTTGTTAGAAAATTGGAGCAGAAACAGCCTTAAAAGCGCTGAATGAATTTTCACGATAAGCTAGACCCTTTAGGGGTAACATTTGCGAATGCAGTTTGGGAGTGTTTAATCTAATATGGCAGGGGGATGGGAACCTATGCAGCGAGACAGGGCGAAGTAATATGGAGTCAGAAGCAGATGGTAGAAAGGTAAAAAGTAATAGTGGAAGGCCGAGTAAACAAAGGCAAGAAACAAAAAGGGCCACACTACATCATAATTCTGAAAGGACAAATCGTGTTAAAAAAACAAGCCTGAAGGCTTTGTGTCTCAATGCAAGGAGTATCCGTAATAAGGTGGATGAATTAACTGTGCAAATAGATGTTAACAGATATGATGTGATTAGGATTATAGAGATGTGGCTCCAGGATGATCAGGGCTGGGAACTCAACATTCAGGAAGGATAGAATAAAAGGAAAATGAGGTGGGGTAGCATTGCTGGTTAAAGAGGAGGTTAATGCAACAGTTAGGAAGGACATGAGCTTGGATGATGTGGAATCTATATGGGTAGAGCTGCAGAACACCAAAGGGCAAAAAATGTTAGTGGGAGTTGTGTACAGACCTTCAAACAGTAGTAGTGATGTTGGGGAGGGCATCAAACAGGAAATTAGGGGTGCATGCAACAAAGGTGCAGCAGTTATCATGGGTGACTTTAATATGCATATACATTGGGCTAACCAAACTGGAAGCAATGCGGTGGAGGAGGATTTCCTGGAGTGCATAAGGGATGGTTTTCTAGACCAATATGTCGAGGAACAAACTAGGGGGGAGGCCAACTTAGACTGGGTGTTGTGTAATGAGAGAGGATTAATTAGCAATCTTGTTGTGCGAGGCCCCTTGGGGAAGAGTGACCATAATATGGTGGAATTCTACATTAGGATGGAGAATGAAACAGTTAATTCAGAGACCATGGTCCAGAACTTAAAGAAGGGTAACTTTGAAGGTATGAGGCGTGAATTGGCTAGGATAGATTGGCGAATGATACTTAAGGGGTTGACAGTGGATGGGCAATGGCAGACATTTAGAGACCGCATGGATGAACTACAACAATTGTACATCCCTGTCTGGCGTAAAAATAAAAAAGGGAAGGTGGCTCAACCGTGGCTATCAAGGGAAATCAGGGATAGTATTAAAGCCAAGGAAGTGGCATACAAATTGGCCAGAAATAGCAACGAACCCGGGGACTGGGAGAAATTTAGAACTCAGCAGAGGAGGACAAAGAGTTTGATTAGGGCAGGGAAAATAGAGTACGAGAGGAAGCTTGCAGGGAACATTAAGACGGGCTGCAAAAGCTTTTATAGTTTTTGTAAAGAGAAAAAGGTTAGTAAAGACAAACGTAGGTCCCCTGCAGTCAGAATCAGGGGAAGTCATAACGGGGAACAAAGAAGTGGCAGACCAATTGAACAAGTACTTTGGTTCGGTATTCACTAAGGAGGACACAAATAACCTTCCCGGTATAAAAGGGGTCAGAGGGTCTAGTGAGAAGGAGGAACTGAGGGAAATCCTTATTAGTTGGGAAATTGTGTTGGGGAAATTGATGGGATTGAAGGCCGATAAATCCCCAGGACCTGATGGACTGCATCCCAGAGTACTTAAGGAACTAGCGGATGCATTGACAGTCATTTTCCAACATTCCATTGACTCTGGATCAGTTCCTATGGAGTGGAGGGTAGCCAATGTAACCCCACTTTTTAAAAAAGAAGGGAGAGAGAAAACAGGGAATTATAGACCGGTCAGCCTGACATCGGTAGTGAGTAAAATGATGGAATCAATTATTAAGGATGTCATAGCAGCGCATTTGGAAAGAGGTGACATGATAGGTCCAAGCCAGCATGGATTTGTGAAAGGGAAATCATGCTTGACAAATCTTCTGGAATTTTTTGAGGATGTTTCCAGAAGAGTGGACAAGGGAGAACCAGTTGATGTGGTGTATTTGGACTTTCAGGAGGCTTTCGACAAGGTCCCACACAAGAGATCAATGTGCAAAGTTAAAACACATGGGATCGGCAGTAGTGTGCTGACGTGGATTGAGAACTGGTTGGCATACAGGAAGCAATGAGTAGGAGTAAATGGGTACTTTTCAGAATGGCAGGCAGTGACTAGTGGGGTACTGCAAGATTCTGTGCTGGGGCCCCAGCTGTTTACATTGTACATTAATGATTTAGACGAGGGGATTAAATGTAGTATCTCCAAATTTGCGGATGACACTAAGTTGGGTGGCAGTGTGAGCTGCGAGGAGGATGCTATGAGGCTGCAGAGTGACTTGGATAGGTTAGGTGAGTGGGCAAATGCATGGCAGATGAAGTATAATGTGGATAAATGTGAGGTTATCCACTTTGGTGGTAAAAACAGAGAGACAGATGGTGACAGATTAGGAAAAGGGGAGGTGCAACGAGACCTGGGTGTCATGGTACATCAGTCATTGAAGGTTGGCATGCAGGTACAGCAGGTGGTTAAGAAAGCAAATGGCATGTTGGCCTTCATAACAAGGGGATTTGAGTACAGGGGCAGGGAGGTATTACTGCAGTTGTACAGGGCCTTGGTGAGGCCACACCTGGAGTATTGTGTACAGTTTTGGTCTCCTAACTTGAGGAAGGACATTCTTGCTATTGAGGGAGTGCAGCGAAGGTTCACCAGACTGATTCCCGGGATGGCGGGACTGACATATCAAGAAAGACTGGATCAACTGGGCTTGTATTCACTGGAGTTCAGAAGAATGAGAGGGGATCTCATAGAAACGTTTAAAATTCTGACAGGTTTAGAGAGGTTAGATGCAGGAAGAATGTTCCCAATGTTGGGAAAGTCCAGAAGCAGGGGTCACAGACTAAGGATAAGGGGTAAGCCATTTGGGACCGAGATGAGGAGAAACTCCTTCACCCAGAGAGTGGTGAACCTGTGGAATTCTCTACCACAGGAAGTTGTTGAGGCCAATTCACTAAATACATTTAAAAAGGAATTAGATGTAGTCCTTACTACTAGGGGGATCAAGGGGTATGGTGAGAAAGCAGGAATGGGATACTGAAGTTGCATGTTCAGACATGAACTCATAACATAAGAACAGAAGAATTAGGAACAGGAGTAGGCCATCTACCCCCTCGAGCCTGCTCCGCCATTCAACAAGATCATGGCTGATCGGGCCATGGACTCAGCTCCACTTACCCGCCCGCTCCCCATAACCCTTAATTCCATTATTGGTTAAAAATCTATCTATCTGTGACTTGAATACATTCAATGAGTTAGCCTCAACTGCTTCCTTGGGCAGAGAATTCCACAGATTCACAACCCTCTGGGAGAAGAAATTCCTTCTCAACTCGGTTTTAAATTGGCTCCCCCGTATTTTGAGGCTGTGCCCCCTAGTTCTAGTCTCCCCGACCAGTGGAAACAACCTCTCTGCCTCTATCTTGTCTATCCCTTTCATTATTTTAAATGTTTCTATAAGATCACCCCTCATCCTTCTGAACTCCAACGAGTAAAGACCCATCTACTCAATCTATCATCATAAGATAACCCCCTCATCTCCGGAATCAGCCGAGTGAATCGTCTCTGTAACCCCTCCAAAGCCAGTATATCCTTCCTTAAGTAAGGTGACCAAAACTGCACGTAGTACTCCAGGTGCGGCCTCATCAATACCCTATACAGTTGCAGAAGGACCTCCCTGCTTTTGTACTCCATCCCTCTCGCAATGAAGGCCAACATTCCATTCGCCTTCCTGATTATCTGCTGCACCTGCAAACTTTTTTTTTGGGATTCATGCACAAGGACCGTGCCTTTCAGTTCCGCGCGGAGGGGTTTCCTGTACGGGCTGCTCCTGCACACCCTCAACTTTGCCATCCTCGCCGGCCGTCCGGACACGCCATGGCGTACCATCTTGCCGTCCGGAGGAGGCGGGGGTCCCCGATGGAGGGCACTCTACGCAGGGGTCCTCCCACTATTCATCGGGGACTTGGCCTGGAGGGTGGTGCACGGAGCAGTGCCGTGCAACAAATTTTTAAGCCGGTTCACGGACTCCCAGGCCGCCTGCAATTTCTGCGGTCTGGAGGAGTCCGTGTTCCATGTTTTTATTGAGTGCACGAGGTTGCAGCCCCTGTTCCATTATTTGAAGGGGCTGCTCCTGAAATTCTGGCTGCACTTCAGTCCCACTCTCCTGATCTTTGGGCACCCTGTGCGGAGGGGAGCGGGTAGGTCCGAAGGCCTCCTCGTAGGACTGCTCCTGGGCACGGCCAAGGGTGCCATCAGCCGGTCCAGGCAGCGGGCGGTCGAGGGGGTCGTTCAACCTGACTGCCTGCCTCTCTTCCGCTCTTACATCCGGTCCAGGGTGTCCTTGGAGATGGAGCACGCGGTGTCCACCGGTACGCTCGCGGCCTTCCGCGAGAGGTGGGCACCGGAGGGACTGGAGTGCATCATCACGCCCGGCAACCAAATTTTAATTTGATTTTACGTTTTAAAGTTTAATTTGTTTTCATTGCCGGTGCTTTTCGTGTCCCCCTTCCCTTTTATAGGGGGCACTGGGGAAAATTGTGAATTTAGTGCCCAAAAAAAAAGAAAAAAAAAGAAAAAAAAAAGGGGGGAAAAAAAAAGGGCCTTGTAAATGTCTGGAGTGTCACCCAGGTCAGGTGGCACAGTTTAATGTTTTGCAGGTGAACTCCAAAAAGAGTTTCATGCACAAGGACCCCCAGGTCCCTCTGCACCGCAGCATGTTGTAATTTCTCCCCATTCAAATAGTATTCCCTTTTTTTGTTTTTTTTCCCCCCAAGGTGGATGACCTCACACTTTCCGACATTGTATTCCATCTGCCAAACCTCAGCCCATTCGCTTAACCTATCTAAATCTCTTTGCAGCCTCTCTGTCCTCTACACAATCCGCTTTCCCACTAATCTTTGTGTCATCTGCAAATTTTGTTACACTACACTCTGTCCCCTCTTCCAGGTCATCTATGTATATTGTAAACAGTTGTGGTCCCAGCACCGATCCCTGTGGCACACCACAAACCACCGATTTCCAACCCGAAAAGGACCCATTTATCCCGACTCTCTGCTTTCTGTTAGCCAGCCAATTCTCTATCCATGCTAATACATTTCCACTGACCCCGCGTACCTTTATCTTCTGCAGTAACCTTTTGTGTGGCACCTTATCGAATGCCTTTTGAAAATCTAAATACATCACATCCATCGGTACACCTCTATCCACCATGCTCGTTACATCCTCAAAGAATTCCAGTAAATTAGTTAAACATGACTTCCCCTTCATGAATCCATGCTGCGTCTGCTTGATTGCATTATTCCCATCTAGATGTCCTGCTATTTCTTCCCTAATGTTGGTTTCAAGCATTTTCCCCACTACAGATGTTAAACTAACCGGCCTATAGTTACCTGCCTTTTGTCTGCCCCCTTTTTTAAACAGAGGCGTTACATTAGCTGCTTTCTAATCCGCTGGTACCTCCCCAGAGTCCAGAGAATTTTGGTAGATTATAATGAATGCATCTGCTATAACTTCCGCCATCTCTTTTAATACCCTGGGATGCATTTCATCAGGACCAGGGGACTTGTCTACCTTGAGTCCCATTAGCCTGTCCAGCACTACCCCCCTTATGATAGTGATTGTCCTCCCTTCCCACATTCCCGTGACCAGCAATTTCTGGTATGGTTTCTGTGTCTTCCACTGTGAAGACCGAAGCAAAATAATTGTTTAAGGTCTCAGCCATTTCCACATTTCCCATTATTAAATCCCCCTTCTCATCTTCTAAGGGACCAACATTTACTTTAGTCACTCTTTCCCGTTTTATATATCTGTAAAAGCTTTTACTATCCGTTTTTATGTTTTGCGCAAGTTTACCTTCGTAATCTATCTTTCCTTTCTTTATTGCTTTCTTAGTCATTCTTTGCTGATTGAATGGCGGTGCAGGCTCGAAGGGCCGAATGGCCTACACCTGCACCTATTTTCTATGTTTCTATGTTTTTATGTTTCTATGTTTAAACTTACTTCCATGTACAGGATATAGCACCTGGAAACCCCGGGCAGCCATGATATAAGTTGATCTGGTGCTTGTAGAGGGTGGTGGGTTTATCAGCCTTTTCTGGCCTTAATGGTTCGAATCGTCCCACTCCCTGGTTATAGGGCTTGGATTTATTTAGGGGATGTGATAGATGTAGACAGACAACTGTTTGGTGCAAGAACAAATATTTTATTTCAAAAATAGCACACCACACTTATTAACTTAATAGCATATAACAAAATGTACAGAAAAAGGGGAAAAATGTATACGCAACGGGTACAGAGGTTATTCAGTGAAAAAAAAAACACTTCCCACCACTACACTAACTAAGTTAGGCTCTGAAATTGCAGGGACTATGCTCACCAAAGGATTTCTCCACAGTTTAGACCTGTTGCACACTGCTTTCTCTCTCCTTAATCTTGCGGATTCTTTGGCTGGTTGCGGTGTCTTCAGTATTAGCACTGGTCGACGTTTTGATTGTAAATAAGTTTTTTCCTTGAGTCAGCGCTGGATGATTGTTGGTTTTTCAGTGACTCTGAGGCTTCTCGTTAGATTCTTCTTGTTGCGTTGCTGTAACCTCGTGTAGCAAGTTAGATGTTTCAAAGCCAGAGCCAAAGAGCCCAGAGTCCAAGTGCTTTTCCAGAGTGTTCTCGGGTATGTTCCTTCAAAAGTGTTTCCTCAGCCCAAAGGTTACCATCCAAGCTACCAGCAAGGCCCCCAGTTATACCTGAGAGGCTGCTTAAACTTTCGCACCAAAACTTGGGTGCACAATTGATTTTTGATGACTGCTTTTGTGCGATTTTGGCAGGCTGATCAACTGTAATGTGATCCCTTTGTGAGAATTTTGGTGGGCTGATTGAGCATTAGCATGATACAAGATTCCCAAAGGTGTTGATGGGGTTTTCGAATGGTGCTGTTGGAATGTAATCAGGTCTTGATACTGTCCATTGTGTGTTTTGCTGATGCCAGGGTTTTCTGTATAGCCGTTTTAAGAACTATTAAAATATGTATGTATCTGGGTCCCTGGTAAGTGGGCTTTTGTTAAACTGCTAATGTCTCCTTGGGGCCTGCCCCCCAGGTAGGTTAGCAGCACTATAAGGATCCCATTTCCCTAAGCAGACCAAGCATACAATTTAAAATGTCCAAACTCAATCTAAAAGGCCCTCGTTTCGTCCAAAGGCACCCAATAGTGATATATTTCTGTCCACATTTCTCCTCCAAAAGTCTAACACAGTTCCCTTTTAGATTCCAGACACATGTCCATTGAGTAGGGGATCTCAGAATTTTGTGAATCCTACATGCTGTACCGGCATAATTGCAAGCAATGACATGGGAGGCATTGGGATGCTATTAAGAACATAAGAACATAAGAAATAGGAGCAGGAATAGGCCATTTAGTCCCTCGAGCCTTCTCCGCCATTCAATAAGATCATGGCTGATCTGATCTTGGCCTCAGCTCCACTTCCCCGCCCGCTCCCCATAACCCTTGACTCCCTTGTTATGATACCTATTCCAAAGAGGAATCTTTGCCACCCATCCCAAACACCAGTGGAAATGGGCAGCATATGCAAAATGGGCTGAGATCCATTGAGGCAGTTCTCTGTCTATTCCTGAACTGCTTTACGCCCTATCTGCGCCTATTTCTGGGGCATCGCAGACTCCGCGGACTCTAAAATTGGTCCCACTGTGTCAAATAGAGACAGAAATGGGAGGAGCTTTCAGGCAGTCTGCTACTTGCTGTTGGAGTTGGACTTTTGCTATGTACTGCCTATGGTTTGGAACGTCCCTACTTGAACCAAATAATCTAAATTTTTGAAGGAACGGAACAACTTAGGGTGGAATGATGGCCGAGGCTTTCCACCTCTGCTTGCTGATTTTTCGATGGTCTGGGATGAATGGAAGGAGAAAGCTACTGGGGGCGTGCTCCGCCTCACTGCTGCTTTCGGGGATCAGGTGCTGTCTGGCCACAGTTTGCCTGCCTATCTGTCGGCGCGGATCTATGTAAACTAGACATCCACACAGGAAACACAGGCTCCATAGTGTTTCCCACCGTTTGTGCTGCTCCAACAGTGGACGCAGGGGCTGCCCATTGGGTCCCAGTGTCCAGTGTTCAGACGTTATCGGGGAAGGTCTCTGGCCAAATAGTGACCGGGGACCTGTGCAAGTGTTCTCGGAGCACTGCCGTGCCCAGGTTCCAGCGAGAAAGGCGTAACTTCCAAATTTAAACATAAAAGTGATTCCCGCAGGCTGTATCAGCAGGTTTCTGTCCACAGACCGGTCTGCCTCCCCTTTGTCAACAACCCTCAGGGGTGGAAATTGGGCCAGGGCTGAGGGATGTTTTGGGAGCAGACGCTGTCAAAGATGCATCCCAATTAAGGGGGTGGAATGCGAGAAGCCTAGGCCAATAAGCAGGATAGAAAAGGTGGTGGGTAAGGTTTTCAAATTAATGGAGTAGATTTTTCATCTGCACTCCCTCGGTGTCTGTCTGGAGCACAGTGAGGTAACTTGATCAGGAAGGATTGCGGACCCTTAAAGGAGCCTGCCTGATTGTTCGTCCATTTAAATTAAATCACGCATGGCTCAGTTAGGGGCATGCAATGGCAGGGAGAGGTATTGATAATATCGCTCGCAGTAATTTCCAGGCTGTAATGAAAATGTCTTTGAATACCTTTGAAGCACGCAGCGATAATTGAGACTGATAACCCTCAACAGTGCTTGCATGATCATTTTTTTTAAACTTATTTGTTTCAGGCGAGTGATCCAAGCAGATATGAGTTGATTCTGAAGGTTCAGATGTTACAGAAGCGTCTGATCGCGAAGACTGAGGAGGTGGTGGAGAAAGAGCTGCTTTTACAGGTGCACACTAATGAAGTGGATAAAAGTACATTCTGAAAGGATTTGTTTGTTGCTTGCATAAACCAGTGAGAACTGAAGGCTTGATGCGCCCCATCAGTGATCCAACTTTCCACGTATTAGATATAATCAGTGCAAGAGCACGGAATACGTCAAGCCGAACACAGCCGGCACTAATGGAACACAGCTGGATGGCAAATGTCTGCTTTAACCTTGCCATTCTTTCCAATGGATAACTACCACGCTCTACAGAAAAAACCCTAGGGACTGAAATTGCCCCCCTAAGAGGCGGTAACGGGGCGATAAGGCCTTACTGACCAGGGGGCAGGTGGGGGGTTTGACCCATCTGCAATAGCCCCCCAGGCCGGGGCCATCAGAAACGGGTTTCCGCCCCGCCCCGACTTTCCGTCCTGCCCGGCGCTCCAACCCCTTGACGGCCACGCGCCGACCCCTTACCACGCGGCGCCAACTCCTATTCCGCCCTGCGGGAGCGCGGCCACCGTCGGTCGGTGCCCCTGACATCTTCACGAGGCGGGAAGCTGCCAGTGGCTGGGCAATGAGGCCGCCCTTAAAGGGGAGGGCGCACCACCACAGAAGCCATTTTGTTTTAATTGTTGGCCGACTCTGCAGTCGGCCCGACAATGGTGGCTGCTGGTTCGGCTAGGTTGCCAACAGCCAGCCCAGCAATCCCTCTTCGGTACTGGGCCACTGGCCTGGCCGAACCCCTCCCTGGTGGCCTAGTGGGGGCCAAAGAGGCCTCACTATGCCTTGCAGCGTACTCGTCAGCCTCAAATAGCGCTCCAAAGCGCTGGGATGCGGTGACAAAGTTGAAGTGCCGAATTTTCAGCCTTTTCCCTCCAACTCCCGCTGGGCGGTGATAATTCGAATTATCCGCCCCAAACTGGGTGGAGGACAATTTTCAACCCTTAGCATTAATCGAACTGATGCAATTTTTTAAACTTCTGCCCTTTCATCTCTGGGACACGGGTTTGAATCTGGCCCAGACTGGTCCTACGGGAAATGATGAAAAGAATGGGCAATGGCCCACACCAAAAATCGAATCCGAATTTTCAACTGAATTGGCAATTTCACTCTGAGAAGCCACAGTACGGCTTGACGTGGGGAATTTAATGGAAGGAAAATCATGCATGGCTCAGTTAAGGGCGTGCGATGGTAGGGAGAGGAATTGATAATACCGCTCACAGTAATTTCCAAGCTATAACAAAGACGTCTTTGAATAATTGCGATAATTGAGTGCAGTGGAAACTGAGTTTGTGGTTAGGAGTGTTGTTGGGGTGGAGTAGAGTGAGTTTTACTTTACATCTTATCCTGCTCTACTTGAGTTGAGCACACTTGGTGTTGATAGTAAATTCCCAAAATAGAAAGTGTTCTATTTCCGAATGCTAACATCGCTCACCTTGACAAGTGCAAACATTTAAAAAGAAAATAAAAGGTGTGTCCAGGAACCTGAATATAATAAAATAGCCACTCATAAAACACCTGTACTGTGGTTTCCTCGTGGGTTAATGATCAGGTCACAAGTATATTGTTTATTGCAGAGGGCTGCGTATCCTCTGTATTGTAATAAGACTTTGTCTATTCAATCAAACTGTGGTGACAGTGTTGCTGGTCCTTCCTGGAACTCTGCTCCACCTGTCCAGACGAAATATGCTAATATTTGGTAGGCCGGGACATTAACATGATCCACTTGCAACCCTCTCTCCCGACCCCCCCACCCCCCTGATGCAAGGCCATCCCCTGGCATGGGCGTACAATCCCTTTCCTTCTCCTTAGCTCTGGGAAAGGAGCTTTCCCAAGCTACTACAATGCTGAAAATGCACAGCAAGCCTGATTAATGGACCCAGCTGATATGTTTGTCTTTCTCTTTGCAATTCAAATTGATCTGCCGCAGCTTTCCAAGATTTTTTTGTATTTTTCAGATTTCCAAACCCCGATTTTAACCAAACCCGTCTAGCGAGATGTTATGGGTTCGGATTGGAAGCCTGTTTACACCTTGCCTGAAGTTTATGCTCCATTCATTTCAGTGGAACGTAAAATTGGGCGAGGCATAAAACGGGCATCCGACCCAAACCCGTGCTGCTCCTGCCAGGTGGTTTGGGTTAAGATCGGGGCTCCAGTGTTCCGTTTTAACTATAAGGGCTGGATTTTCGGCTTTGATGTTTTTGGTGCGATAATGGCGGCGGGGCAGTAAGGTTTGCGCCCGGGAACAAATTGGGCAGCTGGGCCCTGTGTCTCGGGCACATCGCTAAGGAAGGCGTTGTACACCTCTCTTGGGGCATGGGAAACTCCCGAGCTAAAGAGTCGGGCTGGGAGCGCTCCAAGAGGTGCTTGCGGCGGGGGCGGGGGGGAACTCAAAAAAATACCCCACAAAAACATTCCCAAAACATTGCCCACACCACCACAACACAAATCGCAAAAAAAATTAAGAGACAAAAAAAATCACACTTACCTTAGGAGTCCATTACTTACCATGCCACTGTCGGTATTGTTGGACCGCCTGATTTCCCAAGCGTTCACTGTGCGGCGTGCTTCGGGGCATACGGGTTGGGCAAAAGTCAAAACTCTCGCCGGTGTCGCAAGCACGGGTGTTGCACACCAGCGTAGCTCTTCCGGGCGGTGCTGCTCCACGCCGCCACACAACTGGACCCGAGGATCGCTGCGGGGTGCTGGAGGCTGACCGCCCGGCCAAAACACCTCACTGCCCCTATTGCCGCTGCTCCGAGGCAAAAAGTGGAGCAGAGAGGAGCCGAAAATCCATCCCTAAGTGTTTGTATTAAGTGAAGGAGGCCTGGCCTTTATCAGACCTGTCACAGAATTGCATTGTGCTGCTATTAGGAGCAGCAGGACTTCCTCTCACCCTGAGGAGAACCAACAATTGAGTTTGTTTTTTGTTTTGGCCCAACTCATTTCTGCCAAACTGTTGTAGTCCGGAACTAGTCCTAGTCATTCACAAAGTGAACCGTTGACAGCAGGTGGCAGTAGATAACCAGTGTTACCCTGCGTTCCACCCATGGAATAGAAGAAGTGATTAAAAAGACATTTTCTTGTCATCAATTCCGACTGGAAATTGCTGATAAACATTAATTTCTCTGCAACCAGAAGATAAAATTTAGAAAAAGAGGGGTGTTTAAAGTAAAACAAGTGTGACAAAGTAATCCACTTCCTACATGTCACCAAGGTACTGCAGTTTTGCTCCCAACAAGAGCATATTCGTGGTGACAAATTATTTAAGACAGTATAAAGCAGGAAATTTATTTTAGAAATTACATGAGAACAAGAGAAAAATCACCACTCAAGGACTATATGAGTAGGACTGGAAAGTCAGTTAAAGTCAGTAGTGGATTAAATTACTGAATCCAGCCTTATGTAAACTAGCCATGTCTGGATTGGTGATCTGACAGCGCACTTTTTATCCTGAGCCTGTTCAAATAAAGCTTAATTATATTTGACAATCATAAAGCCAAAGGAATTGTAGCTGTACTTAAGTGTATCATGCAATTCTGATATTGGATTTGTTCTCTTTCAGGAGAAGGAGAAACTCTACGTGGAGCTGAAACACATCCTGGCACGGCAGCCTGGACCAGAGGCTGCCGAGCAGCTAATGATCTATCAGAGGACTCTACGAGATAAGACTAAGCAGCTGAAGGTGAGCGCGGATGTCCGACATCTTACTCTTTCCTCACACTCCTGGGGGGGATACAAACCACCGAGCCCATTTCTCTGTTAATTCAGTGATGCCTTGTTTCACATTATTTTCATCAGCAGCAGGACCGGGGAAACTACTCTCCTCTGCTCCCCGCAGTCACTGCCTCATTTGCAGCTGGGATAAAACAAGGTATTTCGAGATTCTGTCGCAGAGAATATTTGTACTTGCAGCAGCACGACGTGAATGTGACTAAATTAGCAATTTGGTTCAGTGCTGTGGCCAGGCAGTCTTCTTGCAAAGTGACAAAGGGATTTTGATTCAACGTTCCACAGGTTAGATAAGATGGTTTAAAAAAAATGTGAACTAAAATGAGGAGCAATCCCATTGCTGGTGCATAATGATAAAGTCCCATTTATAAATAAATCTACATGTATTTGTATAGTATTGACAGTGCCAATGAGTTAGGGAGCTTCATCCTAGACACCCTCCACACACTATTGCAGTAGGCCAGCACCAACACCAATTGCCGGACAAATTTGTGTACTCCCTTTAAGAGCTTTTGGCAACACAAGATTGAGGCATGTTGCACACGAGATCTTACTGCCCTAATGGTCTGTGGGAGATGTATTTCCACGTGAAGAATGAGGAAGACACTACAAGGTGGGCAATCGCTTTTTAAAATCTTGGTGACAAATTACTAAAATAGGAGTGGATCTCACATGCCCACTGACAGTAAATATTTTTTTTAATTGATTGCACGAATAGTGTTCTCCTTGCCCAATGCACGTAGATACTAAAAGATACAGCCGAGCCTCTCGTATACTGCAGTTAAGCAAACAAATCTGTGCGCTGTGCATGCTGTAGCTACATAAATAAATAAATGTGTGTGGCTTGCACATCTCCGTTACATAAATAAATCTGTGCCACATCTGTTTCTAGTGCTCATTATATAATAATTAGGAATACACTGGGAATAAATATCAGCTTCCTTGCTGGTACCATCCCTAGCCCCATGGGGCTCTTTCACAAGCCCTGGCATCACCTCAAACATACATTCCTGTTCCCACATGGGAGCCAAAATGTTTTCCTTGAAGTATTTGGCCATAACCATATGGGTGACGGTGAAGATGTTGCTCATGCCCTTGGCTCTAGAGCCCTCATAGGCTTTTAATTGTGGCTGGGTGCTTAGCGCTGTTCCCCCTCCGTGCCCACAATATACTGCTGGGAGCAGTTAGGAGCCCAAGAAACACCAAGGAGGCTGAGGAGGAATAGCTTGAGAATTGGTGAGGAGTCCAAGGGAGGCGTTACCGCACCACATCCAACAACAACAACTTGTATTTATATAGCACCTTTAATGTAGTGAAACGTCCCAGGGTGCTTCACCGGAGTATTATGAGATAAAAATTTGACACCAAGCCACATTAGTAGAAATTAGCGGCAGTGACCAAAAGCTTGGTCAAAGAGGTAGGTTTAAGGAGTGACTTGAAGGAGGAAAGAAAGGTAGACAGGTGGAGAGGTTTAGGCAGGGAGTTCCAGAGCTTGGGGCCTGGGCAACAGAAGGTATCAATGGTTGAGCAATTATAATCAGGGATGCTCAAGAGGGCAGAATTAGAGGAGCGCAGATATCTCGGGGGTGGGGCGGGGGGGATGGGGGGTGGGGGGGGGGAAGTTGTGGGGCTAGAGGAGATTACAAAGAGAGATGGGGAGAGGTGAGGCCATAGAAGGATTTGAAAACAAGGATGAGAATTTTGAAATCGAGATGTTGCTTAACTGGGAGCTAACGTAGGTCAGCGAGCACAGGAGTGATGGGTGTCCTCGCCTGTCCTTGCCGCATAGCACTGCCCCCCAGTCATCAAGATCCACGGTGCGGCCCTGGATAACGTGGACCATTTCCCATACCTCGGGAGCCTATTATCAACAAGAGCAGACATTGACGATGAGATTTAACACCGCCTCCAGTGCAGCCTTCAGCCGACTGAGGAAAAGAATGTTTGAAGACCAGGCCCTCAAGACTGCCACCAAGTTCATGGTCTACAGGGCTGTATAAATACCCGCCCTCCTGTATGGCTCAGAGACATGGACCATGTACAGTAGACACCTCAAGTCGCTGGAGAAATACTAGCAATGATGCCTTCGTAAGATTCTACAAATCCCCTGGGAGGACAGACGCACCAACATTAGCATCCTCGACCAGGCCAACATCCCCAGCATTGAAGCACTGACCACACTTGATCAGCTCCACTGGGCAGGCCACATCGTTCGCATGCCAGACATGTGACTCCCAAAGCAAGCGCTCTACCCAGAACTCCTTCACGGCAAATGAGCCAAAGGTGGGCAGAGGAAACGTTATAGGGACACCCTGAAAGCCTCCCTGAAAAAGTGCAACATCCCCACTGACACCTGGGAGTACCTGGCCAAAGAACGCCTTAAGTGGAGGAAGTACATCCAGGAGGGCGCTGAGCACCTCGAGTCTCATCGCCAAGAACTTACAGAAATCAAGTGCAGGCAGCGGAAAGAGTGTGCAGCAAACCTGTCCCACCCTTTCCCTCAACGACTATCTATCTCACCTGTGATAGGGATTGTGATTCGCGTATTGGACTGTTCAGCCACTTAAGGACTCATTTTTAAGAGTGGAAGCAAGTCTTCCTCGATTCCGAGGGACTGGCTACGATGATGAATGTAGCTCATCGAGCACAAGGTTGATGGGTGAGCGGGACTTGGCGCGATTTAGGACATGGGCAGCCGTGTTTTGGATCACCTCTAGTTTACGTAGGGTAGAATGTGGGAGGCCAACCAGGACATCCAACGTTGCATTGGTAGCTCTTTTTTCTAATCTTTTCTGCCATTCCGTCCTCTCTCCTTATTTAAGATTATGTCTATTTCCCTTTATCATAGAAACATAGAAAATAGGTGCAGGAGTAGGCCATTTGGCCCTTTGAGCCTGCACTATCATTCAATAAGATCATAGCTGATCATTCACCTCAGTACCCCTTTCCTGCTTTCTCTCCATACCCCTTGATCCCTTTAGCCGTAAGGGCCATATCGAACTCCTTCTTGAATATATCCAATGATCTGGCATCAACAACTCTCTGTGGTAGAGAATTCTACAGGTTAACAACTCTTTGAGTGAAGAAGTTTCTCCTAATCTCAGTCCTAAATGGCTTACCCCTTATCCTTAGACTGTGTCCCCTGGTTCTGGACTTCCCCAACATCGGGATCATTCTTCCTGCATCTAACCTGTCCAGCCCCGTCAGAATTTTATATGTTTCTATGAGATCCCCTCTCATCCTTCTAAACTCCAGTGAATACAGGCCCAGTCGATCCAGTCTCTTCTCATATGTCAGTCCAGCCATTCTGGGAATCAGTCTAGTGAACCTTCGCTGTACTCCCTCAATAGCAAGAACATCCTTCCTCAGATTAGGAGACCAAAACTGAACACAATATTCCAGGTGAGGCCTCACCAAGGCCCTGCACAACTGCAGTAAGACCTTCCTACTCCTATACTCAAAGCCCCTAGCGATGAAGCCCAACATACCATTTGCCGCCTTCACCACCTGCTGTATCTGCATGCCAACTTTCAATGACTGATGTATCATGATGTCCAGGTCACGTTGCAACTCTCCTTTTCCTAATCTGCTGCCATTCAGATTGTGTTTTTGCCACCAAAGTGGATAACTTCACATTCATCCATATTATAATGCATCTGCCATGCATTTGCCCACTCACCTAACCTGTCCAAATCACCCTGCAGCCTCCTAGCATCCTCCTCACAGCTCACACTGCCACACAGCTTAGTGTCATCTGCAAACTTGCCGATATTATATTCAATTCCTTCGTCTAAATCATTGATGTATATTTTAAATAGCTGGGGTCCCAGCACTGAACCCTTCGGCACCCCACTGATCACTGCCTGCCATTCTGAAAAGGACCCGTTTATTCCTACTCTTTGCTTCCTGTCTGCCAACCAGTTCTCTATCCACGTCAATATATTACCCCCAATACTATGTGCTTTAATTTTGCACACCAATCTCTTGTGTGCGACCTTGTCAAAAGCCTTTTGAAAGTCCAAATACACCACATCCACTGGATCTCCCTTGTCCGCTCTGCTAGTTACATGCTCAAAAAATTCTAGAAGATTTGTCAAGCATGATTTCCCCTTCATAAATCCATGCTGACTTGGACCGATCCTGTCACTGCTTTCCAAATGCGCTGCTATTTCATCTTTAATAATTGATTCCAACATTTTCGCCGCTACTGATGTCAGGCTAACCGGTCTATAGTTACCCGTTTTCTCTCTCCCTTTTTTAAAAAGTGGTGTTACATTAGCTACCCTCCAGTCCATAGTAACTGATCCAGAGTCGATAGACTGTTGGAAAAGGATCACCAATGCATCCACTATTTCTAGGGCCACTTCCTTAAGTACTCGGGGATGCAGACTATCAGCCCCTGGGGATTTATCGGCCTTCAATCCCATCAATTTTCCTAACACAATTTCCCGCCTTGTAAGGATTTCCTTTTCACTAGACCCTCGGTCCCCTAGTATTTCCGGATGGTTATTTATGTCTTCTTCGTGAAAACAGAACCAAAGTATTTGTTCAATTGGTCTGCCATTTCTTTGTTCCCCATTATAAATTCACCTGAATCGACTGCAAGGGATCTACATTTGTCTTCACTAATCTTTTTCTCTTCACGTATCTATAGAAGCTTTTGCAGTCAGTTTTTATGTTCCCAGCAAGCTTCCTCTCATACTCTATTTTCCCCCTCCTAATTAAACCGTTTGTCCTCCTCTGCTGAATTCTAAATTTCAGGTTTGCTGCTTTTTCTGGCCAATTTATATGCCTCTTCCTTGGATTTAACACTATCCTTAATTTCCCTTTATTAGCCATGGTTGAGCCACCTTCCCTGTTTTATTTTTACTCCAGACAGGGATGTACAATTGTTGAAGTTCATCCATGTGCTCTTTAAATGTTTGCCATTGCCTATCCACCGTCAACCCTTTAAGTATCATTTGCCAGTCTATTCTAGCCAATTCATGTCTCATACGATCGAAGTTCCCTTTCCTTAAGTTCAGGACCCTAGTCTCTGAATTAACTGTGTCACTCTCCATCTTAATAAAGAATTCTACCATATTATGGTCACTCAAGGGGCCTCGCACAACAAGATTGCTAATTAGTCCTTTCTCATTACACATCACCCTGACTAGGATGGCCAGCCCTCTAGTTGGTTCCTCGACATATTGGTCTAGAAAATCATCCCTAATACACTCCAGGGAATCCTCCTCCACCGTATTGCTACCAGTTTGGTTAGCCCAATCTATATGTAGATTAAAGTCACCCATGATAACTGTTGTACCTTTATTGCACGTGTCCCTAATTTCTTGTTTGATGCTGTCCCCAACCTCACTACTACTGTTTGGTGGTCTGTACACAACTCCCACTAGCGTTTTCTGTCCTTTGGTATTCCGCAGCTCCACCCATACAGATTCTACATCACCCAAGCTAATGTCCTTCCTTACTATTGCGTTAATTTCCTCTTTAACCAGCAACGCTACCCCATTTCCTTTTCCTTTCTGTCTATCCTTCTTGAATGTTGAATACGCCTGGATGTTGAGTTCCCAGCCTTGGTCACCCTGGAGCCATGATGCCAATTATATCATATTCGTTAATTGCTGCCTGCGCAGTTAACTCGTCCATCTTATTACAAATACTCCTCACATTGAGGCACAGAGCCCAGGCTTGTCTTTTTAACATACTTTGACCCTTTAGAGTTTTGTTGTAATGTGGCCCTTTTTGCTTTTTGCCTTGGGTTTCTCTACCCTCCACTTTTACTATTCTTCTTTCTATCTTTTGCTTCTGCCCCCATTCTATTTCCCTCTGTCTCACAGCATAGGTTCCCATCCCCCTGCCATATCCTTCCATCTTTACTCTTCGTCACTTTGATTTTTTGAACCTATCTCTTGTTCTTCCTTTATCGTGCCTGTAAAGTTCTGTCCCCTCAATACAGATTTACATGAGGCATTAGTGAAGTCAAGGTCACTCTGGACCTGCACCTTTATTTCACAGCTCTGGAATGCTGCACTTGCCTGAGACCTGTCCTTATATACCTGTCTCTTGCAAGTGCACCCCTGGTGGTAAGGTATGCTGGTGGTTACAGGTCATATCTTATTACAGTCATGTATAGCATGTTAGGATACAGTTATATATAATAATGTAAGATACATGACAGTGCCAGGATTTCTTTTTTCTCTTTCTAGCTCTTTCCCCCCCCCCCCCCGCTCTTCGACAGAGGGAAGGGAGTGCAGTTTTAAGAGAGCAGAGGGAGATAGCCAGTGAATGTGGGGAGGGGGAAATGAGCTAATTACAGGGAGCAAATCTTCACCCTGTTGCATTCACTGCTGTATGGGACAGGACTGGGTCTCCCAAAGGGCTGATTCTGCAGTATTTATAAAAACTGGACGCTGAGCTGAACATACTTTCCTGTTGAATTTCATATCACACTTGAAAAATGCTCGAGATACAGGGATTCTGACACAATCCAGGAGGTTTGACAACTCTGCCACAGGGAGCTGAAGATTGAAAATTTAAACATCATTTCACATCCTATATCAGTGTAAATTGACAGGGGAAAAAAATGTATTCAGAGGGGAAAAAATTCCAGCAGTGGTTTCCAACGCTTTCAATCCCAAAATAATCTGGTAGTTCCATCACAGGTAGGCTGCAGACTTAGGAACACATGCAGCGAAAGTGGAAGGAGGCAATTGAAAAAAGGAACTGATTGGAATAGGAACGTTACTACAAGTGCGTACCTAAAACGGCTATTGCTGCAGCTAAACTAAGAACAGCTTTGGCAACTCGACTGCCTACAATGCTCACGCAGGCTCCAGCACAAGCTAACATGCTAGCGAAAACCACCCTCACTCCATGTTAATTGGCCTGTGCATTTGTCAGGGATATAGACAGGCTAAGTGAGTGGGCAGACATTTGACAGATGGAGTATAATGTAGGAAAGTGTGAGGTTATCCACTTTGGCAGGAAAAATAAAAAAGTAAATTATTATTTAAGTGGAGAGAGATTACATCGTGCTGCAGTACAGAGGGACCTGGGGGTCTTTGTGCATGAAACACAAAAAGTTAGGATGCAGGTACAGCAAGTAATCAGGAATGCAAATGAAATGTTGGCCTTTATTGCAAGGGAGATGGAATATAAAAGCAGGAAGTCCTGCTACAACTGTACAGGGTATTGATGAGACCACACCTGGAGTACTGCATACAGTTTTGGTCTCCTTATTTAAGGAGGGATATACTTGCATTGGAGGCAGTTTTGAGAAGGTACACTTGGTTGATTCCTGAGATGAAGGGGTTGACTTATGAGGAAAGGTTGAATAGGTTGGGTCTGTACTCATTGGAGTTCAGAAGAATGAGAGGTGATCTTATTGAAACATATAAGATACTGAGGGAGCTCGACAAGGTAGATGCAGAGAGGATGTTTCCACTCGTGGGGGAATCTAGAACTAGGGGGCATAGTTTAAGAATAACCAGTCGCCCATTTAGAACTGAGATGAGGAGGAATTTCTTCTCTGAATCTTTGGAATTCTCTGCCCCAGGGAGCTGTGGAGGCTGGGTCATTGAATATATTTAAGGTGGAGATAGACAGATTTTTGAACGATAAGGGAGTGAAGAGTTATGGGGAGTGGATAGAAAAGTGGACCTGAGCCCAAGATCAGATCAGCCATGATCTTATTAAATGGCGGAGCAGACTCGAGGGGCCAAATGGCCTACTCCTGCTCCTATTTCTTATGTTCTGTAGCTCTACCTCTTTTCATTGGTGTGCAGGCGCTACCCAACAACTTGACTTCCCTATTGTCTCCCTGGTTGTTTTCAGCAGTGGCCAGGAGATTAATCTGCAATTCTGGGAGACTCCCGGGCAATCCAGGGGTGTTGGCAGCCCGACCCTTAGCATGTTACCACCGGTAATGAACTGTTTCCTGACTAATAGGACGAGCAGATAACCTGCTCCCAAGTCTCTACCCCAACTGCTCTGAAACTGGTCAGTACATTGGCTTGGTTGGTACTGTTTAATTCTGTTCGTTCTATCCCTCTTACCCTCTCCTGGAGCTTCTAACTCATGCTGGGATGCAATTCCAATGCTTCTAGTGCCTAAAGCTTGTGGCATTTTTATGTCCGTACCTGGATAGAGAGTGCCAGCAAGTTGTTTGATTGCAGGGGCAGCACACCTAAGGATGAACTTGTCTTCCCTTGATGTCCACACACTTTCTGTGCACGGGTCAATCCTTGTCCTAACCCAAACAGACGGAGGCCAAAGGTAGCAAGCTGATCCTTGTACTAGCTACATGAGCTAACTGAGCACAGACGATGATGAAACAGGGAATCTTCCTGGTCTTTCAGGCACAGCAGCCGCACATTGGATATTGGTTTACCCAACTGAGCCATGAGGGGAGATTTCGGAATCACTTATTGGCGCTCAAAATACTTCTTCAGGTGCTATTTGTTGGCCGTTAGTTTGGTACACAGACCTAAGTATTTAGAATCCAGGCCAGAAGTGTGGAAAGGGAATGATGTATGAGCATAATCTTCATTCTTCGATCAGAGAAAAGAAATTAGTACATACACATTGAGGGATGAGTCTGTCTGGGAGCATAATAGAGAGTGAGGTGGTAACCTCTGTCATTGAGAGCCGATGGCTCTCCCCACTGTCACAGCATTATTCTTTCTAATCTACTGGTCCTGATTTATTGGTAAAATAATGAAAAAGCTGCTTACTGTGTTGTTGACCTTTCATTCCATCTTGTTCCACAGCCTACTTTGAGACATCTGTTTTGACTGAGAATTGTGCTACTATTAATTGGGGGGTCAAAGAGACAGACATCCCAAAGTTAATTAAACTATTTTTTCGTATGTGTGGCTAGGGCCTCCTATATGTTAGAACAAAACATAGTTTTTTAATTTTTTTTTAGATTGTTTGTGTGTAGACATTATAAGAATGACAAAGTGGTTTTGCTCGACCTTCAATCTACATAGAACATCTTTCCAAACATGATGAAACACCATGATCACGACAGATAAACTGTTCGGGTCCACACGAGCAGCCCATTCTCTTTCTGGCGACAATGATGGGAGGATTAGTGTGTGATAGCAATCTGAAATCATTGACTTTAAAAAAAGCCAAGCGGAACTCTTATTGAAAAAGAGATTCATTCTACTGCTTCACAAGATTCATTTCTTTTCCATCTCAAACTTTACCAAAAACAAAATTGAGTTTTTAATATTATTTAGTAGAATTTAAGGACCTCAGTACCTTTGTGATATTCTTGGAATATGTTTCAATAGATTGTAATTTTTTTATCTTCCTTTGGCACAGAAATTCTGTTGCCATCATTAAGCTGTTAAATGTAACATTTGAAGCCAGTTTGATTTGTAGCATTTATTGAAATCCCAGAGTTTCCATCATTAACGATTGTTGCTGCCAGGGTCGATCTTTTGACTCTCAAGAGGCATTAACCTGCGCCTGGCGCACTGGAAGTTTGCAGCGTATTGGGTGTGTGTATCCTGCGTGGCTGTGCAATCACTGAATAATCAAAGACAGAGTGTTATCATTGGGGATGAAAAGAAAAGTCAAAAACACCGGAGATCTGAAAACAAAGAAAATACAGGAAGTGCACAGTGGGATTGTCTGCCGTCTGCAAGAGAAAAAGATAGGTTAACATTGTGGATGTGACCCTTCAGCAGAGCTTGCATCCTGCTGCTTTGCCTTCTGTTTTGGAACTGTGGCTGACTCACCCTTTTTGCTTTGAACTCGGGACTTTTTGAATATTAGCGTACGAACAATTAACACGTTCGAGAGGAAAAAAAAATTATCTGCCATTTTAATAGAGGTGATAACCTATTTAAAATAAATGTGTTTATGCTCTGTTAAAATCTGGGACATAGAAACAGGAGTAGGCCATTCAGACCCTCAAGCCTGTTCTGTCATTCAATTAGATCATGGCTGATCTGTACTTCAGTGAGTTGAACATGGTTGCAATAATGTTTGAAGAACATTGGTCACTGAGGTGGGTGGGGTGGCTTGACCCATCCATCTCCACGGAGGTGTGTGGGGGACCTGACCCATCCACCTCCATGGCACGAACCTGGTATTGCAGTACTTCTAGGAACGGTGCAGTGGCTCTAGGCCTTTTGGCTAAGAGCATTGGCGCAGAGTGATCCTTGGCGTGTGCAAGGTGACCTCTGGCGTTTGTGATTTGACAAAGAATTGGAACGATTGGCTACGAATTTAAAAAAAAAAAAAAAAATTGGTCACTGCATTTGTCTTTCCAGTACTTTTCACATGCTGGACTGAGATGATCTTTTCTATCGAACACAGTACTTTACAGCTCTTTCAAAATCTATTAATTCAGGTCCTTTGCGTAGTCAGTGTTGGTAACTCCTCCCAGGCAGTTCCTCTGATGCTGTCGTCATCGCCACTCGCACTTCAAATAAACTTATTTAAACAAACTTGTTTGAAAACAAGTGACAGGGATAAAAACAAAAAAGATTTTAGAAGGCTACCTTAGGCTGCAGGTTCAAACTACAGGGAGCAGTACCGATCAGTAATGTTGGCCAGTCTTTTGTTTGCAAGCTATAAATTGCTTCATAGGAATTTGGTGTACACATCTCACCCGCAGTAGATAGCTGTATGAGTCAGTCTGGATTGAAATATCATGCTCAAAACTGCCTAATAATGTGTTAGCATCTTGTAGTCACTGCACCACCATGGGGGCATGGGTAGTGATTGCCACATTATTCTGTGACTATCTTAAACATGGCATTTTGGTTGAGACAGATTTATTGGCAGCTTCCACTAGAGCACAGTGTTTACCAGTCAATCAGAGATGAAACTAGACCTATAGAGGACTTGTCAGACTTATCAACACTACTGTTGAGTCTCACTTATTTAAATTTCGACAACCAGTCTGGGCTCCTCTTTAATGTTGATCAGAAGAATAAATGTTCTGTCTGTCTTGAGTTACAAGACATTCGTGCACATGGAGGTTCTGAGACCTTGTGTGACACCCAGCACCTGTTAAAGCAGAAATAAATGATGTGTAGTGTTTGTTTTTATATAGCAATCTCCACTAGAGGAGTGATGTGCACTTTATTTCTGCCACAGCGGACCAGTAGGTGATGCTATTGGAATCGTATTGTAATAGAAATTAGTGCATCTGTGCACATTGTATAATCTGTCTCTGGGATTCATCCCAGCTGAATGTTTCATATTTGTTACATAAAGTATTGTACACAAAGCACCCGAGTGGGGTTTGCAGTGATACAATAGCCAATTGTTGCCTGTTTTGCAGCTATTTCTCAATAAATCCTTCTGAGCATCTTTGTGCTCATTAACCTCTCGCACCCTTAAACACCTTTTATTGTATTCATTCTGGGATGTGGGCGTCGCTGACGAGGCCAGCATTTATTGCCCATCCCCAATTGCCGTTGATAAGGTGGTGGTGAGCTGCCTTCTTGAACCGCTGCAGTCCGTGTGGTGAAGGTACTCCCACAGTGCTGTTAGGGAGGGAGTTCCAGGATTTGGACCCAGCGACGATGAAGGAATGGCCGATATATTTCCAAGTCAGGATCGAGTGTAACTTGGAGGGGAACTTGCAGGTGATGGTGCTCCCATGCGTCTGCTGCTCTTGTCCTTCTAGGTGGTAGAGGTCGCGGGTTTGGGAGGTGCTTCCGAAGAAGCCTTGGCGAGTTGCTGCAGTGTATCTTATACACGGTACACACTGCAGCCACGGTGTGCCGATGGTGGAAGGTGTATGTTGAAGGCGGTGGATGGGGTGCCAATCAAGTGGGCTGCTTTGTCCTGGATGGTATCGAGCTTTTTGAGTATTGTTGGAGCTGCACTCTTCCAGGCAGGTGGAGAGTATTCCATCACACTCCTGACTTGTGCCTTGTAGAAAGGCTTTGGGGAGTCAGGAGGTGAGACACTCGTCGCAGAATACCCAGCCTCTGACCCACTCTTGTTGCCACAGTAATTATGTGGCTGGTTCAGTTAAGTTTATGGTCAATGGTGACCCCAGGATGTTGATGGTGGGGGATTTGGTGATGGTAATGCAGTTAAATATCAAGGGGAGGTGCTTAGTCTCTCGCTTGAGATGGTCATTGCCTGACACTTATGTGGCGCAAATGTAACTTGCCACTTATCAGCCCAAGCCTGAATGTCATCCAGATCTTGCTGCATTCGGGCACGGACTACTCCATGTTTGGACCAAGGCTGTAATGAGATCTGGAGCCGAGTGGGCCTGGCGGAACCCAAACTGAGCATCGGTGAGCAGGTTATTGATGAGTACGTGCCACTTGATAACACTGTCAACAACACCTTCCATCACTTTGCTGATGATTGAGAGTAGACTGATGTGGCAATAATTGGTCGGATTGGATTTGTCCTGATTTTTGTGGGAAGGACATACCTGGGCAGTTTTCCACATTGTCGGGTAGATGCCAGTGTTGTAGCTGTATTGGAACAGCTTGGATAGAGGCGCAGTTAGTTCTGGAGCATAAGTCTTCAGCACAACAGCCGGGATGTTGTCGGGGTTCCATAGCCTTTGCTGTATCCAGTGTGCTCAGCCGCTTCCTGATATCACAAGGAGTGAATCAATTTGACTGAACCTGACTTCTGTGATGGTGGGGACCTCAGAAGAAGGCCGATATGGATCTTCCACTCGCCACTTCTGGCTGAAGATGGTTGCAAATGCTTCAGCCTTGTCTTTTGCACTTGCGTGCTGGGCTCCGCCATCACCTGTATTGCATTCACATTAATTTAGGGAAAAATTACAATTGCATCGAGCTTCAAGTTGATGGAGCCAATTTTCCATTGTATAGGCACACAAACCCCTTACACTCAGGGAGGATGGCATTTTTGCTCAGTACAAGGACCAGAATGGTTTTGAATGCATTTCTGATTTTTTTTTTCTCCCTCCCGTCCCCCCACCCACCCCCCCATGGCATTTAGCAACCAGGAATTGATGCTCTCCCGAAATATACGTAGAGGGGGGGCAGTCGGGAGGAAACAGTTCCTCCTCCTCTCCCTTCCATATCTGGGAAAAATGGCCAAGAAGAATGGAAACTTGCATTTGGGACACTCGATCCACCAAGTAATTCTTTGCAGAGTTGAGGAAATACTGCTGAGAAGGCACCTCTTCCAGTTGAGTCGAAAGAATAAAGCTACATTTATGCGTGGATCCTGGCTCAGGAAGAACAGTACAACGTGCACATCAGGAAAGATGAAAACATCTGTTCCTGGGCATCTTGTTCAAAAAATATACTCGTTGGGGAGCATGGGATCACGCTAGGTGGTGTAGTCAGTGACTGAGCTGCACAGAAACGAAACTGTGACCATGGTCTAAGGTTACTGTTTTTCTTCAGATAGATTGGAGGTAAAAATGGCTGCATGTTGAGCATTCAGGCCTCAATGCTGAACAGTTCAGCAGATACCCATCTGCTGATTTACAGGGTTTGTTTTTGTGGAAAAAGCAAACTATGCAAGCCTAGATTTGGTGGTAGAAAAATATTAGCTTTCACCTGTACTATAACGGTTAATAGCCAACTTCTAAACCATTCACTTCAAAATAAACATAAGAACATAAGAAATAGGATCAGGAGTAGGCCATTTGGCCCCTCGAGCCTGCTCTGCCATTCAATAAGATCATGACTGATCTGATCCTGGCCTCAACTCCACTTCCCCACCCGCTCCCCATAACCCTTGATTCCTTTGGTTCAAAAAGTGATGCATCTTTGCAGTTTATGATATTTTAATCACTTGCAACCTCTGAAAAGTTTTGAAGCACTTTGTTATGTATTTAACCCCTTGCAACCTGTATTACACTACCACCAGAGGGCCTACCTGTTGGAGTCCCAAGGGATCCCAGCATCCCTTGGGAGCACGATATTTAAGCAAGCCACCCACGAAGTACCTGCATTCTGGAGTCTCATTAAAGGAGCTAAGGTCACACTTGCTCATTGTACACAGCACTCAGTTTCATCCTTTATTATGAACACATCAATTGGTGACGAGGTTACGAAAAACCGCGCGAAAATGCAAAGAACAGTTGGTATCCTGGAGAAGTTCTCAGAAGGGGACGATTGGGTGGCCTTCGTGGAGAGACTCGACTATTACTTTGTGGCCAACGAGCTGGAAGGGGACGAGAATGCTGCCAAACTAAGGGCGATCCTCCTAACTGTCTGTGGGACAACAAACTATGGCCTCATGAAGAATCTCCTAGCTCCGGTAAAACCAACAGCTAAATCCTATGAAGAATTGTGTACGCTGGTCTGGGAGCACCTAAATCCTAAGGAAAGCATTTTGATGATGAGATATTGGTTCTACACGTGTCAACGGCCAGGAAGTGGCGAGCTTTGTCGTCGAACTAAGGCGCCTCGCAGGACATTGCGAATTTGAGGGATTCCTAGAACAAATGTTTAGAGATTTTTTTGTACTGCCCATTGTCCATGAGGTAATCCTTCACAAACTGTTGACTGTTGAAACTCCGAATCTAAGTAAAGCCATAACGATAGCCCAGGCATTTATGTCCACCAGCAACAACACCAAACAGATCTCGCAGAGTAAAAAAGTTTCGGCCAGTACTGTGCACAAAGTAACATCGTTTTCGAGCAGGAATATACATGGCAGAATGTACACGCCGGCTGCTACTGCTCAACCTCAGATGACCCAGAGAGTCCTCCATCAATCGTTAATGCGCTGTGGAGGTGATCATTGGCCCCATCAATGCCGCTTCAAGCACTATGCGTGCAACGGTTGCAGAACAATGGGACACCTCCAGCAAATGTGCAGGCGAGCTGCAAACCCTGCAAACCACCACGTTGCAGAGGAAGATCGATCCACTGTGGATCAGGCTGAATTGGAGACTCGTACCGAGGAGACAGAAGTGTACGGGGTACACACATTCACCACGAAATGTCCATCAATAATGTTGAAAGTTGAACTGAACAGAATTCCATGGAACTGTATCTATGGAACTGGACACGGGTGCGAGTCAGTCCATAATGAATAAATAGGCCTTCGACAAGCTGTGGGACACAGGCACACAGGCCCAAGCTCAGCCCCATTCACACCAAACTAAGAACTTACACCAAGAAACTAATCCCTGTAAACACAAACTCTCGCTGTGGATTGTGCCGGGGATGGCCCCACATTGTTTGACAGAAGCTGGCTGGGAAAATCCACTGGAACTGGGATGACATCCGAGCCCTTTCATCCGTCGACGACGCCTCATGTGCCCAGGTTCTGAGTAGATTTCCATCGTTGTTCGAGCCAGGCATTGGAAGTTTCTCGGGGGCGAAAGTGCAGATCCATTTGGTTCCTGGTACGCGACCCATCCACCACAAGGCACGGTGGTACCGTGTATGATGCGTGAGAAAGTGGAAATTGAGCTGGACAGGTTGCAGCGAGAAGGCATCATTGCGCCGGTGGAATTCAACGAATGGGCCAGTCCGATTGTCCCGGTACTTAAACAGGACGGCACGGTCAGAATTTGTGGGGACTATAAAGTAACGATTAGCCATTTTTCGCTACAGGACCAGTACCTGCTACCCAAGGCAGACGACCTATTTACGACCCTAGCTGGAGGGAAGACGTTCGCCAAGTTGGACCTGGCCTACATGACGCAGGAGCTGGAGGAGTCTTTGAAAGGCCTTACCTGCATCAACACGCACAAAAGTCTGTTCGGGATTCGGTCAGCTGCGGCAATCTTTCAACAGAACATGGAGAGCCGGCTAAAGTCGGTTCCTCGCACCATGGTTTTCCAGGACGACATACTGGTGCCAGGTTGGGACAGCATTGAGCACTTGAAGAATCTGGAAGAGGCTCTTAGTTGGTTGGATCGCGTGGGACTCAGGTTGAAACGCTCGAAGTGTGTTTTTTGGTGCAGGAGGTCGAGTTCTTGGGAAGAAGAATCGCAGCAGACGGCATCGGACCCACAGACGCCAAGACGGAGGCCATCAAGAACGTGCCGAGACCACAGAATGTGACGGAGCTGCGGTCATTCCTGGGCCTCCTTAACTATTTGTAATTTCCTACCTGGGTTAAGCACCCTGCTAGAACCCCTGCATACACTACTGCGCAAGGGAGATGACTGGGTATGGGGGAATTCACAAGAGGCCTTTAAGAAAGCCAGGAATCTGCTGTGTTCTAACAAACTGCTTGTCCTGTATAACTCGTGTAAACGATTAGTACTAACTTGCAATGCGTCATCATATGGGGTCGGGTGTGTGTTACAACAGACTAACGAATCGGGGATTTTGCAACCAGTCGCTTATGCATCCAGGAGTTTGTCCAAGGCCGAAAGGGCCTACAGCATGATTGAAAAAGAGGCTCTTGGCCTCTTATTTGGCCTCAAGTTTGAGCTTGAAACTGACCACAAGCCGCTCATATCGCTGTTCTCTGAGAGCAAAGGGATTAACACCAATGCTTCTACCCGCATCCAAAGCCGGGCGCTCACGCTGTTGGCATACAACTATGTAATCCGCCACAGACCGGGCACAGAGAACTGCGCTGATGCTCTCAGTCGGCTGCCATTGCCCACCACCAGGGTGGAAATGGCACAGCCTGTGGACTTGCTCATGGTAATGGATGCATTCAAAAATGAAAAGTCCCCCGTTACGGCCCGCCAGATCAGGACCTGGACCAGCCAGGATCCTTTACTGAACTTGGTTAAAAAACTGTGTCCTCCATGGGGGCTGGTCCAGCGTCCCAGCAGAGATGCAGGAGGCAATTAAGCCGTTCCACAGGCGCAAAGACGAAATGTCCCTGCAGGCGGACTGTCTGTTGTGGGGCAATCGCTTGGTCTTGCCCAAGAAAGGCAGAGATACGTTCATTTGTGAACTGCACAGCACCCACCCAGGCATTGTAATGATGAAAGCCATAGCCAGATCCCATGTGTGGTGGCCCGGCATTGACTCAGATTTAGAGAGGCACTGCTAAGTTTGTGGTCGTGGCCCTCCAACCAAGGTCGAGGATCCACGTGGACTATGCGGATTCATTTCTAGCAAACTGTTCTTGGTTGTCTGCATGTCCACGGCCACTATTGAAAGCCTACGAGTCATGTTTGCCACGCACGGCCTGCCTGATGTCCTAGTCAGCGACAATGGGCCGTGTTTCACCAGTGCTGATTTCAAGGAATTCATGACCCGCAATGGGATCAAGCACGTCACATCTGTCCCGTTCAAGCCCGCATCCAATGGCCAGACAGAAAGGGCAGTTCAGACCATCAAGCAAAGCTTGAAATGCGTGTCGGAAGGCTCCCTGCAGAGTGCTGCTCAGCTACCACACCAGACCCCACTCACTCACCGGTATTCCCCCAGCCGAGCTGCTCATGAAAAGGGCGTTCAAAACAAGGTCTCTCTTGTCCACCCTGATCTCCATGATCACATGGAGGGCAGGCGGCATCAACAAAGTGTATACCATGACTGCGCAAATTTGTCATGCGATATTGATGTCAAGGACCCTGTGTTTGTACTCAGTTATGGACATGATCCCAAATGACTCGCTGGCACGGTCACAGCCAAAGAAGGGAGCAGGGTGTTTCAGGTCAAATTGACCAATGGACTAACGTGCAGAAAACATTTGGACCAAATCAAATTGCGGTTCACTAATAGCTACGCACAACCTGAAGAAGACACCACCAACTTCGACCTTCCAACACACACACAAGTGGCAACCGACATCATGGTTGACCACGAAGCCGAACTCACCATCCCCAGCAGCCCGGCAAGGCCGGCTGCCCAGCAGCCCAGTGAAGAACTAACCAACTCACCCACACCCGCATTTGTACCGAGACGATCGACAAGGGAGCGAAAAGCCCCAGATCGTCTCACCCTGTAAATTAGTGTACTATTGACTTTACGGGAGAGTGATGTTATGTATTTAACTCCTTGCAACCTGTATTACACTATCACCAAAGGGCCTACCTGTTGGAGTCCCAGGGGATCCCTTGGGAGCACGGTATATAAGCACGCCCCCCACAAGGTACCTGCACTCTGGAGTCTCATTAAAGGAGCTAAAGTTGCACTTGCTCATTGTACATAGTACTCAGTTTCATCCTTTATTATGAACGCATCACACTTGATATCATCCACAATGTTTTCATCTTCTCAACTAGTTCTCATTGTCATAGTATATTTGCTGAATAAATGATACTTCATCTCAAGTCGTCAGTTGTAACTAGTTTGTCGCAATAGTTTGTTTCCAGACCGTCTTGACAAAGCCTTCCGTAACAATTGGTAACAGCTTCAAGAAAGGGAACAGAAAGTTAATTATTTGCTAATGTCATGATCTTTTGTTCATTTTTATTTTGAAAGGCCTTGACTTCAGAGCTGAACATGTTTGAATCACAGAGCCAGGAGTACAAGTACGAGATTGAACGTCTAGCCCAGGAACTGCAGAACGTAAAAAAGAAGTATCACAATCAGAAACGCAAAGAACTGCAGGCTAAGTACGAAATATTAACCAATGCCATTATGAGCCAATTGCCAAGACTGCATGCCTCATTTGAAGGACTACAGCGGTCCTTTCCATCACATTCCAAGGTTAAGGAGCTCTAGTTTATCTGTAAATAAAATAGAATCTTTTATCCTTGACCCATCATAATTTGTAGTATATACACACTGAGCGAGAATTTCATTTGTGGCTGTGTAATGTGCGGCAGTACTGCATTGACTTGCTTTTACTTCTATTAGTTTATCTTTAATGAGTGACAAGCGAGAGCAAAACCCCGTTACTGTCAAATCTCATTATTTTATCAGGGTGACTATTTGCGTGTGTGTCCTTTTGTGTGTCCTTCTGCGCATGTGCGCATTGAACTCCGCCCCCTTTTTGGGCATGGGCCCTTGATTCAGTTGCGCATATGCAGCGCGACGTACAGTGAAACTGGAAGTTGGAAGTGGGACGCGAGACAGTCGCGTGGAGTTGCCGCTGGAGCTGCTTCTAGCTATGGATTATTTGAAACATTTTTGCATCCTACTGTGGAAGAGAAAACATTGAGGCAGTAGGAGAGAGAGAGAGACTGGGGAGGGAGAGAGAGAGAGAGAGACATGGCAGGGGGATGAGGGAGAGAGAGTGACCGGGGAGAGAGAGAGTGACTGGGGAGAGAGAGAGAGAATTAACTCCAGAAACAGTGGATATAGGAGATCCAGATAAATGGGCATTAGCTCTAGAAACAGGATATTAACTCAAAAAACAGTGGATATAGCTCCAGAAACAGGAGAATGAGCTCCAGAAACAGGGGAATGAGCTCCAGAAACAGGGGAATGAGTTCCAGAAACAGGGGAATGAGATCCAGAAACAGGGGAATGAGCTCCAGCAGGGAAATTACAAGAGCGCAGGACAAATTGGAGCTTCAGATATCGGGGAATTAGGAGCCACATATAAATGGGGAGGGTGAGAGAAACTGGGGAGAGTGAGAGAGAGAGACTGGGGAGGACGGGAGAGAGAGAGACAGGGACTGGCGAGGGAGAGAGAGACTTGGGGGAGAGAGAGTGACTGGGGGGGGAGAGAGATGGGGGGGGAGAGAGAGATGGGGGGGAAGAGAGAGACTGGGGAGGGAGAGAGAAAGAGAGATTGGAGAGGAGAGAGAGAGAGACATGGGGGGGTGGGTGAGGGGAGAGAGAGAGAGATGGGGGGGTGCGGAGAGAGAGAGAGACTGGGGAGGATGAAAGAGAGAGAGAGAGAGATTGGGGAAGGGGAGAGAGAGAGAGACTGGGGGGAGAGAGAGAGAGAGACTGGGGGGGGGGAGAGAGAGGGGAAGCGGGAGAGGGGATCGGAGGGGAGAGAGGGAAATCAGGGAAGACGGATCACGTTCTTCCAACCCCTTTAACCCACATCTGATTTTTTGGAAAGCTCGGTGCCTGTGTGACCAGGGACATAATTGGACTGGATAAAATCCGGAAGTCATGACACTGTCAATATTCACTTCATACTCAATGAACCTGTTAACAATCCGTGACCCACACACAATGCCCCATCTATGGTGGGGCGGGGGTGGTAAGGTCAGGAACTTGGGCTGGGATGGGGCAGGAACTTGGGCTGGGATAGGATCAGGAACTTGGGCTGGGGGAAGTAAGGAACATGGGCTGGGGGGAGTAAGGAACATGGGCTGGGGAGGGGGTAAGGAACTTCGGTTGGGGACGGCATGAACTTCGGCTGGGGGTGGGGGGGGGGCATGACCTTGGGCTGGAATGAGGCATGAACTTGGGCTGTGGGGAGTCAGGAACTTGGGCTGGGATGGGGGAACTCTATCCTGTCTGGAATCTGAAGTCAGAATGGCTCGAATTACACTTTGCAAAGTCACTCGGAACTTGGGCTGGGCAGTTCCAATTACACATTCCAGGGAAACTTTTGGGTGTGTCTTACCCTCCAAGGGGACTAATCAGCAACCGGGTCATGTGATCATGGAGAGCCTATCAGAGACAATCAGAGCATTTTTCCAGTGCAAATAGCTGCGTCCTTACTTTATTCCATCTGCAGGTGGGGAAGCGAAGGAATTTGAGTAGCCAGCTGTAGATATGTGTGCGGTGACAAAGGCTACTAGTGTGAGTAGTAATAGTGAAAGAGCGGTCATTGCTGGCAGTTTGAAGGTCAACTGTGGCTCACTGGGTAGTACTCTCGCCTCTGAGTCAGAAGGTTGTGGGTTCAAGTCCCACTCCAGGAACTTGAGCACAAAAAATCTAGGTTGACATTCCAGTGCAATGCTGAGGGAGTGCTACACTGGCGGAGGTGCCGTCTTTCAGATGAGATGTTTAACTGAGGCCCCGTGTGCCCTCTCAAGTGGATATAAAAGATCCCATAGCACTATTTCGAAGAAGAGAAGAGGAGTTACTCCTGGTGTCCTGGCCAATATTTATCCCTCAATTAACAGCATTAAAAAAACAGATTATCTGGTCGTTATCACATTGCTGTTTGTGGGAGCTTGCTTGTGCTCAAATTGGCTACCGCGTTTCCTACTTTGTGAGTACGCCGCCATACCCATAGCAAACTCTGGACTATTGTTGCTAATTGATCATCATTGGCCGTGAGAAGGTGTGTGAGTGTGCCATATGTGACTCTCCCCAGGTTTACCTTCCACCCTCAGAAGAAAAGAAAGTCTTGCATTTATATAGCACCTTTCATGACCTCAGGACATCCCAAAGCGCTTTACAGCCAGTGAAGTACAGTTTTAAGAAAGAAACCTGAGTCCCTGGCTTATCATGCCATCCTCCTACAAGGGTAGTGGCAGTAGCTTTTTCACCAGGCATTGCACTATGCCTTTTCTGAAGACATTGTGCATTAGTGCCTGAGGGTCCTGATACTAGGCAAGGACTTGGAATATATTTGTAAGTCGAAGCAGTAGGCCTTGGCCAGCTGATTGAGCACAGTGAGCATGGCAACTGAGCCCAATTCTGTCGTCCGCGCTGGATGGTGAAAAGCCATAACCTTTGCCAGATTTTCCCCCATTCCCCAGCCCAGGGGCTTTGAGCTAGGTAACGTGCCCCTACCTCTTAAAGCACTCTCCAAAATTGGCAACCATTGTACATTTGTACCCAAGCAAGAAAGAAGAAAGAAAGAAAGAATTACATTTACACAACCTCAGGACGTCCCAAAGCACTTCACAGCCAATGAAGTACTTTTGTAATGTTGTAATGTGGGAAACGGGGCAGCCAATCTGCGCACAGCAAGATCCCACAAACAGAAACGTGGTAATGATCAGATTATCTGTTTTTTTTAGTGATATTGGCTGAGGGATAAACATTGGCCAGAACACCGGGGAGAACTCCCCAAGCTCTTCTTGGAATAGTGCCATGGGATTTTTACGTCCACCTGAGGGGGCAGTCGAGGCCTCGGTTTAATGTCTCATCCGAAAGACAGCACCTCTGACAGTGCAGCGCTTCCTCAGAATTGCGCTGGAGTGTCAGCCTAGATTTTGTGCTCAGGTCCCTGGAGTGGGTCTTGAACCCACAACCTTCTGACTCAGAGGCGAGTGTGCTACCCACTGAGCCACAGCTGGCAATATCAGGTAAAATTTCACCCCCTGCCTTAATTCCTCAGATAATTACTAAACACAATTGGGCTAGAAATCATACTATGAGATTTAGTACATCTCCTTACTTGGTAGTACAGCATATTAGTGAAGCTGTGTACTAAGGTTGGAGAGTGCAGTTTACGTCTGTTATGATCCCTATTATTCTTTAATGCTGGTTTCATTTCAGCTGCTAGAAAAGACAAGCTGTTCCTTAAGCACCTCCGTGACTACTGTCCGATATAGTGCACATGATAGGATTGAAATTCCTACTTTTCCCCCCAGTCATTCTATCTAATGAGCCGGTCACAGTGCCTATAGAGGATGGTGAATTTGAGTAGCAGGATAGCTGCAACTTTAGGACAATATTTTAGTATGATTACTTTCCACAGCAACAATTACTCTATAATGTTACTTTTATCTTTAATATTCATGATTCTAAAAGTGAAATGTTCATTTCGAAACCTACACAATGGTTCTTTGCTCGAAGGATGAAGGGAACCAGTTTGCCACAATAATGTATTTACTTACGAGTTTGCTGTCTGTACCGTAATCTTTCACCATTTTCTTCTGTAATGTAGTTACCTTCCACATAGAGACTATGTGGAAAATTAGGAATTTGTCATGTGAGGGAATAGCTTCTGGCTATATTTCCCACTGGGTGTTAAAGTTAGCCTTCATGTAGTAATATCCCATATCTCGGGAGCCTCTTATCAACAAAGGCAGACATTGATGCGGAGATTCAACATCGCCTCCAGTGCACCTGTGCAGCCTTCGGCTGTCTGAGGAAAAGAGTGTTTGAAGACCAGGCCCTCAAATCTACCACCAAGCTCATGGTCTACAGGGCTGTAGTAATACCCGCCCTCCTGTATGGATCTGAGGCATGGACAATGTATAGAAGGCATCTCAAGTCGCTGGCGATATATCACCAACGATGTCTCCGCAAGATCCTGCAAATCCCCTGGGAGGACAGGCGCACCAACATCAGTGTCCTTGACCAGGCTAACATTCCCAGTATTGAAGCACTGACCACACTCGATCAGCTTTGCTGGGCAGGCCACATAATTCGCATGCCAGATACGAGACTCCCTAAGCAAATGCTTTATGCGGAGCTCCTTCATGGTAAACGAGTCAAAGGAGGACAGCGGAAACGTTATAAGGACACCCTCAAAGCCTCCCTGGTAAAGTGCGACATCACCACTAACATCTGGGAGACCCTGGCCGCAGACCGTCCGAGGTGGAGAAAGTACATCGGGAGGGCGTTGAGCTCTTCGAGTCTCAACGCAAAGAGCATGAAGAGGCCAAGCGCAGGCAGCGGAAGGAGCGCGCGGCAAACCAGCCCCACCGACCCCTTCCCTCGACGAATGTCTGTCCCACCTGTAACAGAGTCTGTGGCTCTCGTATCGGACTGTTCAGCCATCAAAGAACTCACATTGGGAGTGGAAGCAAGTCCTCCTCGATTCAGGGGGGACTGCCTATGATGATGATGAATGGTCTGAAATGATAGAAAAGGGGTAAAGTGCAGTAACTGCATCCGCAGCTAGTATTAATGCTATTCAAAGGTCTCCACTACTTCTAAACATTGAGAAAAAAGTAAACATTGCCACTGCGTGAAATATTAGTAGCCTATTAAGGCCTTGTTAATGATATCTCATGAGAAAATGGTGGCTATTTCCACCAGCTTGCAGCACTGAGCTGAGGTTAATTGGTTGATGTGATGGCAACAGTAGCAGGTATCAGCAGAAAGTGATCTGCAGTCATTTGGAAAATGGATCAAGTGCCTTCACAGCTACCCTGCAGTGTGTTGCAAAAGGCAACAGAAAGCAGTTTAGCAGCACAGATTTCCCTTAAGAATGCCCACAGAGAACACAAATTGCCTCAGAGAGCAGATCTTCTGTGAAAGATGAGGGTATCTTCACCCAATGGAGGTGCTGAGCTGATGAGGTTTAGGGGTGGCTGCTTTGCACTGTTTTGGCATATACCCAAGTTCACCAACGACCATAGCATCAGGGGAAAAATAACAGCATTAATGATTTAAATAGCTGGTTCTCCCAAGGTGCATTGTGATTGACCCATGTAGCAATATGTGTAGCAACCAATGGACTGATGGTATACTGGAATAAGATGGGTACCATCCCATGATATGTCGAAATGGTGCAACAAAAATCATGTCCTGGCAGCATGCATTATGCTTACATTCTAAGGCAGTCCAAGATCCCTAAGCTCTTTGTAGGAGAAGGAAGGATCAGTGGTTGGCTACTTCGGATATGGGCAATGCTCTGCTACCACGGCTCATGTTAACTTTCTACAATGTCCACACTGTGGCAGAGAATAAATATTTGACATACAAGGATATCCATTTAGCCTACATTTGAGTGCACATGCTCCAGAGATGGGTAAAATAGTGACTGTATGCTGTGTGCAACCCAACAATCCATGGGCACAGGCATTGCAGTGAACTTGAATGAGGAACAGCAAGTCAAAATAGCAATAGGATGAGTGGCCAGTACAGATGAGAGTCAGACATGTCAAGAGTTAATGATAATTAAACTCTGCATATGCATTTGGATGGGCATAGTAACAGTGCACTTCAGATTTTTCCCCAACAACTTTTCATCGAACAACAGTGGCTGTAATTAGACCAATCTTCCTACAAATTGAAACTTGCTTTTTTGGGGGGCCATATTTGAAAAAATGCTTACTGCAGAATCTGTAGGATACCAACTGTAGCTGTTGTCAACTTGGATGACAGGAAATACCAGATCCGCAGTCACTTTATACAGGTTAAGCTAATATTCTGGATTTATTTACAAATAAAATAATACATAGAAGCAAAAGGACATACATAAAATAGTAAACAGCATAACAATTGCATGAGAAATTTAGAATCAATCCACAAAGGATTAATATACCATTTACAAACAGCTGCCCTTTTTACTGTATCTTGAAATGTAAGAGTTTCTTTGGCTGCATCGCATGAGCCGTCTCTTTCCTTGGTGCACTATCCACAGTCTTGAAGTGTGTTTTTTGAGATATGCTACCTGTGGAGTACATGAGCCTCAAACAGTCACTGTGAAGCCTGGTGCATCGTTGTCAGAACTAGAGCCTTGTAGCCTGAATTTGAATATTTACTCCAAGGAATCTTTTTGATGTAAAGTGATTCTTGTTGAAGCAGCCAAGCAAACAAAAATATGTTTACAGTCTTCAAACCTTGGTAGAGAATGGGATAATCACCCACAACAGTCGTGTTTCAGCAGTTTGCTTGAGCCTGTGTTCACACATGGACCATAACTAGAAAATGATTCTTCTGTCAAACATTCTAAGCATGCTGTTCTGACATCAAAGAGCATCCTTTATCAGCTGATTCATGGATAGCAACTGTGCCGGGTTCCCACAGACAGAGTTGTACTTGGCGGGGGGGCGGGGGGGCGGTGGGAGGAAAGAGTTGCTTCTCCTTTAAAATGATAAAAACAAAAGATTGCAATTCTTATTTTTGTCACAGTACCTTCTGTCTTACTTGCGGTTTCAGACATAGATCAGTGTCGGATCACACAAATATGTTTGTGGCTAACAGGGGGCTGCCTTTTGGGCTCAGATGACGGCCAATTGCCTTCATGATGTCTATACACTGAATCAAATTTATTGCCTTCATAGCTGCAACATTGTACGTGGTCATATTTTGACGAACACTTTCATTATGTCTGTAACTGTATCTGACTCTGTAACTGTCCATAACAGTGTTGTAATCAGCGCCGGGCTCTGAGCCAACAAAGGTATATATGACATGGTGGGTAAATGTTTGGATATCATCATATTGTTGTGGCCCAAAAAATACAAAAAACAAATACAGAATTACTTCCAAATGTATTGTGACATTCCTTCGGGATGTTTATATTTTTGCTGAAGTAATTTTTAACCCTCGTTATTTCCTTATATTTTCAATTTTTGCTTCCTCTGCTCTCATCTGTTGACGTACCTTCTTGGCTTCCTTCAGTCAGGCCCACAGCTCCTATCTGACCAAAATCTGCGGTATTCTTAAATTGACAGGCGGGAGATGTAATCCGCGAGAGTGGAAAGACAGCCTATATTTTGCAGTGCTGCCTTTTTGAAATCTAGTTGCCTGGATGGGAGCAGATAAAATTTATCTGACTAAGCAAAGCAGAGTCGAGTGACAGGGCTGTCTGCGAGCCCTGGGATTTGGAACTCATAACCTATTGATCCAAAGGCAAGCATTGTAGCTTTGGCATACATTTGTAAGCTTTGCTCCATTATTAACATAAAAGCAAAATGAAAGTACTTGCATTTACATAGCACCCTTTGTGTCCTCAGGAGATCACATATATTGCTTTGGAAGTGTAGTCAATTTGCACATCATCATCATAGGCAGTTCCTCGGAATCGAGGAAGACTTGCTTCCACTCTTAACATGAGTTCTTAGGTGGCTGTACAGTCCAATATAAGAACCACAGTCTCTGTCACAAGTGGGACAGATAGTCGTTGAGGGAAGGGGTGGTTGGGACTGGTTTGCCGCATGTTCTTTCCGGTGCCTGCGCTTGATTTCTGCATGCTCTCGGCGATGAGACTCGAGGTGCTCAGCACCCTCCCGGATGCACTTCCTCCAATTAGGGCGGTCTTTGCCAGGGACTCCCAGGTGTCAGCAACATCCCCATAATTTGCACAAAGTGAGGTCCCATCAACATCATCATCATCATAGGCAGTCCCTCGAATCGAGGATGACTTGCTTCCACGTCAAAAAGTTCACAGGTGTTTCAATGAAGGACCTAAAATTCCAGGTCCGAACTAAATCTTGAAGGGTGGAAGATGCCTCTGCTTGGATTTTTTTACCGTGTGGTGACGGTTGCACACTAGCCACCACATGGGCTTGACAGAGCTAGGTCTTGGCCCAATAACAAGGATTAACCAAGACGACTGGAGACCAGTGTTATTTATGGAGATCACTGAACACTGTGAGCTCAAAGTAAAGTGTGGCCGTAGTCTTTTATTGCAGGTCTCCAGAGTGCCTCTCCAACCTGTGAGGCCTCCATAAATACCTGTGTTCCCAAAGGATTATGGGATCCCTTGGGACTCCAGGGGATGAGCCCTCTGGTGGCTATACAGAGTAAATACAAGTTTACAACAATACTCCTCCCCAAAGTCAATAGTGTAACTATTTACAATGTGAGTCGATCTGGGGCCCTTCTTGCCCTGGTTGATCGTCTCGGTGTGAAAGCTGGTATTGTTGGATCATTTGTTGGGCCCTCGCTGGGCTGCTGTGCAGCTGTCCTTGCTGGGCTGCCTGGTGTGTTGGTCCTGCTGGGCTGCTGTGGATGATGGGTTCTGCTTCGCGGTCAACCGTGGTGCCAGTTGCCACTGGTGTGTATGTTGGGGGATCAAAAAAGGTAGGGTCCAAGGTGGGTTGCTCAGGATAGTCCATGAATCTGAGTTTGATTTGGTCCAAATGTTTCCGGTGAATGATTCCATTTGAAAGTTTGATCCGAAACACTCTGCTCGCCTCTTTGGTCACGACAGTGCCGGGAAGCCACTTGGGACCTTGTCCATAATTCAATACAAATACAGGATCATTGATTTCAATCTCGCATGACACATTTGCGCGATCATGGTATGTAGTTTGTTGAAGCCGCCTGCTCTCTACCCGTTCATGTAGATCAGGGTGAACTAATGAGAGCCTTGTCTTAAGTGCTCTTTTCATGAGCCGTTCAGCAGGTGGGATCCCAGTGAGCAAGTGGGGTCTCGTGCGGTAGCTAAGCAGGACTCGGGATAGGCGAGCCTTCGGTTACTCTCTTCAAGCCTTGCTTGATGGTTTGCACTGCTTTTTCTGCCTGACCATTGGACGTTGGTTTAAAGGGGCAGATGTGACATGTTTGATCCTGTGACGGGTCATGAATTCTTTGAATTCAGCACTGTTAAAACATGGCCCGTTGTCGCTCACCATGACATCGGGCAGGCCGTGTGTGGCAAACATAGCCCGCAGGCTTTCAGTAGTGGCAGCGGATGTGCTAGCCGACATTATCTCACATTCAATTCACTTGGAGTACGCATCTACAACCACAAGGAACATTTTACCCAAGAACGGGCCTGCATAGTCGACGTGTACCCTAGACTACGGTTTGGAGGGCCAAGACCATAAACCTCCCTGTGTACATTACTTAACTGCGAGCATGTATTACATCTGTGAACGCAGGATTCTAAGTCCGCATCGATACCGGGCCACCACACATGGGATCTGGCTATCGCTTTCAGCATTACGATGCCTGGGTGGGTACTGTGGATGTCATTGATGAAGGTGTCTCTGTCCTTCTTGGGAACCACTACACAATTGCTCCACAGAAAGCAGTCTGCCTGCATAGACATTTCATCTTTGCGCCGCTGGAATGAATTTATCTCTTCCTGCATTTCCACTGGGACACTGGACCAGCTCTCGTGGAGCACACAGCTTTTGACGAGGGATAATAAGGGGTCCTGGCTCATCCAGGTTTTGATCTGCCGGGCAGTGACAGGTGATTGCTCACTCTCAAATGCTTCCATATCCATGGCTAAATCTGCGGGCTGTGCCATTTCCACCCCCGTGGTGGGCAATGGCAGCCTACTGAGAGCATCGGCGCAGTTTTCTATGCCTGCCTGTGGCGAATGGCGTAGTTGTATGCGGACAATGTGAGCGCCCATCTCTGGATGCGGGCCGATGCGTTGGTATTTATCCCTTTACTCTCGGAAAACAGGGATATGAGTGGCTTATGGTCAGTTTCCAATTCGAATTTTAGCCCAAACAGGTATTGATGCATTTTCTTTACCCCATCGACACACGCTAACGCTTCTTTCTCAGTAATGCTGTAGGCTCTCTCAGCCTTAGACAGACCCCTGGATGCATAAGCAACCAGTTGCAGTTTCCCGAAATCATTAGGTTGTTGCAATACACACCTGACGCCATATGACGATGCATCACACGCTAGTACCAAACGCTTACATGGATCATACAACACAAGCAATTTTCTCACTTTTACAAAGGCATTTTCTTGGCTTTTGCCCCAAACCCATTCGTCCCCTTTTCGTGGTAAGACATGCAGACATGGTAAGACGTGGTTCTAACAGTGTGCTGAGACCCGGTAAGAAGTTATCAAAGTAGTTCAGGAGTCCCAGAAGCAATCACAGCTCCGTCGCGTTCTGTGGTCTCGGTGCGTTCTCGATTGTCTCCGTCTTCACGTTGGTGGGCCTGATGCCATCCGCCGCAATCCTCCTTCCCAAGAACTCCACTTCAGGTGCCAGGAAAATGCAATTCGAGTGTTTTAACCTGAGTCTCACGCAGTTGAGTCGACTAAGAGCCTCCTCCAGGTTCTGCAGATGCTCGACTGTGTTCCGACCTGTGACCAAGATGTCGTTTTGGAAGACCAGAGTGTGTGGGACCGACTTCAGTAAGTTTTCCGTGTTTCTCTGGAATATTGCCGCCGCTGATCGAATTCCAAACGGGCATCTGTTATAAATAAAAAGACCTTTGTGCATGTTGATGCAGGTGAGGCCCTTCAATGATTCCTCCAGTTCCTGCGTCACGTAGGCTGAAGTCAGATTCAGCTTCGTCAACGTTTTTTCTCCCACCAGCATTGCAAAGAGGTCATCGGCCTTTGGTCCTGCAGGGAGAAATGATTGATAGTTACTTTGTAATCGCCACAGATTCTAATGGTGCCGTCTCCCTTGAGGACAGAAACGATCAGGGTGGTCCACTCATCGATCTCGATCGGTGAAATGATGCCTTCTCGTTGCAGCCAGTCTAGCTCGATCTCTATCCTTTCTCTCATCATGTATGGTACTGCTCTAGCCTTGTGATAGATGGGTCGCGCCCCCAGAATTAGGTGGATCTGCACTTTTGCTCCTTGGAATTTCCTGATGCCTGGTTTGAACAGCGAAGGGAACTTGTTTAAGACCTGGGCACACAAAGTGTCGTCAGCGGGCGATAGCGCTCGGACGTCGTCCCAGTTCCAGCGTATCTTTCCCAGCCAGCTCGTACCGAGCAGCGTGGGACCATTGCCCGGTACCACCCAGAGTGGTAGCTTGTGCACCGTTCTATTGTAAGAGACCTTTACGGTAGCACTACCGATTACGGGAATCAGTTCTTTCGTTTAAGTTCTTAGTTTCGTACGAATTGGATCTTTCGAAAGTCTTTTTCCCCATGTTGGACTGGCTCGCGCACGTGTCCAGTTCCATTGACACCGGGAGTCCATCTAGTTCAACATTCAGCATTATCGGGGGACAATTCATGGTGAATGTGTGTATCCCATGTACCTCTGCCTCCTCCGTCTGAGGCTCTGGTTCGTCATGATCCTCCATGGATCTGTCCTCCTCTGCAACATGGTGGTTGGCAGGTTTAACAGGATTAGCAGCTCGCCTGCACATACGTTGGAGGTGTCCCATTGTTTCACAGCCTTTGCAAACATACCCTTTGAATCGGCATGAATGGAAACGATGATCACCCCCGCAGCGCCAACAAGGTGTTAATGGCCTTGCACTCATAATCCTTGATGGTGGACTCTGAGACATCTGTGAACGTGCAGTTGCAGGCATGTGTGACCTGCCCTGTACGTTGCGATTCGAAAACAACATCACTTTGTTCATAGTACTAGTAGCAGCACTTGTGTGCTGAGAATTTGCTTAGTATTGTCACTGGTGGCAATGAACGCCTGGGCTATCGCTATGGCCTTACTCAAGGTTGGGATCGCTACAGTCAAAAGTTTGCGAAGTATGGTTTCGTGGCCAATCCAAGTACGAAAAAGTCTCTGAGCATGTGCTCTAAATATCTTTCAAATTCGCAATGTCCTGCAAGGCGCCTTAGCTCGGCGACATAACTTGCCACTTCCTGGCCTTCAGACCTTTTGTCAATGCAGAATCGGTATCTCGCCATCAGAACGCTTTTCTTCGGGTTCAAGTGCTCTCGGACCAGTGTGCACAAATCATCATACAATTTCTCCGTGCGTTTCGTTGGAGTGAGCAGATTCTTCACGAGACCATACGTTGGTGCTCCACAGACGGTGAGGAGGATCGCCCTTTGTTTGGCAGTGTTCTCTTCCCCATCTAGCTCGTTGGCCACGAAGTATTGGTCGAGTCGCTCCACAAAAGTTTCCCAATCATCTCCCTCTGAGAATTTCTCCAGGATGCCGACTGTTCCCTGCATCTTTGAGTTCGCTATCTGTATCTCGTCGCCAGTTGTTATGTGTGGAGAAAGAGTCAGACTGAACACAGTGAGCTCAAAATAAAGTGTGACCTTTGTCTTTTATTGCAGGTCTCCAGAGTGCCTCTCCAACCTGTGTGGCCTCCTTAAATACCTGTGCTCCCAAGGGATTATGGGATCTCTTGCCGCTCTTTCGCTGCTCCTTCGTCCCGACCTCACCACTCCTACAATCCAATCACTGACCTGGACCTTGATGACGTCCCTTTTCACTGCCATTGTTCTCCTGCTCCAGCTCGTGCTGCTCCCTGGAGTGGTGTGCTGCCACGCTGCTCCTTCCGCTCCCCGGCCTGCTCCGATGGTGCTCGAAGGCCGGGCACATAATTGGCAAATGAACAGCAATGAGCTGGATGATTGTTTAATCTATTTTTAGTGGTGTTGGTTGAGAGATCCTTTGCTTTTCAATTAGTGCCACGGAATCTTTCACATCCAACTGCGAGGGCAGACACGGTTTCAGTTTAATATCTCATCCGAAGAACAGCACCTATGACAATGCTGCACACCGACTACTGTACTGAAGTGTCAATATAGATTATGTGCTGAAGCCCTGGAGTGGAACCCACAACCTCTGACTCAGTTGTTAGCACTGCACCAAAGCTGAAACTTGATTTTCTTTTTTATTATTCATGGGGAATTATGGGGTCAGAAACTCAGCTCAAAGACGGATACAATGCCGAGTATGGTTCAATCTGAGACTGTGACCAGGGAGGGGAATGGAATCGATTGTAAGGGCATGTAGTTTGTGGCGACCAAAAATGATGGCTTTGATCTTCCCAATGTGTGATTCATCCAAGACAGGATGTCAGAACAGTTCTGACTGCATAGAGGCAATGGGGATTCGAGAGAGGTGGTGGAGAGATAGAGCTAGGTTTCATCAGGGTACACGTGGAGGCTGATCCCATGTTTGTGGATGATGTCACCAAGGGACAGCATGTCGATGAGGAAGGGAAGGGAGCCAATGCTAGATGGCAGCAGTGCAGGGGGAGGACGAGTAGTGAGGGCAGTAGCCATCAGCTGGACAACAGAGCAGAGGCATTGGAGAAGGATGGTGTGATTAACTGCATCGAACACTGCAGAGAGGTCGCAGAGGACGAGGAGTGTAATGCACCATGGTCGCAGTCACATTTATCACAGTGTCAGTGGGTAGCACTCTCACCTCTGAGTCAGAAAGTTGTGGGTTCAAATTCCCCCTCCAGGGACTTGAGCACAAAAAATCTGGGCTGACACTCCCAGTACAGTGCTGAGGGAGTGCTGCACTGTCAGAGGTGCCGGCTTTTGGATGAGACATTAAACCGAGGCCCTCTCAAGTGGACGTAAAAGATCCCATGACATTATTTCGAAGAAGAGCAGGAGAGTTATTCACAGTGTCCTGGCCAATATTTATCCTTCAATCAACATAACTAAAAAAAAAAACAGATTATCTGGTCATTATCACGTTGCTGTTTGTGGGAGCTTGCTGTGCGCAAATTAGCTGCCGCGTTTCCCACATTACAACAGTGACTACACTCCAAAAGTACTTCATTGGCTGTAAAGCTTGAGACATCTGGTAGTCATGAAAGGAGCTATATAAATCCCAAGTATTTCTTCCTTTTTTGGTTAGGATCGTTTTGGTGTTGAGGCAGAAAGCTCATTGGAGAGTTGCAGAAAAGATGGATGTGATAACGTGTTCCAGGACTTTAGAGAGGAAAGGGAAGTTGGAGATGGGACAGTAGTTTGCAAGGACAGCGATTGAGGGTAGGTTTTTTGAGGAGTGGGATGATGATGGCACTTTTGGAAGAGGGGGGATCAGTACCCTGAGGATTGGAAGGCATTTACAATGTCAGCTAGCATGACCAGGATGATAGGACAGGAATTTGTGTGGTCAGCAGTTTAGTGGGAATGGGGTCCAAGGTGCAGGAGGTGGGACCAGTGAACATGATGAGCATGAGGAGAGATGGGAGAGACACTGGAAGGAGACATCGCATCAGGGTTAGGGCAGGATGGAACCTGGGGCAAGGCTTGACTTGACAGATAAGAGGAAGGAGGAAAAGCAGCAATGGCCGCTGAGTGAATACAGTTCACAAACTTTGTGACCAACAGCATCTGCAAATCAATCCAGATGAAGCTCAGTAGGTCATAGCAGTCCGTCAATGTCCAGTGCTTGACACAATTACATTATTTCTAATATTCCCTGTTCACAATGCTGTAGGATAAAATTAACCTTGATGAAATAATAATATCACTTACATGGTTCCTGTTATGAGTGAGCTTCCCCCTACTGTCTCTTTACAATGCTGTTTGCCCATATGTCATTGCTTTTAAAACTGGGGTCCCCATACCTTAATGGATCTCATGGAGGCTGCCATATTTATGTCCATCTGTCAGCAGATTTCTGTATCTGTTGACCTGTTTGAATTGCTGCATATTAGAAGAAAGAAAGACTTGCATTTATATAGAGCCTTTCACGACCACCGGAGGTCTCAAAGCACTTTACAGCCAATTAAGTACTTTTGAAGTGTAGTCACTGTTGTAATGTGGGAAACGTGGCAGCTAACTTGTGCACAGCAAGCTCCCACACACAGCAATGTGATAATGAGTAGATCATTTTTTTTTGTTATGTTGATTGAGGGACAGGACACCAGGGATAACTCCCCTGCTCTTCTTTGAAATAGTATCATGGGATCTTTTATGTCCATCTGAGAGAGTAGATGGGCCTCGGTTTAACATCTCATTCGAAAGACAGCACCTCCAATAGTGCAGCACTCCCTCAGCACTGCACTGGAGTTTCAGCCTTATGTGCTCAAGTCCTTGGAGTGGGACTTGAACCCACAACTTTCTGACACAGAAGCAAGTGTGCTACCCACTGAGCCACAGCTGACACTGTGTATATTAGTAAACACATATTAGTAAAACCTTGCTGTCATTGTTCTTTGGAAGTTGGGTCGGGGTCCCCAGAACCGCGTCAATATTTACAGAGAGTCTCTGGAACTGTATCAGTGTCTGCAGGGGGCCTTGGGGAATGGGTCAATATTTATGGTTTTTCCACAAAGAAAACCCCAGTCCTACAGTGACAGTAAAACTGGGTGGTATGCAGTGTTATAATCCAGATTCTCTTCAAGTAATGTGGAACTATCAGACTATGAAGCCATAGCTCGCGAAGAGGCCGGGTGTTAATGAGAAATATTTGTTTTGTATGTGAGTGAGAGAGACAGAAAAACTCAAAGGTCCAAAACATTACATCGGATTGCAGCCGAGGAGATGTTTTTAGATGCTTCTTTCTTCATGATTATTCAGTGGTTTTATGCCCAGATAATGCTTATTGTCCCATCTGCACTAGTAGTTTCTCCTACTCTGTGAAGTTTAATTTGTTTCCTCCTCTTGGGATATGTCTGTACATGAATTTTCACAAAAATCTGCCATAAGCTCTTTGAATTAAGGCAATTAACATCAATCTGTGTGGGATTTTTTTTTAATGTTTGTTGAGCTTCTTGACTAAAAATATCAACAATAGAATTTCGCAGCAGAGCTATGGGCAGAAAACCCCAAGTGATTTGACTACTCTAACAGTTTTGGTTGCACAAATCTACTTAGAAACAAAGAATTTGCATTTATATAACACATCTCAGAATATCCAGAAGGGCATTACAGTGAATAATTATTTGAAGTGTGGTCACTGTCAGTAAGCTTGGATTTTTCTTTACATTTCTCTGTTGCTACATCTCCCCGTTTCTTTGTGCACAGCTCTTGTATAGCTGCCCTTGTTGTGCACCTTCACAGCTCAACAATTCAAAGCTGATTTCTGCTTTCTGAAAACAAAAGGTTTGGGACAGAAGTGATGCCAAACTGAAATGGAGTTTTGTCAATGATTCCAATGATAGATTGTGCTCCAAGAAAGAAAGACTTGCATTTATATAGTGCCTTTCACAACCACCAGACGTCTCAAATCGCTTTACAGCCAATGAAGTACTTTTGAAGTGTAGACACTGTTTGAATGTGGGAAATATGGCAGCCAATTTGCGCACAGCAAGCTCCCACAAACAGCAATATGATAATGACTACATAATCTGTTTTTATCATGTTGACTGAGTGATAAATATTGGCCAGGACACCGGGGATAACTCCCCTGCTCTTCTTCGAAATAGTGCCATGTAATCTTTTACGTCCACCTGAGAGAGCAGATGGGGCCTCGGTTTACCGTCTCATCCAAAAGACAGCTCCTCCAACAGTGCAGCGCTCCCTCAGTACTGCACGGTAGTGTCAGCCTAAATTTTTGGGCTGAAATTCCTGGAGTGGGGCTTGACTCCACAACCTTCTGACTCAGAGGCGAGAGTGCTACCCACTGAGCCACGTAGGCACATAACATCGGAATGCATCCAGGAAAAGCAAGTCTTCAGGCCATTCCCCCTTTATTATTGTAATTTTGAGCACTATTGCACATGCTCCCAAGTTGACCCCATTTGTGGAGTGCATCCTGTACAGGTGCAGTGCCTAAAATCTGGAAACCTCGGACCGTTCCGGATTCCGGGCTTTTCCGGATTTTCGATTTGCTTTCTGACGTCATGGATCCGGAAACACCCGAGCCTAGGTTCGGGTATTTCCAGATTTCAGAATGTCAAAGGTGGGGAGGATTCCCGCCAAAGAGCTGTTCGGACTGTTCAGCCCCGCCGAGAAGGATGTCGTCAGGCGGGCCCCACCGAGGAGGTTGTTGTCGGGCGGGCCGGCCCCGCCAAGAATGTCGTCATCTGCCGGGTCCCGCCAAGGTGGCTGTCAGGCGGGCCCCCACCGAGAATGTCGTCGTTGGGAGGGCAGGCGAGGAGGTCCCGAGGTAAGGGCAGCAGCGGGGCCCCTGTGGTCAGCAGGGTCATCGGGTCCGGATTCCGGAACATTTTATGGATTCCAGACGACCCTGCCACCGATCGGTCCGGATTCCGGAACATTCCGGATTCTGGAACTCTGGATTCTCAATGTTGCACCTGTATATACATAATGATCCATATTTTGGATATATTGTACATGCAGAAAACTGGGAATAGTGCTAAATCTGCCAAGTGACATGGTAAGAACTTTGCTCCTGAGGTTTTCTTATAATGCCAATCTCTTAGTTGTGCGAAACATCAAATTTTGTTTCCAATCAGATCAATCTTACTTGAGATAACTTTCTGTTTCTGGTGTGGATTAGGCGAGTGGTGAGCATGTGGTGGGAGGCCGAAGCCCTGTTATAGACCTGTGTCATTTAAATGTAGCCTGCGAGCTCCCAGTGCTAATCACACTCCCCATAGGCAGCTCATCAATAAAGAGGGTGGGAAATCCGACGCAACAGCTGCTACTTTGAGATAGCCCACAGCCCCTTGAAAGGAAAGTGCACTTTTTGAGGGTGGTTAATGGAAAGGGGTTTTCTGAACCAGCAGACAGCATGACTTTGTCCAGGGCCCTCAGATTCTGTGGCGCAGCCATGTATTTGCTCACAGAACAAGTGAGCAGCAGGAAGGAAGTCCTCTTCCCTTCCAATGGGCAACGGGACCGAGAAAATTAGTCAGCAGTCTCTCGCTCTCTGTAAGCCTGCTTTAGCCCCAGCACTATCAATCCTGCCCTCCTCTTCCTCAATCAGAACGGGATACTTCACTACACCTCCTTCTGCATGCACGCAACACACAGCATTTGCTACTGCCCTCACAACTACTTCCCCTTCTAGCCACACTTGCTGCTGCTTGTTCTTGTTATGCGCACTATGTTAAGCTTATCGGAGCCATAAAAGGAGCGGCGAGTGGCAGCACACCACTCCAGGGAGCAGCACGTGCTGGTGCAGGAGGGCGATGGCAGCGAAGAGGATGGCTGGATTAGACGTCACAGAGGTCGGTGATTGGAGCGTGGGCAAGTACAGCAGGAGCGGCAAGGTTGGGGTGAAGGAGCGGTGAGAGTTGGTGGAGCGACGTGATCGGGGTCCAGGAGAGGTGTGAATTTGAGACCCAGAAGAGACATGGGCCCAGGGGCAGCACGGGCCAGTCTAACTGCGATATGTGTGCAGCAGAGCTGGTCTCCAGTCGTCTTGGTTAACCCTTGCCACTGGACCAATACCTAGCTCTGTCAAACCCGTGTGGTGGCTGGTGTACAATAGCCACCACACGTTAAAAAAATCCATGCACAGGCATCTTCCACCCTTCAGGATGTAGTTTGGAACCTGGAATATTAGGTCCTCCATTGAAACACCTGTGAACTCATCCCTTTTTGGCATGGAAGCAAGTCATCCTTGATACGAGGGACCGCCTGCGATGATGATGTTAAGCTGCCTCAGGCACCTTCAAAACCCATCAACAATCCTCTGCCACTCTTCTTGCAAGAGAAGCGAGCACACAGCGGACGGGAGAGTGCGAGACCAGGAGGGAGTCCCACCTCTGTATACATCCAGATACCAATGAAGGAGGTGACCGACAACACCATTAGAGAGAGGACACGCAACATTGGAGATGGCCAGGCTGGAGGCCGTGCACAACAAGGTGTTTGGGAATCTCCCATTCCATTTCTCTTTCTACTTAACTCTCTCATTCACAATTGCATGCTAACCTGCTGATGCATTGCGCTGCCACATATCTGCTGTTGCTTACCCTTCCCTTCTCCATTTCCCCTTTTTCTAAATCCATCAGACGTTTCGGGCATACTGATGAGGCCCCGCCACTTGCTCTCACCCTTCCAAACACCAGCACAGATATCGACATCCCGTGTGGTATAGACAGTGAGTTACAGGGATCTGCACTGGGTGATTCACTGAGCGTAGGTGAACCGGCGGAGCAGGTGCAGACAGAAAGGACAGCAAAGAAGCAGCATACCGGAGGGCAAGTTGGTGCCTTAATTCTGGCGTGGAGGATAGAGTTGCAGACTTTGGAGGACCAGTCTTTGAAAGAATAATCCTTTCTGTGCACCAGCAATTGCTCATTGCATTGGACTGCCTGCCAGGAGTGCTTCCACAAAATGTCCGAGAGTCTATAAGGTGCAAAGCAGGTCAGTCAACATCCCAAAGAGACAGAATTTATTCGTTCATGGGATGTGGGCATCGCTGGCAAGGCCAGCATTTATTGCCCATCCCTAATTGCCCTTGAGAAGGTGGTGGTGAGCCACATTCTTGAATGCTGCAGTCCATGTGGTGAAGGTAATTTCCTTTGTCGCAGTGGTTTTTGGTACAACTGAGTGGCTTGTGAGGCCATTTCAGAGGGCAGTTAAGAGTCAATCACATTGCTGTGGGTCTGGAGTCACTTATAGGCCAGACCGGGTAAGGATGGCAGATTTCCTTTTCTAAAGGACATTGGTGAACCAGATGGGTTTTTCCGACAACCTGGTAGTTTCGTGGTCACCATTACTGATGCTAGCTTTTTAATTCCAAATTTATTTAATGAACTGAATTTCAATTCTCCAGCTGCCGTGGTGGAATTTGAGCTCACGTCTCTGGATCATTAGTCCAGGACTCTGGATTACTAGTCCAGTAACATAATCACTATGCTACCGTACCCACTAAACTGAAAGATAAACCGATTCAGGGTCTCAGCTGAAAAATCAACCTATCTTTCTCTTTCAGACAGGAACATAGGAACAGGAGTAGTCCATTCGGCCCCTCGAACCTGTTTTGCCATTCAGTTAGATCATGGCTGATCTGTATCTTAACTCTATCTACCTGCCCTGGTCCCATACCTGTCCAAGCTATTGTACATTTGTAATGTCTTTTGTTTTTAATTTCTATAATGATTAATTCTGTAATGAGACTTCATTTGGAACTTTAGAAAACAAAAATAGAAGCAAGTTAAATAAACATTTCCTAATTCAGGGAACAACCTAAATGAATAGCATGTTTTATGAATCTCGCATTTCCCTAATTGTAGTTTATGATAGCTGGGCGAGTAAATCATTTTTTTAAATGTCATGTCGGAGATAATATCTTGAAAGCTTTTAACTTAGAAAATGCGGACTGTAAAGTTGATAGCTTTGTATAATCATTCCTCCAACATCCAGCTCCATTATGCCATGAATCCAACATTTTAAATTAATATCACTAGACAATACTGATCTTTAAAGAAGATGAATTGATCTAAACATTTGGCCTGGATGGGTAAGCAGTGTGTGCCAGTATTTTCTTGTTTATATTTATTCAAAACATCAGCTTTGATATCATCCCGTTCCATCTCACGGAGAAGATGACTGCCAGGCACATTAAGGATATCAGATGGATTGCTTAATTTGAATGTACAATTCCCTTCTTACCAGCATGTAATTGAAAACCACTCTTTTATCTAGCCTGCCCACATATCACTTCTGTGTGTTCTATTAAACCCTTGAGAATGGCAGTTCTTTTATGGTATCGCCAGGCAAGCAGGGAAAAGGAACCCTGAAAATTCAGGTTAGATGTCTGACTGTAGGCGTAATGCTTTCAGCGATTAAAAACAACAGATGCTACTGGAGGAAGATATTGGATGAAGCCTGCCATTAAAAAAATCGACAGAGATATCAGTGTTATTAAAGACAGGTCATTTTAATGCTGATGGGATTTTAACAACAGTCTAGGAATAAGTTAGCAATAGCTCGAGTATTATTGAATTGTCTTCCATGGCAACCACGAGGAGCTTACGGGGTGGGGGGGTGGGGGCGGCGGGGGGAGGGTGTGGTTAGGATGGTTCTTTCGATGTTAACAATAGAATTACCACAGAAATCACATTTACAAGTGAACTTCACATTTACTCTGTTTCCAACAGAAACATCAAAATGTAATATAATTTCCTGAACAATTTACTGTTGTGAAACCTGTCCTCATGGCCATGTTGATTAACAGTCTCAGTGCAGCCAGTTGCTGTTCTTGCTCCAAACATGCAGTTCTCCAAAAAGAAGTTTTCAGTCATCCGAATTTCTGCTTCAATTGTCCTTCACTATCCAATATCGTATCTGCCACTTCACTGGTTTTGAATTGAAAAGGTCAAATGGACCAAAATGTTTAAAACTGTGGAGTCAATAAGACAGTGCTGGTGTAATGGTATTGGGGTCACTGTTCCACAAATGCTTTGCAGTGAAGTCAATTAACCATACAAGACATCACAAGGCCAGCTAATGTACATTTCAGCGTAATATATAGCGCATGACATGGGGCACACAAAGGTCGAGGTGGGCTTCCTGAGCAGCAGCTTTTAAAGGGCTGCTTCATTTGGTAGCAGGGTGTACCTCATTATATTTCTCTTGAGTATCTCGGTAAGACAAAGTGCCGTGACTGATGTAGATCGATAGCCTTGGCTCTTTCCAGCCATCTAGCTGGTTTCCACGGCTATGAGTTCATGGTGGAACTATGAAATGGTGTAAAATTAATAGAACTATAGCAACTGCCATGACAATACCTCGAGTCGTGATTCTTTTCCTGTAATCACAACCCTGTCTTACATTATTGGAATGGAATCATTTCTGATCATGGACAGTCCAACATTAGAGACAGGATCCTGTGTGGTTACATGTGTCACGTTAATAATGCCCTACACTTTGTGAAATACAGCCAGATAGTGAAAATGCAGAGCTCCATCATGTTGCTGTTTGGTTTCCAGAGGGAAATAGATGAATTAAATGGCAAACAAAGGCAACTGTGGCTTGCATGATGCCACTGTGCATTGAAAGTTGGGGGATTTGAAGGAAGTGGCATACAAATTGGCCAGAAATAGCAACGAACCCGGGGACTGGGAGAAATTTAAAACTCAGCAGAGGAGGACAAAGGGTTTGATTAGGGCAGGGAAAAGAGAGTACGAGAGAAAGCTTGCATGGAACATTAAAACGGACTGCAAAAGCTTCGAGAGATATGTAAAGAGAAAAAGGATAGTAAAGACAAATGTAGGTCCCCTGCAGTCAGAATCAGGGGAAGTCATAACGGGGAACAAAGAAATGGCAGACCAATTTGGTTCGGTATTCACTAAGGAGGACACAAACAACCTTCCGGATATAAAAGGGGTCAGAGGGTCTAGTAAGAAGGAGGAACTGAGGGAAATCCTTATTAGTCAGGAAATTGTGTTGGGGAAATTGATGGGATTGAAGGCCGATAAATCCCCAGGGCCTGATGGTCTGCATCCCAGAGTACTTAAGGAGGTGGCCTTGGAAATAGCGGATGCATTGACAGTCATTTTCCAACATTCCATAGACTCTGGATCAGTTCCTATGGAGTGGAGGATAGCCAATGTAACCCCACTTTTTAAAAAAGGAGGGAGAGAGAAAACAGGGAATTATAGACCGGTCAGCCTGACATTGGTAGTGGATAAAATGATGGAATCAATTATTAAGGATGTCATAGCAGCGCATTTGGAAAGAAGTGACATGATAGATCCAAGTCAGCATGGATTTCTGAAAGGGAAATTATGCTTGACAAATCTTCTGGAATTTTTTGAGGATGTTTCTAGTAGAGTGGACAAGAGAGAACCAGTTGATATGGTGTATTTGGACTTTCAGAAGGCTTTCGACAAGGTCCCACACAAGAGATTAATGTGCAAAGTTAAAGCACATGGGATTGGGGGTAGTGTGCTGACGTGGATTGAGAACTGGTTGGCAGACAGGAAGCAAAGAGTAGGGGTAAATGGGTACTTTTCAGAATGGCAGGCAGTGACTAGTGGGGTACGCAAGGTTCTGTGCTGGGGCCCCAGCTGTTTACATTGTACATTAATGATTTAGACGAGGGGATTAAATGTAGTATCTCCAAATTTGCGGACGACACTAAGTTGGGTGGCAGTGTGAGCTGCGAGGAGGATGCTATGAGGCTGCAGAATGACTTGGATAGGTTAGGTGAGTGGGCAAATGCATGGCAGATGAAGTATAATGTGGATAAATGTGAGGTTATCCACTTTGGTGGTAAAAACAGAGAGACAGACTATTATCTGAATGGTGACAGATTAGGAAAAGGGGAGGTGCAACGAGACTTGTGTGTCATGGTACATCAGTCATTGAAGGTTGGCATGCAGGTACAGCAGGCGGTTAAGAAAGCAAATGGCATGTTGGCCTTCATAGCGAGGGGATTTGAATACAGGAGCAGGGAGGTCTTTCTGTAGCTGTACAGGGCCTTGGTGAGGCCACACCTGGAGTATTGTGTACAGTTTTGGTCTCCTAACTTGAGGAAGGACATTCTTGCTATTGAGGGAGTGCAGCAAAGGTTCACCAGATTGATTCCCAGGATGGCGGGACTGACATATCAAGAAGGACTGGATCAACTGGGCTTGTATTCACTGGAGTTCAGAAGAGTGAGAGGGGATCTCATAAAAACGTTTAAAATTCTGACGGGTTTAGACAGGTTAGATGCAGGAAGAATGTTCCTAATGTTGGGGAAGTCCAGAACCAGGGGTCACAGTCATTTAGAACCGAGATGAGGAGAAACTTCTTCACCCAGAGAGTGGTGAACCTGTGGAATTCTCTACCACAGAACGTTGTTGAGGCCAATTCACTAAATATATTCAAAAAGGAGTTAGATGTAGTCCTTACTACTAGGGGGATCAAGGAGTATGGTGAGAAAGCAGGAATGAGGTACTGAGTTCAGCCATGAACTCATTGAATGGCGGTGCAGGCTCGAAGGGCCGGATGGCCGACTCCTGCACCTATTTTCTATGTTTCTATGTATCTCCAACTGTCGCTTGGAAGAATCTAGTGTTGTTTAATTGACAACCACTAACAGTGCTGTTCCTGTCCTGAAATTGCTTTCTAAGTGTGATTGCAGGAGTGCGTGCCTTTCTGTGAAAGATCCGTAGTTTCTGCATGCAGCTGTGATTGTCTCCCTCCAAAACCTGCAAATATATACTAGTGTCACAAATGAACAGCAGGTACTGTTGCTAAACAATGAGACTCCTTTCATCATCATAGGCAGTCCCTCGGAATCGAGGAAGACTTGCTTTCACTCTTAGAATGAGTCCTTAGGTGGCTGAACAGTCCAATACGAGAGCCATAGTCCCTTTCACTGGTGGGACAGATAGTCGTTGAGGGTAAGGGTGGATGGGACAGATTAGCCACATGCTCCTTCCGCTGCCTGCGCTTGATTTCTGCATGCTCTCGGCGATGAGACTCGAGGTGCTCAGCTCCCTCCCGGATGCACTTCCTCCATTTAGGGCTGTCTTTGGCCAGGGACTCCCAGGTGTCAGTGGGACTGTTGCACTTTATCAGGGAGGCCTTGAAGCTGTCCTTGTAATGTTTCCTCTGCCCACCTTTGGCTCGTTTGCCATGAAGGAGTTCCGAACAGAGTGCTTGCTTTGGGAGTCTCGTGTCTGGCATGCGGACAATGTGGCCTGCCCAGCGGAGCTGATCAAGTGTGGTCAGTGCTTCAATGCTGGGGATGTTGGCTTGGTCGAGGACGCTAATGTTGGTGCGTCTGTCCTCCCAGGGGATTTGTAGGATCTTGCGGAGACATCTTTGGTGGTATTCTTCAACGACTTGAGGTGTCTACTGTACATGGTCCATGTCTCAGCCATACAGGAGGTCAGGTATTACTACAGCCCTGTAGACCATGAGCTTGATGTAGATTTGAGGGCAAAGACACAACATAAGGGACGAGGCCCCCCCTGCAGGCCCCATATAATATGTATGATGAATATCTCAGCCACTTCAGATGC